>NW_027491665.1:0-600000 GCF_021521415.1 Bidens hawaiensis | reverse complement strand
AAGAGAAACCGAGAGGATTAATGCAACTAAAACTGCAGTGTGTCGTCCTGAAGTCGAATGGAGGATTTGTGGGAATTGAACAACTATAAAAGGAAGCACAGAGATAGCCATTATCATTGCTGAATAGCTTGTCCAAATATCAGTACTCACACCAGAACCTGCATTACAAGAAAACAACACATGTTATTGTCAAGGTTTCTAGAACCGGACCAGGAACTAGCTACATAACTTGTCCGGTTGAGTGTATTTGAATATGTGGCTACCGATTGAACCGACGAACCAGACTATGTGGGATAACATTTTCTTTCTTTTCAAAATCTCATTTACTACTCCAGGCTCCATATTTTATTTTGTATCCCAAAAGATAAAACAATCTCATGTTTCGTTTTAAGTTAGTTATATAATTAAAAGGTTTAAATTATTTATAACGTCATCCTGTTTTTTAAACTGGTCCCACCAATCTGACTAGGACTATTGGTTCAATGACCAGTCCAGTTTTGAAAACATTGATTATATTTGTTTCCTTATCAAAATCTCATTTATTGATTTATTTACTACTTCAGGCTTCACATTTTATTTTATTAATATTACAACTCTACACCCAAAGATAAAGTAGCTCCATATTTTGTTTTAAATTAGTTACGCATTTATTTAAACGTTTTAAACTATTTATAACGTCATCTGGTTTTGAAATTGATCCGACTTGTAAACTGATTAGACTAGACAGTCATGAAAAGCTAGATTGATTATTTTACTATATGGAAAAAACAAGCAAGTGATGCATATTTATGTTGTGAAGGGAACCTATTAAGTTGAAGCCTTTTGTATCTTTGTTATCTTGAGCCACCGAGTTTTGTAGATCACACTTGCCAACTACAATACATGTTCCCCATATGCTTGTAAGAAGCATGACGGTTGAACCGGCTAGCAACCCCATTCCGACTGAGACTTGGTCTTGGGCTGTTTTTGTGCTTCCTGATAGTCCAGATACTGCAACCAAATGTAAGCAGTTAAATTAGATAACATGAACCATTGTTAGTATGGGTTCATGGATATGAACTGAAGCCTGATCAAAGGCCCAAACCCTGAAGAATAGGTTCATGTTAAACAATGATTCATTCAAACTAGGCTGCAGCCTGCAAATGAACCGAGTCCAACTAGACACCACTAGAAAATTGGTTTCCATTGACTACAAAAATTGATTTAAACTGACAAATATATATATATTGTAGATTTTGACTACAATGAGGCGCCAATGAGCCAATGGAAGTTTTATTTTTTATTGTACTTTTTTTTGTTAGAATGTGTCATTTTCATTTTTCAAATAGTTGACAACATTTTATAGTTATTTATTTTAATAAAAAATAGCTATCACAGCGGAAAGAACTGTCCGTGAGTATTCGCTGCCAATCTATCATATCCGTCGGTAAATAGGTTGTCGGTGATTCGTCTATGAAGTTGGTCGTTGATCCGTTGACGATGTCTGTACCCACACTCAGCTTACCAAGTCATGTTCTCGTTTTTGAGCGTAAACCAAATCCGAAAATTCAGCTTTTGGGTTTTCTGAAGCCTTTCGGTTTCAGCTTTTCCGGTTTTTGCAGCTGGTTCGATTCTATTTTAGTTTTTTTTTTGGTTTTACAGGCTTGGAAACTTTTTTTGGTTGAATAAATAGCCCAAATAATGAATTTGAGCTTGAAACTTCGAGCTTAAAAGCCCAAAATAATGAACTTAGCTTGAAACTTTGAGGCTCATTTCTCAATTACAAATTTTGTCCTTTAAAAAAAGCCAAATTACGGTTCGTGTCCTTTCCTTGCAGGCGGTGTCCTTTAAACATTTTTTTTCCTACACGTTACGTCCTTTACGCTAACTGGGTTAGAAAAACTCAGTTAAATACCCTCACGTGAGACGCATGTGAGGGCATTTTTGTCTTTTCGTATGTACCTGCAAATTTATAACACCTTCCCCCTCCTTTCTCTCTTCTTTCTCTCTCTATGCCACCACCATCACCATATCACAACCACTCCGGCCACCATACCCCCCACCCACCCCGTTGCAGATTCCATTCCATTCCCACCGCCGCCGTTAACCACCCATCTACAACCACCACCACCACCACCTGGTCAACTCTCCATTAAACCTCCTGGTCGAAACCCGGCCACCACCACCACCGGATCCGGCCACCTCCAACCCATCCACAACCACCGGATCTGGCCACCTCCAACCCATCCACCACCACCGGATCTGGCCAACTCCAACCCATTTTGCCTCTACCTCCACCACCACCTAACCATTTCGCCTCTACCTCCACTACCACCAAATCATTAATCCTAGAAACCCTAGATCTCAAACCCACCAAATCACCCAATTTCTCTAACTCCGACGACAATCCAACACTGACCCACGAAACCCACACCCCCAGTTCCCACCATCACCTCCGCCACCACCGTAAACCCACCGGATACCCTGTTGGATATCCATGAGCAGATCCGCCGCCGTAAACCCAACGTAAACCCGCCGCACCATCTTCTTATACAGAGACAGGTTCCTCTACAGCAAGTTAAGCCTGGACTCCCCTGTGATCTGTCGGGCCTCAGCAGTGACAATGACAAGATCAGATCTGACGATGTTGGAGTAGTCAACGAAGGCGGTGATGTTGGTACGAGGAAGGAAAGCGGCTACGTGTTGGAGGTCAAGCATCTCACCTCGGAGCTTGTCTGCGTTGACGTTAACGAGTGCGATCTGGTCGGTGATGTTGGGTTAGGATAGTCTGTGCTACAAGGGAGAAGAGTAGAGAGAGAGAGAAAGAAGACGAGAAGAGAGAGAGAGTATATATATAATAATTACTATTTGTTTTTTACAATAATATATTTGAACCACTTCGTTGAAAAGACCAATATACCCTCACATGTGTCTCACGTGAGGGTATTTAACTGAGTTTTTCTAACCCAGTTAGCGTAAAGGACGTAACGTGTAGGAAAAAATGTTTAAAGGACACCGCCTGCAAGGAAACTAAAAAAAGGACACGAACCGTAATTTGGCTTTTTTGAAGGACAAAATTTGTAATTCTGTCCATTTCTTTTTAATCAATAACAAAATGATTATTACATATGAGGACCTAAATTTTAACTAAGCCATTTATTAACTTAAAAAAAATTACTTTAAACGAATTTTTAGGTTAGATTCTTTTTTTTTTCTTTATACCAAAACCGAAACCAAACAGAAAGATCGGTTTTTCTAACCATAAAACCAAACCATCGTTTTTTACCTACCGACGGGTACAACCTTTTCCTAGGATCGTCCAAAACTCGATTGGGCATCGGAGGATTAGACTAGAGACGGAATGAAGATTTTAACCACTTACCTAGAATAAGCATAGCATCCGGAAGCGCGCCAAGAGCCGGAAGGCAGAGGCCTCCAACAAGACCAGGCCCTAGAATTTGCAACAACAGCTCACTACCGGCCGAGAGTTTAGTAGCAGCAAGGTACATTAGGTAACCATAGACAGTAATAAGGAACAAGTTTCCATATGCTGTAGTGGTGCATGGCATGAACCCGTAAGTTTGTTCACACTCTTTCGGTGACGATACGTAAAAAGAGCTGATCACTCCCTCGCCATCGTTAAGACCATCGGATAAGGAAGGTGAAGTGGTGGTTATAAAGCGGCCCGTGGCTGCGATTAAGAGGGAGAGGATGGTGAAGAGAGTGAGGTATGAGTTGTTAGCCATGTTTGGTTTGTGTTTAAAGTTTGAAAACAAAGGTGTATTTATATGTTTGTTTCATTGTTTGCATGGTGAATTATTTAATGATATTCTCATTTTTGGCTTGCATACGCCCAAAATCCAAAAGAGGGCATAATTCCTTTAGTTTTGTAAACTACTTATTTTATACTTATCATCATTCTATTCATGACTTTTTCTCATGTTTGTAGAATATCATATAAGGCTATTCACTATGGAGGGGCGGGTTTTAAAGCCCCTCCACATCATCGCCACGTAGGAAACGGCGCTTCAAAACCCTTCTCCATAACTTCCCGTTTTGGTTTAAAGCCCCTTTACCGCCCCCATTGTATATATATGTGTGTGTGAGAGAGAGAAAGTGAGCCCCCCCCCCCTCCCCTGGACACCCCCTTGAGCGCCCTCGGCGGTGTTCAAGCCTGAAGGCGCCCCAGCGCCGCCCATATTGACCCGTCTAAGGGCGTGTTGGCATAATTGAGCCATAAGAAGTCAAGAACAGCATAAAGAGTTATACATAATTAAAAAATGATTATAAATGTAGATAAATAATTTTAGAAAGAAAACGAGTCTGAGCTGTTGTAAGTTAAACAAACTGATATTAGGCTCGACTCATTTGCACCCCCAAACTCACATATCACGTCTTCAAATGACACTTTTCTAAAATGGAATTATCACAAAAAAAGAGTTTTTATGCAGGCCTTATAAATTTTTTTAAGTTTAAGTTTGTATAAGGCCGATTACATAGTCTAATCCCACATCAAATTCACATGAGCTAAAACCTCTATGCAACTTTCGTCTTTGATCCTTGATTAAATTTATAATATTTTTCTTCTTGGTTCAAATTCAATCATTTATGAAACATGGACGATGAGCACAAAATGCAACTCAAAACTAAATAATTGAAAGCTATTAACATTTAACATCACACTTAACATTCAAATTACACAGAATTGAGACTCGAAAGGGTGGGTGGCGCCGGGTGGTCAAACAAACTGCCAAACATGCCTATTAGTGGCAGAACATGTGAAAAATACGAGTGAACAACTACCTAGGTTTTGATTATGAGTTACAGTTGTTAAAACTATGACCAACCGAAAACATAGTCTAGAACATATACAAGAACAAGGGAGAGCGGGTAGAGGATAAACGCAATGAAAGACGTCCAAAGAGGGAATGTGGTACGCAAGCTGCCAAAAACGCCCATCACCACGCAAACAATCACAATAACAAGCACTTCTGATGAGAAATCCCATGTCAATCCTCGTACATAAACAAGTGCCAAGAACACCGATAAACAAAGTATGTTATTCATCGTTGCTGCCCCCGTATAACTGCAAAAAGGTAACCCGCTAATAAGCTATAGTATTATAATTTCATGTCTCGTTATCTAAAAATATTAATGAGTTAAAACGGGGAGTGACATTTTTTGACACAACCCAAAATACAAGGTTTTGGTTTGTCATATTTAACCCGTTTAATAAGCAGGTCATGTTCATGTTGACCTACTTAACCTATGCAATGAAACATATTGACCCACCAACCCGTTTTGACTACTACGAAAAAAGAACCGGTTTTGACCAGAATCCATTTTACACATTAACTCACAAGCAAGAAAGTCAAAGAAAGTCGAACCTCTGAAAAAGTTAAAGAAGCGGATCTTTGCTTTTTGCGCGAGGCAAAGATGATGGCAGACACTGCTTCACTAGAGTTGGTTGCTAACGGCAAGGCGATGAATGAGATGAAGAAAGACGGGATACTTGTTGCAGCAGAGAAACCATCAACTGCATCCACTAAAGGATCCGCAAATGCAGCAGCAATAAGTGTGCCCAATAACAATAATAACACTGCTTTAATCGTGGTCCTGCGTGGGTTATCTACACCGTTCTCTTCATCATCACCGCCTTCGTCTCCCAAAAGATAGTGTTGTCTCTTTGTTTCCTGCATACACAAGAGGTGCTAAATGGGTCAAACCACGAACCCGAAAACAATGTCAGTCACATGAACCAAAGATGACACATATTTTCGCGGGTTTACACTGACTTGACATGTTTAATCCAATATCTTATTTTATTTTTGGCATATTGATACTCTTAAAATTTAAAACTTACAATAAAAAATACAAAAGTATATAAGATGATTATGTTTAAACTAAGAGTGTAAACGAGCCAATCCGTTTGTGAGCTACTCAAGATCACCTCCATAAAACCTTGAATCGAGCCGAGCATAAACAAGCTCGAGCCTAAAATTTATACTCTAAAAATTAGGCTCGAGCGTGTTTAATAAATGAGCCCGAGCCCGAGCCCGAGCCCGAGCCCAGTCCCAGCTACACTTATGAAGCTTGAGCTGGCTCTCGAGCCTATATGAGCCTATTAGTTATATAATTTTTATTTAAGATATTAAATATATACTTGTATAATAATTACATACAAAATTATGATAAAAATAACTAATAATATATTTCAAGTTATAATAGATATACAAAGTAATTATAAATGTATTTAAATTAGTTAATACATAGTAAACTGGCCGAGCTCGAGAGTTAAAAATAAAGATCGAACGAGCGGAACTCGAGCTCTCGTAAGTTAAGCGAGCCGGTCGCACCCCTAGTTTAACTATGAAACCTGTTGCTAAGCTCTCAATTATATTACAAATTTTAAGATAAAAAACCCAATCAGTTTAATTAATTTATGACATAAAACACATGTTTACTAGAAATAAACGGGTCAAGTCACGAACATATCTGAATAAAATAAGACCGGTTTAGCTAATTAAACAAGCCCACAGGTTTGCCCCGACCCGTTTAGACTAAACTCAAACCTGCATATCTTAGGCTTGCAAACTCATATCAATAAGTGCTGCCTTAAACAGTAAGTGGGGTCCATGATAAAAAATAGAAATATCATTCAATGCATCCTGATTCCCTTCATAATAAGCCCATACCTCATGATAGTCATGAATATAGTCAGGACCAGCATTATAACTTATTTTGGTCCTTTTAGCCTCCTCAAGCCACTTCGCAATTCCCGTTACAAACTCTTGAAAATCTACTTCCTCGTCTCCAGACGTGTCAAATTCTTTCATGACTTTATCAATCGCGTCATCTTCCTTTAAATTTATATCATTTAACTGCATTCCTACAACTAGAGCTCGTAGCTCCATTACTGAAAGATGTCCATCTCCATTCACATCAACCGAGTTAAATAGTCTGTCAAAGATAACGATAAAAGGTTATTTACTTGATCAAAATATTTACAAGAAATATAAAATAAATAGTAATGCAACTTACTTGTGCAAAACTTCTTGATTAAGTTGGCCTTGATCGTTTAAAAGTATTCCAAACGCATTTGTTTTTAAAAACCGAAGGATTCCAGAACGAACGTGTTTATGCTTTGCAAAAGCAATGCGCCTTTTTTGTATATTCGGTTGATAAATCTGCAAAACAGTCCCAACCAATGCCAATTAACCATTAAGTAATTTATTAATATGTGCATTGTCACATCATTGATTAAAAATATATACCTGATAAACACAATATGCAATTAGAAGCAAAATGGATATTATAAGACCGATTAACACCGCCAGGTGTCGTCCAGACGATGAATGAAAGATTTGTGGGAGTTGAACAACAATAAAAGGAAGTACAGATGCAGCCATTATCATTGCTGAATAGCTTGTCCAAATATCAGTACTCACACCGGACCCTGCAGACCGCGTACAACATTTTTATAATTTTTTTTAAACAAATTGGTTGTTTAAATTATGTACCTAATAAGTTGAATCTTTTGGTATCTTGGTTGTCTATTGCAACTGAATCTTGTAAATCACATTTGCCTATGATGATGCAAGATCCCCATATGACAGTTAGAAGCATGACTGTTGAACCAGCCAATAAGCCCATGCCAACAGAGACTTGGTCTTGTGCTGTTTCTGGGCTTCCAGATAACCCGGATACTGTAAAAAATAGATAAGGTAAAAATATTAAATTGCTATATAATAAGTGGTAACTAATTTAAAACTTTTGAATGGTCATTAAACAAATGGATTAAGTGTGACTTTCTTTTTCTAATTTAGTTTGAGTAACTTATATAGACCGTTAACTTAGTGACATATTTATAAATAACAGACTTTGAATGTGAGGGATATTATAAAAGTAATATGCTTGTGTACTTTTTGTCTCTACTATAAGATGAAGAAAAGTAAACTGAAAAAGCATAAATTGAGAGCATCCAAGATAAGGAGGTATGAAATCATAAAAAAAAAACGCGTGTCTAGTCAGCTGTCACGTCATAAAAATACCGTCTTTCAAAAACACTCAAAACTCATCCAATATGAAATTATAAAAACACCCAAAAAAATTTTCGTCATCACCACCTTCTACTTCAAAACCCATACATCAAAATATTAGTTAACTTGAGTGATATTATAACTCGAATTATACAAAGTCAACTTAGAGTATTGTCGTCAAACTTGCTAAGTAAACTTGGTCTAATTAAGTGAATAGTATACCCCACTGCCCCATGTGTGTCACCATCGCCTACTTGCCATCTGCCACTATCTTACCTGTCACCATTGACAGTTTGACACCCATTTTAGTTGGAACTAATATTGACCCGAATCTAATTGATGCTTTTTAAATTTTTATAACAGCTCGTTTTGACTCGGTCTTATTTTGGTTAGAGCTACTTTGACCCGATACACGACACACCATATTTCATTTCAAGTAAAATGTTCAGAAAAATGAAATTAGTTAAATTACTAAACAAAAGAAAGGAAAAATAAAATTAAAGAACAAAGCCGAAAAGATAAAGCATAAATATAAAGATCTACGTACATGTCAAAAGATACCAAACGACACTTGTTCAAAATAAGGAATCCGTTAATTATTGGGTACCTAGAAAAGTTGGGACAACCGAACATCACTACCCAAGTAAGGTATCCAATTCCCTCAGCATCTTAGTTTCTAATTCATTTCCAAAATTATGAAACATTTAAATTAAGTGTACAAGTTCAGTCAATTAAGTTAACCTGTTAATAAATAATAATAATAATAATAATAAGAGGAAGGTTAACGTACAAATGAAATTAGCGTGCTAATTGTGAGAATCATGTAGAGTAATTATATATACGAGTAGAATAATTATGCAATTATATCATAGAGTAATTATATAATTACTCTATGATGTCATTAGATCATTATCCTACTTGTATATATAATTACTCTACTTGATTCTCACAATTAGCACATTAATTTCATTTGTATTTGATCTACACCCATAATAATAATAATAATAATAATAATAATAATAATAAGGAAAATTGGTTTTTATTGGTCCCAACTATTTCATTTTTGTTGGCGCTGGTCCCAACTTTCATTTTGGCTGGCAGCGGTCCCAACTTTAACATACGTTTCTTCCACCAGTCCGCGACTAACGGAGTACTAACTCCGTTATGTTTTTATTGATGTGTCCATCTGAGTTGTCAAAAAAAAAAAAAAAACGTTACGTGGCAGCCATCTGAGTTGTCAAAGACCGGAGAATCAGAAACCCCTACCGGACTCCGACCTCCCACCCATCGCCGCTATCAAACTCTAACCCACCAACGCGTCAAACCCCCAATTGGGGATTTTCATATCAACATCGCTAGCCATCCTCTAAGATTTGAACTCTTCACCACCAACGCGTCAAACCCCCCAATTTATCATATATGAATCAGGTTCCTTAATCGGAACACGGGGGGTGGGTCGCCGGAAAAACGGGACAAGGCAAGGATACGAACTGAGATGAATAAGGAATATGGGGGAGACAGCTCGAGCAGTTTCAAAACTCCACAAGCATGATGGTGGTGATGCGCAAAGATAATGGTGGTCAGCCGCCCGGCCGGAGATAGTGAACGTGACGGTGGCCGATGCGGCATGACGGTGGCCGGAAATGGTGAACGTGACGGTGGCCGATGTGGCGTTGGGCAGTGGTGGTGGGGGTGGCGGGAGTGGCGATGGGACGGTGGTGTGGGGAGGTGGGGTTGAGTTTGATGGCGGCGATGGGTGGGAGGTCATGGAGTCCGGTAGGGGTTTCTGATTCTCCGGACTTTGACAACTCAGATGGCTGCCACGGTGGCTGCCAAGTAACGTTTTTTTGACAACTCAGATGGACACATCAGCAAAAACTCCGTTAGTCGCGGACTGTATGTGAAAGTTGGGACCGCTGCCAGCCAAAATGAAAGTTGGGACCAGCGCCGACAAAAAATGAAATAGTTGGGACCAATAAAAACCAATTTTCCTAATAATAATCCAAGAAATGGGAAGGGAAAACAAAACCAAGAAAATTCTAAGACGGGTGTGTAGTGGGATAACGTCTCACTCCACGTTAGCTTTTAAGGGCGTTTAACACCATTACAGGCTCAACATTGAGTGGCGCTAATAGTGAGCGGGCCGCTTGAGGGCAAGTTGGGGCCACACTTTTTTCCAACAAATCACACTCATCCGGTCGTATATTAGAAAAATACATTAAATAATGATTATTTTGTTAGTTAAACTATTACACGTTTTTTATATAAAAAATTATTGAGAGCCATATGTATATGTGACAGTTATGTAGTCATTTATTCACTTTTTACTTTAAGTTAATCCACTACACATAATCTAATAAAAAGGTACATAATCTAATAAAAAGGTTTTTGCGTTCGTACCGAGAATGAGCATGGCGTCAGGAAGAGCTCCAAGAATCGGAAGAAACAATCCGCCGACTATACCCGGACCCAAAATCTCCAACATCAACTCACTACCCGCGGACAAGTAAGTAGCAGCAAGGAACATAAGGTAACCATAGACTAAAATGAGAAAAAGATTGCCAAGAACCGTGGTATTACAAGGCATGAACCCGTAAGTCTGTTCGCATAACTCGGGCTCGTCCGTTGATAATAATAAAGGATTAAGACGGGGTATAGTTTCGTGAACACCATCATTTACAAGTTTGGTGGATGAGTTGGTGATGAGGCGACTGGTGGTTGTGATGGTTAAAGAGGTGAGGATAATGAAGAGGATGAAGATATTGATATTGTGAGCCATGTTGTCGGTAAGGGTTTAGTTTAAGTGTTTAGTGGTTTATAGTGAAGGTTGGTTTGGTGTCGTGAACGTGTGGGAAGC
Organism: Bidens hawaiensis; assembly: GCF_021521415.1. Classification (NCBI taxonomy): domain Eukaryota; kingdom Viridiplantae; phylum Streptophyta; class Magnoliopsida; order Asterales; family Asteraceae; genus Bidens; species Bidens hawaiensis. Next base: position 589,125 of record NW_027491665.1, on the reverse strand, counting down.
GCGTAACGACAGAAATCAGTTTGTGAAGACGAAGAGTGATCTTTTTCTTAAGTAAGGACAGACACAATGAGTTATCGCAAGTTGAATATTGTTGAACATTTACTTCCAAAAAAGTAATAAAAGATTGTTACTACTAGAGTGGCTACCCGCGTTAGATACAGGTGAAAGATAAAATAAACGTAATATATATTACGTGCATGTTATATATTTTAATGAATTATAATTGTCATATTTATAAGAACGAATAATTTAATATAATTAAATTTAATTAAAATAAAATAATTATTTGATTTTGGTCAATAAAAAAAAAGATATAAATCATTTAAATATTATGCAATATGTATATTGTGAATTATGAAAAGGTCGACAATTAAATATAATTTTGGTTTTATACTTGAAAAAAATGCATATTTATATATGTTAAATCAAAAAATCTAACATAATTACCACTTAAGTGGAGTTGGTAACCATTTTTAGTTTGAAACATGAGGTTTTTTAGTTTGAAACATGAGTTCTTGGGTTGAACAAACAAATATATTGGCAATAAGAAGAATCAAATAACCCAAATTTTGAGCTTTATTGAGTTTGACCGTCGGTTAAGATGTCGATTGAGTTTAAGGAATAGATTTGTGTTAGGGTTTAGTTAACATTATAAACAAATATAAAGTGGTTAAAAGAAATGAGAAATTAAAATATAAATAAATAAAACTCAAGTTCGAATCTCACTTGTGTCACTTTTGAGTGGATATTGGCAATAAGGGATTTTGAGCTAAGTTTTATGCAAATGTTGTCAGTTCGAACCCTGAGCTCACCTGGGTTTTCGTTCTACCGTGTGTTACGCCAGAGATTTCCATTCTTACTGTGGCATAACGATTGTCAAGTGGCAGTCGACGGTATGGTTTCCCAGGGGACCGTTCAAGCCAAACTCTGAAGCCAGCGTGAGCACGGTTAAGACAACACAGTCTAGTCAGAGTGGGGCATCCGGGCTCTCCAAATTTAGAGAGTGTATTAGTCTAAATACAAGAAAGCCACCGTTCTAAAAAAAACTATTTTCGTATATTTTAGTTTGTACGGCATGTTTTTGTAAAAATATTTGTTACGACTTATGTATAGAACCATCAAAGATGATCACTTCTTAAAAGTTTAGGGAAAATTTTAAAATGTCCTATTAATGGCTAAATTTTATTTTTGTCAATGAGTTAGTGGTGGAGTGGTAAAAAAAATACTTTGTATTTTATGTGACCCAGGTTCAATTCCTGCACCCGGCATTTTGTTTCAGAGGCACTAGGGTGATGATGAGAGACTAGGCGAGTAGGTGACTTTCACTAGTTGGATCATTGAACTTAACGAGTTTTATCTCACCTCACTATCGTGTCTTCGGGCGAGTGTTCACGGACGTTGACCTTAGGTGAAGGTTTTTCCTGGATCAAAAGACGAGTGTATCCCGATGTGGTGAATTTAGCCAGTAGCTCATTTGGTCATTTGGAGGATTCGTTAGCCGTTCAAAAAATAAAAAAATAAAATAAAGTTTCCAGAAATGCCCCTATAAACACGTCTCCGACGACATGTTTGGTCTCAACGCGCCTTTCATGACATGCTTGGCTTCAACGCGTCTTTCACGATCAGTTTGACCACCAAACGCGTCTTTCACGACCTGTTAGCCTCTTACGCGTATTTCATGATGTGTTTGGCCTCTTTTGTTATTGTTTTTTTTAATATTACATTATTATAACTAATGTTATTCATATTTGGTTTTTCTTTTATAGCTTTTAATATATAAAGTTATATATAGTTTTGAATGCGTCATTAAGATGTGTTGTCGTGTTAATTATATCTATATATTGTCATAAATTTTACTTAAAATCGAGTTGTGTAAAATTTATATCGAAATGTTTAATAAATTTGACCAAGCTCGGTTTTAAGTAAATTTTATGCCAACCAATGGCGAAGATTCATTAGTGCCCTCCTGTTTTTTTTTTGCGTAGTAGTGTAAGTGTATCCGTTTTTCGCCTAAAAATTTTATACGTAGTGCAAATTTACCCGTTTTTGGCCGAAAATTTGAGCTCGACCCCCCCTGTTTTTTTTCGCAGTAGTGTAATGTATCCGTTTTTCACCCGAAAATTTTATACGCAGTGTAAATTTACCTTTTTTCGCCCACAAATTTGAGCCCGACCCCCCTCGTTTATGATTTTTTTAATACATTTTGAGTTTGCCCTCCCCCCTTCGGCGCTCGTGTCCAAGCTTCGCCACTAATGTCAACACGTACATATAATAAGCACATCACAACGGGATATTTGATACTTTATAAAACTTTATATATTAAAAATTATTAAAAAACAAATATATGTAAAATTAATTGTAATAATGTAATATAAAAAAACAAAAAAAAAACAATTAAGAGATCAAACATCTTGTGAAAAACGAGTTGGAGGCTAACAAGTAGTGAAAGAAGCGTTTGGTAGCCAAACAGGTCGTGAAAGACACGTTGAGGCCAAACATGTCGTGAAAGACGTGTTTGTAGGGGACATTTAAAAATTTTTTATTTCTGATGACAAAAATGGAATCTCTCACTATTAATAAGACATTTTGGAAAATTCCCATAAAAGTTCATTATATTTTTCTAACATCTAATATTTAATATTTAATTTTATTGTTTTCTTAAATTTTTATCAATTTGATTTAAAATTAAGAATACTTTTTAGTTCACAAAACAAGATGGATAGTTGCAACTTGCAAATAGTGAAACACGTGACCGTGTCGTTGTTTTCCATGTCGACAAGATAAGAAGCATCCTTAAATTTATACAAAGATATTATGATTCTTTTCATCGTATTTGTCTTTATAAAAGATAATTAGTTTAATTGGGTTTTCTTTGTTTTTTTAATTAGATTGAGAAAACTAGAAAGGGAAATGGAAAAGTTATAAGGAGTTAGGGTATCAGAGCGTCTCTCGGGTTGGGTTCGTGTTCCGAAAGGATTGGTCGGGTAAACCGGCGCCATCACTTCGGTTTGAGCTTCAGCTACTAATTTCAGTTTCACCGAACCGAACGAAAATGTGGGTGGAGCTATATATTTGTGGGGTTATGACCAATAAGGAGAGAGATACATTTATTTTTTTCTTTTTTTTTTTCAATTTTATTTATTTTTTTTTATAAATCTTCATATACTCTTAACAAATTTTCATAAATATTTTAAGTTTGAGGTGGCAGTGTAACCTTGATATATTTTCTTTGTAATTATCCGTTATCTTTCATTCACTCCTAATAAAGTTAAAAAAAATAAAAAAAAGCTGATCGGTTAATCGAAGAAAAAAAATATGTAACAGAATTAAATATGTTAAAAATAAAAAAAGTATATATATTGGTTAAGAACAATAAAACTATTATCAGTATAATAAATGTTTTTTAAAGTAAAACATATAGTTTTCACAACACACACTTTTGGAAGAAAAACAATTATTATTCTTTGTGGGCCAAGGGCTTTTTCTTTCCCTTTTTGTGGGCTAGCTTATTACCACTCCGCGTGTCCGCGGTGCGCGTATTAATAGCGTGTCGTCCACTTAACTTAGTAAATTTGGCTGTTTCACCATACGTCCAAAAATAAATCAGTGGCACAAACAGACTCTTGCACATCGGGGTTTATATATTTATTATTAGGATGGTAGATATGAGAGTAGTTATTCAAGTGTCAAAAATTCGTGTTAGTATGAAACAATGTTGCAAAAGTCGTTAGGCGGATCCTAAGCGGTCGATTGGGAAGTTGTGAGTAGTAGGAGTACTCGAAGAGTATTTGGAGAGTACTCGGACATGGTAATTACAATGAAAATTAATTTTGGACATTATATATTTGTCAAAATAAGCATAATTCAGGTCAAAAGGGTACTCTAGCTGACTCATCAACTTTTAAATTACTTTTAACTGATTTTTAGAGAACCCTAGCCCGCCTAGCTCGATTTTTACCGCCTAGCCCGACTTTTGACCGCCTAGCCCGACTTTTAGAAATTTCTAGCCCGACTTTTGACCGCCTAGCCCGACTAGTCCGACTTTTGACCGCCTCCGACTAATCCAGGCCGTCTTGGAAAAAGTCTCCAAGGTAGGGGTCCGAGGACCGACTTGTCGCCGACTAGTCGGCCTTGGAATCTAACTTTTAGAACACTGGAATGAAATGATATCTGTCTAATGACCCAAAACCGATGTTATACGTGTGTACGGACGTCGAAACTGAATATGTTAAAATATTGCAATATAAAACAATTAATTTATCATTAAAATCAAAACGATTACAATAAAGTGGCAGGCAAACGGGCAACAAGCTGCGCCGCAACCCCCTTTTGAATAGCAAGACCAATTCTACTAAAAACAAAGCGTTGGGTCGTAGGAGACAACAAAGTACCATGAACAACACGCAAAATGGATGACCGGGGTTTCGAACCCGTGTCTGGCTGTTTACACACATGAACACTATCCATTGGACCAAGATGAACACGTGTTTCTAAACACGAGAAAGTCTGTTTAGAAAATCAACACGTGTTTCTCCCTTTTGCTTTTGATACATTTGGGTTTCTGGCCCCGGAGGCCGTGAATTTTCTAAACAGGGTTCAACGTGTCGTTCATGGTACTTTGTCGTCTCCTACGACCCAACGCTTTGTTTTTAATATATAAATGCACTGTATAATATTTTAAATTTATTGAAGGTTAGAAACTTGAAATTTTAATATATCAAGATTTTGAAAGTTTACAATTGTTCACTGGTGTTGATATTTCAAGTCGGTTTAAACTTCTTAAAATGATTATGAGCTGGGTGAATAATGTTGGAAATTTATAGGCAAATTGGATTTTAATAATTATATATATATTTTTAATTATCCGATAATAATCAAATCTCATAAAATAACTACCACAAGTTCTATCTTTCATGCTAATTCTTTTTGTTAGAACTTTGTTAAAAAAAACTTTAACACCGTAAAGGTTTTTCTTTTTTTTTTTTTAATTTTAAATTGGTGTTTTAGGGCTTTTGACCGGAATGAGGGTACGAACCGATTGACATAAAATTTACTTGAATGGTGCTCTAGACGACGAAATAGTGCTTAAATTCGGGTGTTTAAAACTTTCAATTAACAAAAATCAAACCGTCTAGAGCATCATTTCAGTCAAAAGCTATAAAACAACATTTTGAAATTCGGAAAAAACTTAATGGAGTTAAGTTTTTTTTAACAGAGGTTCAATAAAAACAATTAGTGTAAAAGGTGAGGACAAGTGGTAGCTATTTTCTGAGATTAGATTACGATCGACCAACTGCAAAAATGTGAGATTATTAAATCCAATTTGCCTAATTTAAAATATGATAAATGAAGTTATTTAGTTGATTATTTGTGCGACCTTTCATATGGTGACTTGAAGATAAACTCTTTAGTAGAGTTTTTTATGTCACTTTATTAGAGTTTTAATTCTCTAATTAAGCGAGTGTCTTCATCCACCCATTATATTTGTATATAAATAGTAAGCTTTTGTTAAAAAGATGATATATATAAGAATTCTTTGAAAACTTGACGACTCACATGTTGAGGAACTAAATAAAAAGCGCTCTCTACTAGTCTACTCCGCTCCACTCCACCTTCAAATTCTTATTTTTGCCATAAGTTCAAACACTACAAGTTTATCCAGTGTAACCTCGGGTGCGTGTTTTTTTCCGATAGCACATGCTGCTTTAGCTATTGTATTCTGGGAGACAGACGCGTTGTCGAAGTATATGCGCAAAATCTGTTTTAAAGGACCCGATTGAACACTAATCCTCAGCCACAACCGTCAACATTAGTTTATTCGTTCTTCTAGCAAAGGATCATATAAGAAGGCACGACTCAATCACTCATCGAAGGCCACACGATTTCAACATTTGCCCAAGACCACGGTTTGAATCAATTTGTATACATATGTTGTATTTCATGTAATTTTCGTTTGGGTATGTATACGATACATGTACTACAACCTCCCAAATGTTAATATATTTTTAATAAAAGTGTAACCCATGTCTTACATATAGAAATCCTAATGGGTATCCTAGGGAAGATCCACGAGCACAACCGTTTGTGTGATACCATATATGAATATTGTTTTAAACTAAAATACTATATTAAACGTTGAGAAATTTTATTAAGGGCGGTTTGATAAAACTCATGGGTGGCTTGGAGGAGATTTAGAATGACAATAATAAGTTTATTATTAAAAGTTCAAATAATGTAGTCTTATCTATTTTTTATTTGGTTTGAGTTCAAATTCAGTATTAGTTTGGGTAGGTTTAGAACCAAAGGTGTTATATAAACCTTTGGTGTCAATGTATTATTAAAAAGGCGAATTGGAAATAAATAATCTTAACTTTTGTATATTGGCCGATAATAATCTCAACTTTAAAAATCACTACCAACGGTCCCAACTTTCAACTATTTTTGTCTCAATGGTCCTCCGTTAAAAAACACTTAACGCCGTTACGTTTTTTCCCGAGTTTCAAACCGATGTTTTAGGGCTTTTGATCGTAATAACGATACGATTCGACTGATGTAAAACTTATCTCGAAACGATGATTCAGATGACTTGATTTTTGTTAATTGGAAATTCAAACACCCAAATTGAAACATTGTTTCGTCGCTTGGATCACCGTTTCGAGATAAGTTTTACATCGGTCGACTCGTATCGTTCTTTCGATCAAAAGCCCTAAAACATCGTTTTGCAACTCGGGAAAAAACGTAACAGCATTAAGTGTTTTTTAACGGAGGACCATTGAGACAAAAATAGTTGAAAGTTGGGACTGCTGGTAGTGATTTTTAAAGTTGGGATTATTATCGGCCAATACACAAAAGTTGGGATTATTTATTTCCAATTTTCCTTAAAAATAAACCGAGTCGCTTCGTTCGTTGAAGCAAACATTGCTCACTTTAACTGCTTGTAGCCGAAGCAATCTGCTCGCTTCTTTGCAGTTCACACAGAAGGAGCAATAGAATGGATTTGGGTGTTCTTTTTTGTGTTGTGATCTCACTTGTGAAACATTTTCTAGTTTAACATACAAGACCAACAATAAAATAACTCATTTCAAGCCCTGCCATTGTCATTACTAATATTTATATAAAATGTGACTGATACACCATAAAAATGACTTTCTACACCACTTGATACCATATGAATGATATACTATACAACACATGGTACAATATCAATAATATCCTAATATGTGTGTTAAAAAGAACAAAAGAATGAAAGAATGCCCTTTCCCCTCCTAATTTACAACTTATTAAAAATGCAAACGAATATCAAAGATAACGGATAGAGCAAGTATGCTATGAACGAAGTCCAAATGGGTAACTTCGATCTAAAGCTAGTTGTCACACCCACGATGATACAAACGATCAACACGGCAAGCACTTCACCCGAGAAATCCCATGTCAAACCTCTAAAATATATAACCGCTAACAGAACAGAAAATCCAAGAACGTTGTTCATGAACACACCGTTGTATAACTGCATATACATTATAAACAAAGAACTCGTTACGTTGGGTTGACTCGCATATGCATTTCTTTACTTATTTTTTGAAAGTTATGTATTAACTATGGTTGCAAAAATGATATTACAAAGATACGAGGCATACCTCGGAGAAAGTCAAGGAAGTGGTTCGTTCTTTTCTTTGATTTGCGGTTTGGATGGCTGAGATCGCGGCTCTAGCATTAGTAGCCAAGGGAACTAGAATAAAAGATATGAAAAATGAGGGTATGCTTGCAGTGCTAGACACATTCTGAACACTGTGTATCAGAGGTTCAGCCAGAAGTGCTAACATGGCTATCCCAAGCACCAGCAACATTATGGCCTGTGTCCAGGCCCAACTAGATCTATCTACTCCATCTTCTGTCCATCTTTCCCATGGTTTCTGCATATGTTTTGAACTTTTTTGTCAAACTAGTTAATAACTTGATATAGAGCTGATTCAAGAGTAGCAGACTCATATTTGACATGCGAAAAGGGCCCAGCTGGAAAAACATAACTTGGGCTACGTCTGGAGTTATGGGCCCCATAAGTAATGGGCCGGATCATGTTGTCAGACCCGAATACCATCATCTGGAGCCTGATTACAGACTCACCGTTTCTTCCACAATTTTACAAAAATTTTAATTTGTTTCCTTTATATGAAAAATCGCGTATATATATCTATATGAGTAATTATACATTTATTTATCCTATAAAAGATGGCTTGCCTGATGAAATAGTCTAGGCATTGAAATTTAATCAATTTTTTCTTCAGATTGTTATATTTTATTCTTGCTTTCGCTCCGCATCACAACGAACCTAACGTTTTACGTAGGGCTTTCTTTAAAATAAGTTTTGGTTGTTAAACACTATCTATGCTAAGAAAGTTAAGCTTACCAGGGATGAATCAGATTCAGAACCAGGTGAGCTGGGACCGATTTCTCCATTAGATGTGTAGAGCCAATTTTTAAATCCATCTATGAATTCCTGTTCATCAACTCTCTGATCTCCACTTTTGTCAAGATCTTGCATTATTTGATCTGTTGCTTCATCTACATCCCATTGTATCTTCTGAGAACCAACTTCCATGATCAATCTCTTCAACTCAGATTGCGACAAACAATTATCTTTATCAAGATCAATCCTTTTAAACAACCTGAAATTTCCACAAATTCACCATCACAACCAAGATCCACCGATCCAAAACTAAAAAAAGAAAAGAAAAAAATTTATTAATTCTCACCCTTTTATAACGGATACATTTGGTGTTCCGTTTTCGCTGTAGAAGTTTCCTAACGGAAGGCTTTGAACGTGTCGAATAATTTCAGATACAAGAATCTTCATCATTTCTTGTTCTTTCTTTTTGGTTTGAACCCATGGTTGGACAATCTGTAAATAGATATATTTGGATAATTGGATAATTAATTTACACAGTTTATTCCAAATAATATTTGTTTGAAATGGCAAGTTGATAGTCTAAGTGTTTAAACTAATACTTGATATAAGTCCTTCCATGAGCTAATTGACCGATATGGTCGATTATCCACCGCACCCTTTGTCTCATCGAGCCATTTTGTGAATCTTTCGACAAATTCTTCCATGGAGACTTTACAATCAGAATCTTTATCAAATTCTTTCAATATTTCTTCCATTGTTTTCTCCTTGTTCCAAGTTAATTGCCTGAACTTAATATCTTGGAGAAGCTCTTTGAGTTCAGAAAACGATATGTAACTGTCGCCATCTTGATCAATCTTTGTAAAGAAGCTGCATGATAAAACTCATGTTTATCAAACCAAAATATAAAAAAAAGACTAAATTATAGTTTTGTCTTTAAACTACTGAAATTACCGAAATAATTCTTTATGTAGATATGTTGTCACACTTTTTGTCGTTTCCTTGAACAGCGATTGATTTTGGTGTTAACTTCAGTGAGGACAATTTGGTCATTTTACCATTTTAATGAAAAAAAAAAAGTTAAACGAAACTGGAAAAACTTAAAAAGACAAGGGATAGAGAATGCTTGCTATTAAAAAGTTAAGTTCCATTTAACTTTATTATTTTCATTAAAAGGATAAAAATGACCAAATTGCCCTCAACTGAACTTAATACCAACATCTAACGCCCATCAAAGGAAATGATTGAAAGACAACATATTAACATAAAGGATGATTTCCGTGATTTCCGTAGTTCAAGGACGATTCGTGCAAATCGATATAAACCTAAATGACGAAAACCGCAATTTACTCTATAAAAAAATTGAAGGGTGAAAACAAAAAAGAGAAAGAAAAAGAAATAAACCCTTTTATCGCGGATATGTTTGCTGAACCGTCTTCAGTGAGTAATTTTTCTGCAGTGTGTTCTTGCAGATGTTTTAGTATGTCTACAACCAAATGCTCGTGTTTAACGTATGACAATCTTCTTTTTTGGATCGAAGGCTCGAGCACCTACATTAGAATATTCATGAATCTTGTTAAGAATCATGAAAGAAATTTATATATCTATCATGTTATTATTACCTGATAAGTGAAGTATGTGAGTAAGAGCATGACTGAAACAGGAAGAGCAATTATGAAGATGTATCCTTGATGAGATGAATCTACACCAAATAGTTCGGGAACTAGGAGAAGTGTGAATGGGAAAACCGAAAGAATCATAATTTTGGCTGCCCAACTTGTTTCTTGATCTGTAGTTACACCAGAACCTGTGAACAAACAAATAAACAAACACAAAGTGATATACTAAAAAGAACAAATTTTGATTTTAGTGAAGCTACGGGCCTGTGGTTAGGCAACGGAAAAGTCTCGATGAGCCACATTTGTGGCAACACTCGGGCATGAATCCATCATTCGGGCCTACAAATTAAACTCTCCCAAAATTTAAGATCTTTCTAAGTTCATTTTATTTTGTAATTTAATGTGAATAGTTAGAGGTTTTCTACAATCACACTTCTCTTAGTTAAGGAATTTTATTATTTATGGTATAACTTTTTTTAAGGACTTTTGTTAAAATTTCATTGTATGGCTCTAAATACTAAAGATATGTTAATTTTCTATTAGATACCGCTTTAATCAATCGATTGTTGGAATCCAAAGACAGACAAAATCTTAAAGAAAGTAAACTGATTTAGGAAGTTAAGAAGATTGGAGCTAACCGGTTAAAAGTGACAAAATCTTTTCATATGGATTTCGTACAGGATTCATTGAAGAACTAGAACTTGATTCAGCATCAAACTTTTGACTGCCAATGATGACACAAGTTCCCCATATTAAAGTGAGGAGGAGTATCGTTGAACCCGCTAGCAACCCAACTCCCGTTAGAACATACTCTTGAGCTACATCTTTACTGTTTGAAAGTCCAGATACTATAAATAAACAACAAAACATCATATTATTTGCCTATAAAGATTGGTTCTTTAACTAATATAAGAAGAAACAAAGATATATGAGACATACCGAGAAGTATGAATGATTCGGGAAGGAAACCAAGGACATGAAAAGCACTTGCACCAAATATCCCAGGACCAAGAATCTTGAATATTCGTTTACCGCCAGAAGCAACATATGATTCACCGTGATACAACAAGTATTCATAAATAAGAATAAGGAAAAGATGGCCTGAAAGAGTTTCTGAACATGGCAGAAAACCATACATTTGCTCACAATGCTGTTTAGGATAATCAATTTCATTGAGACGCAAGAATGATGGTCGGTTTTCTGGAATTGGCTCATTGGTGCCATCTGAAATTAACTTGGAATTACTGTTATGTAATAACCTGGCTGTAACCTTTGCGGATAACACAAGAAGAAGAAATGAAAAATATGTGATTTTTGCAAAATTTACCATCTTAAAGAGTTAAATGATGTTGGTATCTTTAACATTGTGCCATTAAACATTGGATTATATAGAGACAGTAATTGGTGGATTAAACTTCAAAGAAAATCTTAATAGATTTGAGGGAAACTTGTACTACAGGTTATTTCAAGGTCAACACGGTGTAATTTACCAGATTTTGTTGTGTTGAAGCTTTAAATAACAACTTCAAGGTTCATTTCTGTTTGATTCAGTTATAAGATAACTATTGAGTATTCCATGATTTCTGAATCAGCAACTGATCATCATAGCCATGCAAGATTAATTAATCTTTTAATTTAATTCCACTTGTTAGATAGATAAGGTTCTATGATCTATTTCTTTAATTCACAAGAAAATTAAGTTTAAGAAATTAGGAAGGTGATTGAGATATAAATAGTTTAGTTGATCATTGGTTCGGGTCTTACATGTGAACCGCGCTCATTTAAAACCACCCAATAAAGTTTTCAGCATTTTCAAGATTCGTTTTTCTTATCTGTTACCACTATAGTTTTCTACCCTCCCCAAAACCTACTAATAGCTTGCTATGCATGGGATAATATTGCACATGATTGTTTGTTAGGTAACGTTATTAAGTTATTTTAAAATTTTGAAGTTGACACGTATTCTATTTACTTAAGATAGAACCCTTCTTCACAAAGGAATATTTTGTAACTTTGTGACTTATTGGTTATATCATAGTTGCTTTCTAGTTCAAATTATACTTTTGTGACTTGTGTTTAACATCAGAAGCAATATGAGAAAGATATTAAGGAACAACATATTACCTGGCAAAGATGGAAACAATTCTCCCCAACCTTTATGGCAACCAGTACACAACACATAAGCTGGGAATAAAACTAATTAATTTACATTTTACAATAAAATAAAACATGTTGCTAGAATTATCATCATCATTATAAGATGTTATTTTATTCTTGTAACCTAAAGTCAAATGGTATGATTGTCATTTGTGAAGATGAAGAGGTTAGAGATTAGTACTTCTTTCAAGATATAATTTCTTGCAAGCTACCTACACACGTCATCATTCTTGAGTTGCTGACAAGTTGTTATAAACTGCAGTGGCTTGTTTTGCAAGTAAATCCACTGGTTGTATATGCTTATACGGTATTATCAGCAATAAAATAATTTCTTCACTGAAACGCCTCATGGATCAATGACACTTGCTCATCTACACGAATCAAGAAAATAATCAGTACGTAGCAGTTCTATAACAACAGATGAATAGGCACCCTAATTTTTCATATTGTCTCTTCATGGATGCTTACAAAATCCACGCTTTTTAGTATTAAGTGTTTTTATCATGGGTGTTCAGGGTCCGGTTTCGCTGATTTTAGGTCAAATCGTGAGCGAAACAACTAGTAACGGTCTTTTGTCATTGAAAATAAAACCGAACCAATACCGACTAACAACATTGGTGCCGGTGCATGTATCCATTTTTATGGTCACTAGTTTTTATACGAGTTGGTTTCAATATCTTTGCACTATTAGTACCAATCTGGTATGGTATCAGTTTTGGTATTTATTCGGTACCAAACATTCTAATATAAATTTTATTTTAAGCCGAGACGTATTAATAATAAAATATATGTTTTTGATATCATATTTGTTTACCAAGTACAGGTGTTGTACGGAACCAATAGTGACCGGACAACATCGGTGTTGGGACATATATTCATTTTAGTGGATTTCAGATTCGATATGAGTCGGTTTGATATTTTTACACCAACCAGTACTTTATCGGTTTCAGTTTTTCCGATACTGCTGGCAATACGGTGCTAATCTCACCCCTATCATATTCAAGAAATCCAAAAATACCGAAATCCGAACTAAAACCGAAAAACATATCCGAATTCCTATTCAGATATTCAGATCGGATTCGGATGCGAAAAATTTAAAACTTAGGATTATTCGGATATTTGTTTAACCCGAATAGGCATCTAACATGCATATTTAGTTTTTTTTAGAACATTGATTTTGTGTTGTCATTTTTTTTTGGGTCTGGACATTTATTGTGATTCTAAACCAATAGCATGTTATGAACCAAAAATTAGGAAAAACTAAACATGAACTAAAGTTAGGGAAAGTTGTTACTCGGTTCATCGGATTATTCGGTTGAAATCGGAATATTCAGATTTATTTGAATCCGATTTGAATTCAATTCGGATAGATTAAGATCGGATAGGAACATCTCTAATTAGGATGTGATCGAATTTCGGATATGGTCCTAAAATTTTCAAATCCGAATGCCCGATTTAAATAAACCGAATAGCCTGTTATCCGATTTTATGAACACCTCTATTAACTACCAAACAACGTTTAAGAGTAGATATTAATCAATTTTTTTCTAGTATTTTTGTTATAAATTACTAAAATATGCCATTCATCATCAAATTTAGTTTCAATTTATATTTTATCTGTATTAACATTATTTTAGTATTTAAAATAGACAGAAGTACAAAAATTATTCTTTATATTTACACACACTTTCACTCATTGTCCTTTATCTTCAAAATTGATTGGTTTTATTTTTTACGTTTACAAATTCAATAGTGTTTGTCCGTTGACCCTAACCCAGTTAGTTTTTTTCATCAAGTCAGGTAATGTGTCTTGTACACGAGGACATATTCACAATAAGTTAAAAATATTTTAATTATTAAAATTAAAAGATTATGTGTATATATTAAATCTCTCTCTCTCTCTCTCTCTCTCTCTCTCTCTCTCATCTGCAGCAGCATACCCACCATCACCACACCTTGAAGTTCAGTGGCTTCAAAATCAATACCTTTGACTCCATCACTCAAGAACAAATCGGACCCTTTATTTTCCATCGGCTTCGGCTTTGGCTTCTATTAAACAATTCAAGATTCATCGGATTCAAACAAAATAAGATCAGATCAGATCTAGATTCACTTTATGGTGAATGTGTTCGATTAAAGTAACCAGTTTCCTGGATTTGAAGCCCAAAGCTTGAGTGTAACAGTTTCTCGAGAATGATTCTTTGGGCCGGCGTTATCTTCCTCGCGAGAACCACCGTTTGGGCCCGCCACCATCCAAGCACTACCGCCTGCTGCCACCGTCATCAGGCGGCCTCCGGTGAGAAATCCTAGCACAGATGATAAGGGAGAAAAGGAAATCTAGGGTTTGGTTTATAACTTCAAGCTATGGGAGCAAAATTGATGAAGACCGTGGTCTGGTGGTATGATTAAAGAAAGAGATAAAGAGAGTGTTTTGACTGAGAGATCAGAAAATATATACGTTTTTTTTAATATATATAATCTTTTAATTTTAGTAATTAAATTGTTTGTTAAATAAATGGACAAAAAGATGTGTGACTTTCTAATTGGGTTAGGGCTAAAAAACAAACGATGCTGGATTTGTAACGTAAAGAATAAAATCGATTAATTTTGAAGTTAAAAGACAATGAGTGAAATTAAGCGTAAACATAAAAGACGGTTCCTGTATTTCTGTTTATAAAATACCTGTAATTCGGTCTATAAAATCCCAAAATTCGGATTTCAATAGTTGATATATTTGTACGTACCAAATATTATTTTCCATGTTGGCTTAGGTTTGATAATTTATAAGTCAAAAACTTATATTTCAAACATCAGAAAGCGAAAAATACATGCATGCATATATATAAATTCATAACCAACGTTCAACTTTGCTAACATGGAAACTACAACCGTTCAAGATTACGGGTATTAGGAAATTGAAACGGCGGTGACTTTCCTCTAAGCAACAATAATCGCTCCATGCTCTCTATTTTTTCGGCCATCTCTTTTTGAGCTTTCTCATAGTGAGAAACATGCTCTGCTACCTGCGCTGCTACTTTAGCCTCTATATGCATCTCGAGTCGAGATTGAACCATCTTATTTATTTCGTTTAGAGATGCTTTATTTTTCGAATATGAGCTAGCACAAAAATTATAACAAGCAGGTTGTCCTACACCAAAGGTCCCTACACACCCGTGTCCATTATCAGTGATAACTTGTTCGGCCACATCACTAATTTTCTCTGATTGTGGTACATGCATCACGTGGCTTGAAAGTGGATCCCCATGCGAGGAGGAGAAAAATGAAGAAACCGGGTAATGAGAAGGCCTATGCAAGTGTGGGCTATAATCCACTGTATCATGTGATTTGAAAGCGGTACCGCATGACGCTTTTCGCTCCAAGAAGATGATGATGATCTTTTATTTGAGTTGTTGTTCAAAGCTTGATGAGCAGCATTACCAAATGTCTCTTCTAACCTTCGGGAAATTTCTAAATACATCTTCGTGGTTGCATCCGACACATCCTGAATATTGAAATTCAAATATTCAAGATTTCATGCTTAATTATTGGATAATTATGCAGATTAATTTGAATACTTTCACACTAACCCGTGGTGAGACCCTCTCACTTTCACCGCTCTTTGAAGCTTTTCTACACGAGATCTCCTCGATGAACTTCATTATTTCAACGGTGGACCTCAGAAACCTTTTGGACTTTGGATGCCCGTAAGTCTACGTAGGGTTTTAGTGTTTGGTTACCATCTTATCTCATAATGGAAAAGTATAAACAGAAAGTTACACTTCAAAGACGAGTAGTGTAGTTTACCTTGTCAACTCTGTTTCTCCAATTTTTCTGTGGATATGTTCGCTTTTTAACTGTCCACCCTTTCAAATTTTTTAGTAGTTCTCCGGAATCTAGAGTGATTCCATCTTTTTCTCTTTGTGAAATTATCTGTCAAACAAATATAGTTTTAGAAATGGTAGCATTAACGTACATAAGCTGCATACTAGTTTTGAGAAAATATAAATCGCAAATTTGATGTCTGGATAGCTACGTTGAAGAAGACGGTTTCTCGGATAATCCATCTTTATATGCAAACAAAATACATTAAATTTACCTCATCGATGTTGTTAGAATATTTGTATATTTCCGAAAGGCTGAACTCCTTTTCTGTTTCTACCTCTAATTCAGACTTGGATCGTTTTCTTTTTCCGGTTGATCCATCTCCCTGCATGTGGTTTTGGGTTAAGAAATATCATTGCAGATCTATAACATATCGATTACATTTTCACTCAACAGCCAACGCTACATAAACATGTAAATGCCCAAATTCTCAAATTCCATGGAACAACCGGATAATATGCATGTAGTATGTGCGCTAAATATTTAAGGTCATTAAACACAGTTATGTCTTGGTCATTGTTAGCTTGAGTAATATCCTCAAAGATATAATACACCTGGAACACTATTTACTCTATCCAATCATGTTGTCATGTAATTAAATCCAAGATCTGTAGTTGAAATCTGTCAACTAGAACTATTATTACTTGAATATGCTTTCTATCTTGAGGAGATCGAGCGACTAGTAACACATTGGTTATTAATTACAATGATGCAGTAACTCGTAGTATGTAAGGATATATTACCTCAGCTTCACCAAACACGTCTTCTGGTCTCCTCCATGATATTGGCTCTGCCGCAGTAACATTGTTTGTGCATTCCCTCAAGTTTTTCATTTCCTGTACTTGCAACAACATCAGAGTTAATTAATTGCTGAGGAACATTCATATTTTAGAATCGGGATAAAATAGATCATAACCGTAATATAGTAAGAACAAGCATTTGGCGCTGACCCAATTAAATTTATAATCGAAAAGAATATAGAATAAGATCAGCATAGATTGGAAGATCAACTTAGAGAGTTCCCAATACATGGAACCCTTAAACGGATACCAACTACTATGCTTGCTGTTATTTTGTTATAATAAAATAAACATAAAAGATATGCATACATACATACATACATATATATATATATATATAATATGGTTTTTCAAACATAAAAATATCATTAAAATGGAAGCCTTAACAAATGGACCACCATTTTCTTTAGTTTCTTTTGACAGAAAGATGATGTATATACAAAAGTCACCACGAAGAATTTTGAGAGGAAAGTATAATTACAGAAAAAACTAATGACACTTCTTATATCACCACGTCGTAAAAGCATATTATCTTCCTTAAAATTTCTTGGTGCATATTTCTTAAATTGATTTTTAGCCTTTTATCAAAAGTTTTCACTTTCTCAAAGACATGGATATGAAACATAATCAACAAAAAATAATTACTCTTTATACCTGATCATAATGTAAAACAATCTCCATGCCTGTAGGAACGGATGATTTGTTCTCAAGGTTGTTGGTCATTTTTCTGAATGCTAGTGATTTAACAATAACAAGAAGAAGATAAGGGCAGACCACTATAGAGAGGGAAATTAAGTGTGACATTTTGGTTGATGATGCTTTCAATTTATACTCATTAGCTATGAACACATTTATTAGTACTAATACAACATAACATGTAAAATTCAATGTGTTTGTAACATTATATTATTTCTTAATGGTGTTACCTTTTTCGTTACAAAACTTTAGGAACAAAAATAAATGCAGTGTGTATGGTAGAAATAAGATTTAACTTTTCCCTCCAACAATGTAATCAATATATTTGAATTTTATAGATGATAGAATTAGAAAGAACTTAATTCAAAGTACAGCAATATAGATGGAAAATAACTTATATTCTCATCAGCAAAATATCATGTTTGATCAAAGAAGAAGGACCAGGAACCACCAAAACCAGATGGCAGTTACCCGTGAATGGAAATCTGGGACAAATGTATCGGGGGCATATATGCCTTTTTACAATTTATTTATTTTTTTACTCTCGTTTGTTTTTTTTTATGTTAGAACAACACAAAGCAATAAAATTAATTTCCATTTTCGTCATGATCAATAGTTATATTTCTTTTAACTCTTTTAGGTAGCGCTTGGTATGCAGGAATGGCAAGGGGAATAGAATGATTTATTACGTGAGAATGAAAAAAATGGTGTTTAGTTGCTCAAGGGAATGGAATCATCCATTACACATGGAATCTCATTCCATCAAAATCATTCCTTCCCACCCCCCCTTTTTTTTTCATTCCATTCCTCATTCACGCTACTTTCTCAACAACAACCACCAAAACTACCATCGGCACCACCACTACCTCCGCCGCTGCCACCGCCACCACCACCTTACCACCAACGTTACCACCGTCACCACCGCTGCCAACACCGTCGTCGTAACCATCGCAACCATTGTCACCGCCGCTGCCATCACCGCCACCACCAATGTCGTTGCCTGGCCACCACCACCACCATACCATACTACCATTGCCATCACTATCAATTCTACCATCGCCACCCCTACTGCCTGACCACCACCACCATTTTCGTTGCCGGAGTTACCTCCATCGTCATTGTAGGTATTTTTTTTTAGATAGAAGTGTTTTTATTATTTCTATTTCATTCCTACAATTTGTTTTGGATACCAAACAAAATAAAGTAACAATTCATTTATTCCCATATGTTAACCATTCATGACAAAGAAATGTAATGATCCATTTCATTCCATAGTCCATTCCATTCCTTCTCCCATTTCATTCCTTCTTCATTCCATTACCTCCAACCAAACATATCCTTAGTTATATTTCTTTTAACTCATCTGACCCTATCGAGAGTGATCAAGAAATCCTAAATTCCTGATGTCAAAATGAGGGGGTGATATTTTTTGTTTTCTTTTTAATATTCAAGCAAGGGCCATAGTTTAACATATTATATTCATTTAGTAATTTTTTTACTTAATAATATCTTGATTAGTGTAGTTAAAATTAACAGAAAAATCTATCAGAGCTAGTCTCAGAGACGAAAAAGATTGATAAAGGGAACCATAGACCATAATATGATCAGGCCAATGGTAGTGTTTAAGAAATATATAATTTTTTATAATTATAGATAATAATTAGTTGATATAAAAAAGTTACGTTTTATCAATAGCTTGATTTTGAATACGATGGGGGTGGGGGGGGGGGGGGGGGGGGCAGTTGATCAAGCATATGACCTTTATAAACAGATAAGCAATGATTTGGTAATTAACCAGTTTTATTTGTTGACTGTACCTTCACATACATATATATACAATACACTAAATAAACTATTTGTTGATGCATGTAGTTTACACTGCCACCGGATCCTACTGGTCCGTGCATGGGGATCAATCTGCTGCCTCAACCATAGCAGATGCTGTTGCTTAGGCCGTGGATGCTCCTATCTCAAGTGCGCCTGTGTCTATCCATGTTAAACCGCGCCAGCCCAATAAAGAAGAATTACTAATACAATCTGCATTGGGTAAAATTGAAAATCAATTTGGTGGTCAGGAAAGTTGCGAATGATTTGGCGCTTTTACTTTAAAAAGAGGGATTAGATTACATTTGATTTTCCCAAAGGGATGTATCCTCTGGATGAAATCTATTGACCTGTCTAGTTTACTAGAGTTATGTCTCAACCAATTGCCTGAGATCGCAATTTTGACTTGGTTTAGCATGTAAGTTTGATTTTTTTTTTCATTTTATTCAATTGTTTTCTTGATAAGTATAACTTTTTTATATTTTGTGATCATAGGCATCTATATATAAAAGTGAGGGATCAAGGATCAAAATAGTTTGTTGACTTATTCGTTTTTTTCAAAAAGCTATTTTGAAAAGCGCAATTTGTTGCTTTTAGAAAATAAGTTTTTAACCCTTTAAAAAGGTTAAAATAAAAAGATTTGTGATTGCCTAACACTTTTTAACTTATTGTTTTTCGAAAAAACCAATAAGCTAATAAGTTGTTTTCAAACTTACCCTTAGTTTTGATAATTTAAAAGTCAAAAAACATATATTTCAAACATCAAAATCTAAACATAAATTTGTATGTACATAAACTTATAGCCATCATTCAAGTTCACTAACAAGGAAACTACAACCATTTAGGATTTGCGCGCAGCGCGTATTAGGAAATTGAACGGTGGTAACGTTCCTCCGAGCACTAATAAATGTTCCTCAATTTTCAGCCGTCACTTTTTGATCTTTCTCATAATGGGAAACCTACTCTACCGCGGTTGTGCCTGGACTGGAGATTTCACCGTCTTTTTTATTTCGTTTAAAGAAGCTATATTCTTATACTCGAAATCGCCTCCACAAACTTCCGCACTTCAACTGTGGACCTCAACTTCTTGGACTTCGGATGTTTGAAAGTCTACATAGTGTTTTTGTATTTGGTTACCATCTTATCTCATAATGGAAAAATATGAAAAGAAAAGAAAAGGTACGGTTCAAAAGATGAGTAATGCAGTTTACCTTGTCAACTCTATCTTTTCCATTCTCCAGTTGACGTTTTCGGCTTTCTACTATCCACCCTTTTAAATTTTTCAGTAATTCTTCAGGATCTAGAGTAACCCCATCTTCCTCTCTGCCAGAAATTATCTGTTGAACAAATAGATTTTTAGAAATGGTAACATGAACGTACATTAGCTGCATGCAAACGAAAATAATATAAATTGCAAATTTTGTGTCTCTATAGCTAGGTTGAAGAAGAGGGTTTCTCAGATAATCCATCTTTATCTAGCAAACAAATAAATCAAATTTACCTCATTGATGTTGTTGGAGTATCTGTATAGTTCCAGAAGGGTGAACTCCTTTTCTGCAGTTTCCACCTCCACTTCAGCCTCGGTGCATCTTTTTCTCTTTCCCTTTGATCCATCGCCCTGCCTGTGGTTTTTAGTTTGGAAATAGCAATGCATATATATATGTATGTATGTATATATATATATCAGATTGATTACATTTTTACTCAAGTCTAAAGGTTTCGTGCACTATATGTACTAACTAAGAATTGCTTTAACTAATTAAGGTCATCAGATAAAGTCATGTCACGTTCATTGTTAACTTAGTTATATCCTATAATAAACCTTGAACACTAAGTACTCCATCCATGATCTGTAGTTGAAATCTATCAACTTGAACTATTATTACTTTTGCGCGTTTTCTATATTGAGGAGAGTCACTATTAACATATTTGTTATTAACAATGATGCAGCAGCTCATAGTATTTAAGGATATATTAAGGATATATTACCTCAACTGCACCAAACTCGTCTTCTGGTCTCCACCATGATATTGGCTTTGCTTCAATAGCATTATTTGCCCGTCCTCTCCAATTTTTGGTTTCCTGTATTTGTAAAAACATATATGTTTAGAATATAGGGAAAAAATATAAACAGTAAGAAGCATAGCCATAATAGTAAGAACTAGAAGAAAGAAGCATGATAACTGAAGATATAGACAGTACTGTAGCAAGCATTTCGCATGTCCCAAATTTAGAATTGGGAAAGTATACAGAATTAAGATCAGCATAGACATAAAAATATCACAAAAATATAACCAACCATTTTTTAGTTTAGTTTGACACAAAGAAGACGTATATTAAAAAGTCACCACAAAGAATTTTGAGAGGAAAGTACTAATATAGACCATAAAAAAAATTTTAAGTGGAAAATATAAGTACAAAAAGAACATATGAAATCACTTCTTATATCACCACATCGTAATTCAAAGATCAGGAGATTTGATAAATCATTTTTATGTGCGTTCAAAATCGAAAGACTGGTATATTTAGACTTTTATGATCAGATGTTTTAATTTAAAGATTAGTTCAACAAGAAATAGTTACTCTTTATAGATATATATAAGCATGTATATATAAAACCATATAAAACCTGATCATCATATAAAACCATCTCCAAGCCGGTAGGAATGAATGATTCGTTCTCAAAGTTGTTGGTCATTTTTCTGCAATGCTAGTGATTAAACAATTAATAGCAACAAGAAGGAAATGTCAGACCACTACAGAACGAGAAGGAATTGAAACTGTGTGTGACATTTTGGTTGATGATGATTTTAATTTATACTCAGTAGTTATAAACATGTTTATTATAACAAATACAACAAAAGATGTAAAATTCAATGTATTTTGTAACATTATTATAATCTCCTAAATGTTGTAAGTGATTTACCATTTTTGTTTAAAGCTTCAAGAACAGAATTAAATCGGTATTTATGGTAGAGAGTAATTTAACTTTTTCCTCCAATAACTTATTAATTACTTTTATATTTATAGATAATAAAGTTAGAAAAATATTAATTCAATATATTTCTTTTTCTTATATATATATTTTTAGTTTTTACCCTCATTTGTTTTTAAATGTTTACAAAGCAATAGAATTAATTTCCATTAATTTCGTTCTTCTTAACTTTATTAGGTTGTTCAATATCAAATTAATTTTTTGTCTTGTCATGATTTGTGGTTTTATATTTTAATTTCACCTGTCCCTAATATGGTACGGTGCGGGTCCTCGTTTTCGTCTGAAAATGATAACCCTCCTCTCACTGTTTTGTGCCTTTGTCATCCAAGTTTTGCCACTGTCCCTAGCATTAACTCTATTCATTTTTTTTAATCACTAATTTCAATTTTCGATGAATTGAATTTTAATTTTCGGTCTCAAGCTTTGTTTATATATAAAGGAGGATCCTAGGAGTCAGTTGACCCGATCTGAGTTTTTTTAGCAATATGGCATTATAAAAATTTTCAATGGATGGTGGCGGAGGATAGCGCCGGTCAGCTTCTTAAGTTAGTTTTGTTGGGGTTTCGTACACGGGTTTTAAAATTGTTTTAAAATTATTATAAAAAATTGAAAACATGTGTACGAACCAATCCAAAACTAATTACTTCGGATTGCCTACCAGGAGTCCAAATGTGAAACCAAATAGAAAAAACACAACAATAAAGTGTTTAACAAAACCATACCTCTTCGTAGAAACACGGCTAACCAAATTGCAACACCTTGGTTCAATGAATTGGTCGGTAGATCCAACACACGAACACCAGAAATGGAACCCCTCAATTTAACCTCACAAAATACCCGTAATTATCGGTATCAATTGATTCAGAATGACGGCCAAAAACGGCGATGATGGGCAGTAACGGTGGCAACTGGCAGAACGAGTGTGGCGTCTTGGAGGTGGAGGTCGATCGACGGCGGCGGCACAAGGTGGTGGGGGCGGCAAAGGTTTGAGTGATAGGGGGAGGGGGAGGGGGGGGATAAGAGATAGAAATTTTTTATTAACCTTTAAACAAAAATCTAATCCCTATTTATAATTCCACAATTAGGGTTTCAATCAAAAAGCATCTTCCAAGATGCTGAGGAATATTCCTTTTTTAATTTAGTTCCATAATTACCCCTGTAATTATTTATTAATTTAACTATTTATCAACATGCATTTAAATAATAATATTAATGAACTCTTTAATTAATAACCTATTAGTTTGTTTAATTATAAACAAGTCTCTCAACTTAGACAAAATATTCAACTAATAATCCGTTCCCAAATTTCACCATTCTTCGTATCATCATATTTAACTACTTTATATTCTATTTTATTCGTCGTCTAAGGAGTAGCTCTTTAATCATACCTTATTAGTAGTGTTGATTATCAATATTTGGGCACAATATTCCAACAAGTTTAATATCAGTTCGAGTTAAGATAAAGAAGAAGACCACTTGAATTATGAAATAAATTACTAATTTTGTTATTCAGGTACATGGAAATTTTCACTGTTCGTCCTTAAACTAAGGAATAACATAAATCATCATTTTATTGTTGGTTGTAACAATTTATGACATTTCCTCTAACAGATGTTAGTGTTGTCAGCTAACTCCAATCGTGTGCGTTGATCATGAGGGTAATCTAGTTCTTTTTACAACTTTTACTAAAAAACCTTGTAAAGACAAATAAAATAAACCCCTAACTTTCCGTATTCTTAGATTCTCTATCTACCATGGCTTCTCATCTTCAACCTCTTTTCTTTCTCTTTCTATTAACCATCACCAAATATCTCAAATCCGCCGGTATGTAGGGATAGCAATGAAACCTTGAAACATGAGGGTATCAGACGTGTTTGGTATTACTTTTGAATTTTTAAGTGAGTTTGGGATTGCTTTTGAAATTTTTCGTGGGTTTGGGATGTGTATGGGATCTTTCGTATGTCCGATTAATCCATAAATCAACTCAGTTACTCGATTATATCCCAAAATAATCAGGCATAATTCTCTTTTAAATTAATATATTCAACATCACATTTTTAAAAATTTTATGCATCCAATGTAACCTTTCGGTTTTCAGTTCTGAAAATTGAAATTTAACTTTTCATTATTTATCCCTAATATCCTACTAGTGATCCTTTCTCCGGCCCATGTTCCTACAAATAATCGAACAATTTGTAGAGTGCAGCCGCTTGCAAGTCGCAACCCTAATCCATCGGATCATCTCACGAATCTTACTCCAATAATTTGTATTTTGTAATCGTATTTAAATCAGAGGTAACCTTTTGCTAGATTTTGTTTTTAATCTAATCATATTTATTAATCTCTATATACCAATCGTACTATTGAAGTCACCAACTTTCAACTTCCTTTTTATATATTATTATAGTACAAGATGAATATTACTTTTCTAATCAACGCTTATATTTAGTAATAAAAACACCCTAACGCTTATATTTAGTAATAAAAACACCCTGAAACACTTAAAAAGTGAATGCTTAATCATCTTAATTAAATTACTACCGAATGATTTATTTTTTGCTTCACCATCTTTAGTCTAGCTTGTAATTTATTTAATCCAAACTTATTTAATAACACAATTACAAAGTGAACAAAAAACAAGTTTATACTATTTACATTTAATATTTTTGGTTTTCTTGCTTCGAGCTATGAATAGTAATGTTATGACTCTTAGATATGTAAGGGCTATTTTTAAACAACTTAAGAGCTAGCGACAGAGCTTGTTGCTCGTTTATCTTCTATGGAAGGATATAACCTTCTCAATGAATTGTTTTTCAAGTAAATCTACTACTTGCATATGCTTATATATATAACCACAAAATTATAAAAACATTATTTGATTGTAGGATTCTGGTGGTCAAAATCACACTTTTTATCTTTTCAAAAACAGCTAGCTTTTGAACTCATGCAAAACAAGAGAAATATGCAATTCATTATTTGGTTATGTAATCAATGGTCTTTAGAAGGGGAAATATGTAAAATCTCTTTCAAAAAACATGATCCATTCAATGTTTGACTTTTCAGTATTCGGTTCTAAAAATTGAAATTGAAATTTTCATTATTTATCCTCGATTCCTAACTACTACTCTCGTGTCCCGCCCATGAATAGTTGAATAATTTGTAGAGAGCAACCACTTACAATTAAGTCGCAACCATAATACACCGGACCATCTGCCGTGGCAGCTAATCCACGAATCTTAGTTTGATAATCTATAATGTGTAATCCTATTTAAATCATACGCTTTACCGTGTTGTTAGATATGGTTTGTAATCTAATTGTATTTATTAATATGCATTCTGTAATCGTATTATTGAATTTTGATTACGCTATCGTACCGATCATGCAAAAACCTGATTTTACCTATAGACAGAGTAAGTCATGTATCGAATCCAGAGGAGCCTGTGGTTAATGTCATACGTTTTTTTTGTTTATTTAGTCTTGTTTATAAAACAATTATGAAGAAATAGTTATGAAGTTTTGTTGGGTGAGTGCTAATCACACTAGCAGGTTTTGATTGAAACAAGTAACACTTAAACGATTTTAGCTATTAACAAGAACAAAATCAAACCCAAGGTTCAAGCATGCAATCATTCAGTCCAATCATGTCATTAAGTGATAGATAATTATTAATTGAGAAATATGATTTACCAACAAATCCTAGTCGTCGGCATCAACAATCGCTAACACACGGCATTGGTAACCAAAGGTTCCTTACCAGCATGACTCAATTAAGGGCAATTGTATGCTTTATTAGACCAAGACAATCAACAAACCCTACGCAAACGAGTATTACTGTAGTTGTTAGAGAAACGTCTTGAAATATACCTAGACCAGATGATTGATCCAGCAATTCTTCCTTGATATTCAATAACATCTATTGACTTTACATTAAATTAGTAATCCCAACACCGATTTGAATATTAATTCAATCAAACTTATGATGTCACATTGTGCAAAGGCCAAACTTCTTTTCTTTCTCAAATCCATTTAGCTAAATTATATTATTATATTATCAATTTATATTGACAATAATAATAATTATAATAATAATCTATATCTATACCATATAACAAATAAAGGTTTATCAATGCCACATGGCATCACACAAGATAACTTCTTACAAAATTTTTCCGCCTCTCTCTCTTATTAAATACATTTTTCTTTCTTATTAGTAGTTTATATTTAACTTTTTTTCTTCTTTTTAATCTATTATTTTTTATTTTAATTAATAATTATCTTTTGATTTAGAAAATTTAATACCAACATAAATATATTATTCAGTTTTATATAAATATATTGTATTAGTTATTAACATTAACCTTTTATAAGTAACAATTCTTCACCTTGATTTAGATAAAATAATTAATTTCAAATAAATAAATTTTCACTTTATTTTTGTTTTGAAATAAAGATTAATTAAAACTAAGGTCAGTCACTATAAATGGTTGATTTGTTTTTGAAACAACCTGTTTTAACGCATGGTAAGTTATGTGTTTTCTAATCTAAAGTTGAAAAAAAAACTACTAATTTTGAGATTATGAATAAAATTACAAATATTGTATACAAGAAAAAATATATAGAGATTATGAATTTTCAACAACTTTTTGTTTCCATATTGTGTAATGTGTAATTTATTTTATCATATATTATATATTTATATCTTTAAATATATTTTTTGTATTCACACTGTGCTATTATTTAAGTAAATTTATTTATTATAACTCGTATTCTATATGGATCTTAATGTCATATATTATTACACATGAGTGACCCATACAAAAGTTTTCCACATCTCTCATATTAAATATATATTTTTCTTTTTCTTATTAATAGTTTCATATTTTATTTTTTTTTCTATTTGATCTATTATTTGATCTTTTTAATAATTATTTATTGGTTTAAAAAATTTAATACCAACATAAATATATTATTTAGTTTTATATAAATATATTTCATTAGTTATTAATATTAGTCTTTTATAAGTAACGAATTTTCATGTTTATTTAGATAAAATAATTAATTTCAAATTTCAAAGAAAGAAAATTTTCACTTAATGTTTGTTTTGAAATGGTGATTAATAAAAGCTAAAGTCAATCACTTTAGATGATTTGTTTGTTTTTGGGACAACCTGTTTTAAAACATGGTCAACTATGTTTTCCATTATCTAGAGTTGAAACCAAAAACAAAATGAAACTACTAATATTAATATGAAAGATAAAGTTACAAATTAAATTATAAATATTATATACAAATAAATATTTAGAGATTTATGAATTTTCAACTTTTTAATTTCATATTGTGTATTTTGTAATTTCTTTTACCATATATTATATTTTTTATATGTTGAACATATTTTTTATATTTCACATTGTGTTATTATTTAAAGAAATTTATTTATTTTAACTCGTGCTCTACACGGATACCTAACCTAGTAATAATAATAGGTAAAAGATCCAATATAACAATCTCTTATCATACATTACATGCGCAACTTCCTACACCATCGATTTCAAAAAACACGCGGTGGCAATATTGTAAATTATTTGAGTTTGTTTCCATTCAATTAACCATTATGAACTTCAACCATCATTAGTGACTCAATTGCAAACACTCCAATTGAATTGAAAAATTGAAAATTGATTTCAACTGATAAAAGTCTAAATACGTTCCAGATTTGTTCATATGATGAAAACGATGATCAAATCGATAGTCGATTGATAATTATTTGATGATTACGAGATTATATGAAGTGATTTCAGTATCGAATTTCATGTTACAGAAAACTAATTTCATATATGATCTTGTGAACGTTTAAAGGTTTGTACTGAGTGTTTAAAGTTTTTATTCTGAATTTCTTAGATTTTGGTAGAGAACTTCTTAGTTTTTGTTTAGAAATTTTTAGACTTTTGTTCTGAACATCTTGGATTTTTATACTGAATTTCTTAGCTTTTTGTTCTGAACTTTTTAAGTTTTGTTATGAACTTCTTAGATTTTTGTCATGAAATTCTTAGACTTTTGTTTTGAACTTTTAGATTTTTTGTACTGAACTTCTTAGTATTTTATTATGAACGTTTTAAGTTTTGATTGAACTTCTCAGATTTTTGTACTGAATTTCTTAGCTTTTTGTTATGAACTTTTTAAGTTTTGTTGTAAACTTCTTAGATTTTTGTTCTGAAATTCTTATACTTTTGTTTTGAACTTCTTAGATTTTTGTACTGAACTTCTTAGCTTTTTGTTATGAATGTTTTAATTCTAAACTGAACGTTTCAATTTTGTTCAGACGTTTAAACATAATATTTTGAACCCTAATCAGAGCTCAATTGAGTGTATTATTCTACAATTTCATAATCGATTGATGATTCTAAAGCCTCCCACACATCAATTTGATTGAATAAATCAGTAACTTTTGATCAATTTGAAGATTCTTAATGTTCAACGACATTCTATTTTGATTTTGGTTTTTAAATTTTGAGATTTCATACTTTAAGCTCTTATTAGGGTTTAGAAATTGAATGAAATAGAGTGAGGAGTTCAGAATTTGGAATAGAATCAATTTGTAACTGATGAATTTGATAACAAACTAGTTTTGGGTTATTTACGAAATTGCCATCACATGTTTTGTAATCTATTGCTCTGGAATGTCGCGTATGTAATGTACGATAAGTCATTATTGTACAATAACTCACCCCAATAATAATACTAATAATAATATAGCTAACAATCCATTTAAAGAATAACTCTTCAATCGCTCGCGCATCATCTTCCCGAGACTACAAAGCATGCTCATAAATATCTTTAATTTGTATCTTTAATGTTCAATGACCTAAAACACTATTGAAGTATCCGAGTTCAAATAATAAATAAAATCAAAACTATAAAATAATACAATTATATACATAACTTATATCAAACCATCACGTCCCTATATTTACCATTTGCGTGCCCTCAAGCAAACTCTAATGTATACATTGACCTCTATTATAGGTATACCAACTATCATCATTAATATTATTAACGTCTAAAGTCATATGGATTCCTAAGACTAATTCCCATCGCGCTACGTGACGGGTGGAATTAGGCTTCGTCACGATATGCTAAGAGTTATAATTATCCGAAAAATTTTAGACTTCATCGCGCTACCCGACGGGCACTTAAGTGGCCCATCGCCATACGCTGTGTGGAGGCTACGCAGCCGTGACACGTTTCCTGCCACGTGGCACAACTAGGCTGACTCGACAAAGCTATAGGATCATCATGCTACGTGATGCTCTTTTCTGAGTCCGTCACGATACGCGATCGACTTTAAAATCAGTTATAAAAGGGGAAGCTCGTGGCCTGCTTCAATTGTTTAGTTTTCTACGCTTCCTCTCATTTTCTGATATATTAGAGTATTGGTATAATACCTCGGGTAGCTGCATTTGCGCGAGACAATTGGTTTTCTAATACTGTCATGATGATTTTTAAACTTACAAAAATTATGACAAATAGTACAAATGTTTTCAAAAAATTCTTAAAGGGTTTTAATTACATTACATTGATTAAGTCTCTGTACACTCATGAGATGATTCCTACTAGTATTGTAGGGTTTTGTACACAAGGCTTGCCTAATAGGTTATTACATGTTACTTATTGAACAAGTGTTAGCCAATAAGTAATATGACAACAATCACATATACAGTTAAGTGACAAGTACCTTTCGGTAAATTGTAAGTAGGCAGGTGTAGAAACATCTTAATGATGTATTGTAACAATGTGTCATTTACAAATTAATGTACTCACCGGTTTTTCTAGCTGATCAAATATCTTTAAACATGTTTCAAGTGATCTGTTAAAGACAAAGGAATGATGTCTGCGGGCCTTCCAGCTTAAATAAGTGGCTTATCACTAGAATAAAGAAACATGTTTTTGCAGATTATGGTTTATCCCTATAAAACCTTTGTACATATAAATGTGGATTTTATCCCAGTTTATGAAATAAAAATCATAGTGTTTTATACCCTGATACAAATTTTTTCTAACAACGGTCCTGATGAATTTTCAGCTGCCAAATTAATAAACATCGATACCACCGCTCAAGATCACGGCTCTCCTCCCGGGGTATAGGGTCGGAGCTGTGACATAAAGAGTATAACTAACGGATTTTGCTGGGCTTAGGCTCGGGTGCGGAATAGGAATATTTAGCGACTAAGGTGAATGAAACCCTGTTTATTCAAAACAAACCAACAATCAAACTATTCGCTCATCACATTGCAAATAATCCAATTTTTCACGAACGCCCTAAGCACGTAAAGATGGATTGCTAGTTTGTGTGTGAGAGAGTTAAAAGTCAAGAAATTCAACCTCATCACATCAATACCAAGATGCAAATCGTAGGTATATTCACCAAAGGGTTAGGAGCTCAACAACTCTTCTATTTGTCAAGTTAGGCATATAAAACTTGCATGCTCCAACTTGAGAGTGGATATTAAATAGCATTTTCTACCATACATTTCTTTCTTAATTACTCCTTTAACCTATCGTAACATTCTCCTTTCACCATCGTTTTCTTAGTTGTTTCCTTTACTCGTTAGTTTTTCTCTTTATTTATTTGACTTTGCAATATTGTATGATTATCAAAATTATACAGCAAAGAATTTTGGTACTGTCATTTTTTTAGAGTTGGTCGTGTCCAACGAGTCATGAATAGTAATATTATGACCCTAAGATGCTCTTAAAAGATAAAAATTGTTCGCTATCCTTCTATTTCGATGCTAAACGTCGAATGGATAAAACCTCCTCAATGTGTTTTGGAAGTTAATCCACTACCACAAAATAATAAAAAAATAACATTACTTGGTTGTGGGGTTTTGATGGTCAAATCACATATATTATCAAAAACCCATGTGAGATTGCGAGTGAAGGCTAGGGGTATGAAAAAACCGAAAACTCCAAAAGAAATCCATAAACCAAACCGTATCCGTAACCAAAAAAGGGATCCGAATTGTGAATTCAGATTTCGGTTCGAATCCGAATTGGGAATTCGGTTTTCGGATATGGATGGTAGACAATTACGAATTCGGATTCGGTTCGGAAAACGGATAGGACCAGAAAATTTTAATTTCCGAACCGGTGAACACCCTAGAAGACACTATTATCAGTAGCCGTTTTCTCTCTCAGGCATTTTCACAATGATCATGTTTATTATCAACAACCCAAGACACAATCACTGCGTTGATTCTATGACAACTAATGGGATTGCTGATCTTTCACGTTCATCAACTCCACCATGATTTCTGTCACTTATTACGAAACCTGCAACGGAAATGTGCAACCATGAATCGTAAAATACAAGTATTTAATCCTCTAGCTTGGACCCGTGGTTACAAAGGGCAATCAAACCCACCACCGTTTCAACATGAATCTCCCGCCACCAATCTCATCAAGGCTTACTTTGATAATGGGTTACTCAAGCAGGCACGCCAACTGTTCGACGAAATGCCTGACCGAGACGTCGTTGCATGGACCTCTATGATTTCGGGCTATACAGCCTGTGATTGATACAGCTTGGCGTGGACATGATGTTTAAGGACATGATGAGGGAGTGTTTGGACCGACCGAACGCGTTCACGCTGTCGAGTGTTTTGAAGGCTTGTAAAGGCATGAAGTCTCTTTGTTGTGGT
Source organism: Bidens hawaiensis (assembly GCF_021521415.1). NCBI lineage: Eukaryota > Viridiplantae > Streptophyta > Magnoliopsida > Asterales > Asteraceae > Bidens > Bidens hawaiensis. The sequence goes on along the minus strand of NW_027491665.1, from coordinate 557,049 downwards.
GGTTTGGGTCATGGGCTGGCTTTGAAACATGGGTTTATTGGTGGTGGTATATATGTTGAGATGCACTCTTGGACATGTATGCTACTTGTTGTGAAAGTATGGAGCATGCGTGCTCGGTTTTTGAACAGATTTGGGTCAAAAATCAGATGCCTTGGACTACGCTAATAACGGGATTCACTCATAGAGATAACGGGCTTGCTGCCCTTCAAGTGTTTCAACAAATGTTCATGGTAAGTGTTACTGGTTATGGCCCACAGGCCCGATGCGGGCCCATATATTTAATTGTGCCAAAGACATAAGCAAGACACTTAAAATCCTGTAACTTAAACGTGACATGTTTAACTCATTTGTCTAACCAAGTCAAATGGGTTGACGGGTTGTAATAAATGGGTTAAAGGGGTTGGTGGGTCAACTTGTTTACTTAAGTTGGTTGACGAGCCGACATGCTTGATTAAATCGGTTAAATATGCTGACCTGAACACACCCGTTTAACTAAACGGACTATTAAGATTTCTTTGATAATTTTGCGCAAGAGGAAGCCGAACAAAACCCGTACAGTTTCTCAATTGCATTTCACTCATGTGCAGGAGTCAGGTCTCATACTTTTGGCAAGCAAATACACGCTTCGGTGGTCAAATTTGGGTTTGACCTTAATCTTCCAGTAATGAATTCAATACTAGACATGTATTCTAAGTGTAACAGTTCTGACGAGGCACATGCATGTTTTAACGAAATGAACGAAAAAGACGACATTACATGGAACACATTAATATCAGGATATGCGAAGTCCGATCCATTGAAAGCTTTACATCTGTTTTTGCAAATGGAATGGGTGGGTTGCAATCCAAATTGCTTCACATTTTCTAGTATTATATCAGCTTGCACGAATTTATCAGCGTTGACCTGTGGTCAACAGATTCATGGCAGAATCTTCATGAAAGGCCTTGAACAGAATCTGCCACTTGCAAATTCCTTAATCGACATGTACGCAAAGTCCGGAAGCATTGAAGATTCTAAAAGAATCTTTAATGAAATGTGGTGTCGAGATCGGTTTTCTTGGACTTCAATGATGGTTGCACTCGGGAGCCATGGGTATGGAACCGAGGCAGTTGAGTTATTGAATCAGATGGTGCATTCGGGTATAAAACCGGATATGATTGTGTTCATCGCGGTTCTTACTGCTTGTAGTCATGCGGGGCTTGTTGACCAAGGGTTGACTTACTTTAAACTGATGACTACCAAGTATAAAATATGCGCGAGTCAAGAAACTTATGCATGTGTGATTGATTTGCTTGCTCGAGGTGGAAGGTTTAAGGAAGCATATGATATGATACGTGGTATGCCATTTATGCCTGATGAATCTGTTTGGGCAGCGTTTGTTGGGGCGTGTAAAGCACACGGGCAGCCCGTTATGGCATCCCGCCCGGTGTTGGAGTTAAAGCCTAAGAAGTCAGGGATATATGTCACGCTGGCGAATATGTATGCAGCTGAAGGTAAATGGGACGATCGGGCCGAAATGAGGAAAATGATTAACGGTTTGGGGGATAAGAAAGTTGCGGGTAGGAGTTGGTTGGAGGTTCATGATCAGGTCTATAGTTTTGTTGCTGGAGATGAGGGTGGTTCGCACATTGAGCCTGTGTATCAGGTTCTTAGAGTATTGGGTCGACACATGGTTGAGCAGACCGATGTGACTCGTGTTGGGGCATAGGGTAGGGTTCAGCAGGATTCATGTATCTTATAGTTTATAATGTGGGTGATTGACACAAGTTAATTCCACTCTTTTGCCACAATGGAATTATATTTTTGACATTTAACAGATAATCAAACTCATTTCAGAAGTATATATGCCATCATACACAGCAACTAAGTCTGGCAAACGGGCTAAAACGGGTTCGTATAAACAATTCTTTACTACAGATGGTAAAATGGGATGTTTACATATCTTAATATTTGATATCAGATATGATTACAAAAATTCTAACCATCCTATTTGAAGAATATATAACTCAAAACCGACCCATTTATAAATAAACTGTAACCTTCTATAACAGCCACTACCAATATTCCATACATGAGCAAGAACCCTGCCTAAAGTGGTGAAAAACATGTCGATCCCTCACCACTATCTCCCGGTCGAACGCCTTTGACACGAGCTTTGCGAGCGCGTGACAATCGTTACATATCCTTAAATTCTTCATTATTCTAATCGGAGTTGTGGGACCCGTAACCATTAGCCCGAAAGTGATTGCTAGCTTTTCACTATGTCTAAAAAGTGTCGTTTCCTTCTCTTCGTCATCAACGTCGAAACTAACCTCCTTCGTATCTGGGGAATAACCTATCATCTTCACCCGTTCGATTATCACATCCAGCATTTCCATAATCTCATGAATCCGAGGGTGTCCTGTGTCCCCGGCTACAAACTCATGCACTACACCATTGGCTTCAATTATGCTACAGCCGGGCGTTTTAACAACACGATTTTCACTCATGGTCCCGCGGATTCCCTCCACGTGGTCCCAACGCCCTTTTGACGCGTATATATTTGACAAAAGAACATGGAAACCGTCGTGGTCGGGTTGAAGCTCGATGAGCTTCAACCCAACCCTCTCTCCCATCTCATTGTTACCATATTTATTACACGCGCCAAGCAACGCCCCCCATGTGGCGACATCGGGTGTCATGGGCATACTCTCAATTAGTTCTTCGGCTTCTTTGAGTTGGCCCGCACGCGCAAGAAGATCAACCATGCATCCGTAATGTTTGATATTTGGCTCGATTTTGTGTGTATTGATCATGGAATCAAAGTGGTGCCGCCCCTCATCCACCAACCCCATGTGTCGGCAACCACCAAGGACCGCCACAAACGTTATCTCGTTAGGAAAGACTCCAGATAGTTTCATTTCCGAGAACATATTAAGTGCTTTATCGACCTCGCCGTTCATCGAAAGCCCAAGAATCAATGCGTTCCAAGCTGACACACCTTTGTTATTCATTTTGTTAAAAACGTCTTCCGCACTTTCCACACACCCGAGCTTCATGTACATGTCGATAAGTGTGGTACCAAGAATAGGATTAACCACTACACCGTTCTTATTGATATACGCATGCACCCATTTACCTTGCTCGAGAGCCGCTAAGCGCGTGCAGGCCGAGAGCACACCAACCAAAATGGCCTCATCAGGTTTGATTTCACCATCAGCCATCATCTCATTAAACAACGAGATAGCCTCATCGAACATACCGGCTTGTGAATAGCCGGATATTAATGCACTCCATGAGACGACATCCCTCACAGGCATTTCTTTAAACACTTGACGTGCTTTCTCAAATGAACCGCATTTCGAATATCCAGAGATCATAGAGTTCCAAGAAACAATATCTGTGCAGGAACTTGAATTAAAGAGTTTCTCTGCAGCTGCTATATCTGCACAAGTGGAGTACATATGAATCAAAGCATTATGGATGTTAACATAAGCTAATGTTCCTGTTTTAATAACCAATCCATGGATCAATGATCCTGTTTCAACAGCCGATAACCGGGCGCACGCGGAAAGAACACTAACCACCACAACTTCATCAATCCCGACCCCCTTTCGGTTCATTTCAACACACATAACCAACCCCTCTTCACACATCCCACTCTGCTCATAACAACTAATCATTGCAGTCCACGAAACAACGTCTCTTTCATCCATGTTAACAAACAACCGATACGCTTCCCCGACACGCCCAAACCGACCAAACAACACAATCATCGAATTACACACGATTATATTCTTCTCGGGCATGCGATCAAACACCATCTCTGCTTCTTCTACATCACCCATCTGAACATACCCCGCCAAAACCGAGTTCCACGAAACCGAATCTCTCACAGGACTTTCATCAAACACCTTGCGTGCACCCACCATGTCTCCACAGACAGCGTACATATTAATCAAAGTGTTCCGCGCGTAAACATCCGAATCAAAACCCATTTTCACCACATGATTGTGCATCTCTTTTCCCTCCAAAACCGACCACCTGGCAATGCACGCTTGGATTAATAAAGGGTATGTATAGGTATCAGGACAAACAATATTCTTGTTGTTTAACATCAGTTTGTAAATAAAAACAGTTTCTTTTGGGTGATTTGTGTGCAGGTAAGATCGCATCATGGTGTTGTAAATAAAGGTGTTGGGGTTTTGGATGTGATCGAATAATTTACGGGGGTAATTGATGTTGGTGAATGAAGATTTGGTTGTGGAGATGGTGTGGATTCTGCTTGCTGCGTATGTGTCTTTGATGAAGCCAGTGATGATCATTTGAGAGAGGATTTGGTTGAGTTGGTTTAAATGTTGGCATTGAAGCAGAAGGGTGTCTAAGATTGACTGATTAAGTGTTGGTTTACACACTGCAGTTGATTTGATTAGCTTTGCAGATTTCATAGCAGAATGGAGAGTGAATGATTAGTGAGAGGTAACTGAGAAGAACCAATCTCTGTTTTTTAATTTTAAAAATGAGTATTAAATTTTGAAAAATATCAATTTTAGTTAACTTATATGGTAAAAAACGATGGATAGAATAGAACGCTCTAAAGCTATGTGAAGAAACACTAACCGGGACCCCGGGCAGATTACGAGTAACCTGGGGGTTAGATAGATGTTTCCCACGAGGGGTTAGACCCAGAGAAGATGGTTCTTCTGATAACCTGCAAAACAGACACCGTGAGCTTGTCACTGAGAAGGGGGGGGGTCCTCCTTGTGACCACCCTCCGGCGTGAGAATCAGACTAGATTGCTCTTTAAATATAAATGTATATTAAGAGATTGCTAGAGCAGATATCAGGTATAATATGATAATAATGTGATAAGATATGATGATCATACCATTTGTGGTATTTATAGCCGAAGGTAGGTTTCCAAGGAGGTGTGGCCGGCTGCAATAGTATTCCTGTTCAACCAACAGTGGCCTACGCACGTGCCCTGCTGGTAGTTGGTGGGTAGGCAGCGGCTGATAGTGACCAGGCCTGCTGTATACTATTCATTTTCAACCAACTGCCGGCTATGCACGTGGTATGACAGGAGTTGGTGAGTAGGCAGCGGCTAATAGTGACATACAGTACAGGAGCATGCTGCTCGCCATACTGTTGCCAATAAGCTGTCGTATCTTTAGTCAGATCTTTTGCCCATACCTCGTCAGGTACAGTACAGAAGATCTTCCTGTATCGTACGGACTGGCTTATTTGGGCGGGAGTATTCCCCCTCCCGCCACTGTGCGGGATTGTTCCCGGCTTTGCTCATTCCTTCAGGTGACACTGAATGATTGAGAGCTAAGTGCCTTGTGCGTGTAGCCTTGCTGCGCGGGTGGCCTTCCCTGATGGCTTGTATCCGAAGCTGCGGGAACAGGCGGAGTCCTTCACCATTGGGAGGCATTTCCTGCGGGAACAGCTTGCGTACTGCGCTTAAGGACGTCACGTCTCTGAGCATGGTTGGTCCTGCGGATCCAGTTGGTTTCTGCGCAGACGTCCCTCTTCAGGTGAGTCTTGCGGGTCCAACTGGGCTCTGCTGGGACCTACCTCTTCAAGTCCCCCCAGTCCAATGTTCTTCTCATGAGTGTTTAATAAAGTGATGTGAACTTTTGGACTTAAGCAAAGGGTTTTGAAAAGGGTTTTTTAAGGTTTTCCATGGCGATTCTTCCCGCGGAAGTCCTTGTCACTTGCAGAAATTCCCGAGTTTCCTGCTTGATCTTTGGGTATGATGCGGGTAGGTCTGTAACCTCCTCGCAAGTCAGGAGCGTTGAGTCCCACTTGTGTGGATTCTCCATGAGGTTTTGGTAGTTTTGAACATAGTGATCAATTATGTTAAAACCACCAATTCCACCCTGGAGCTTCAAACAACGTAGTTCTCGACATTCCCGCTATGCGGGGATGTTATTTCCGTTTCCGCAAGCATTGCCCAGAAGATCCTTCTTGGTTTCAATTCCCAGCGGAGCGCTAGGTATGTGAAGGGTTTTGCCTTAACACTGTACCCGCGCTCGTCTTACGGTTACTTTACTTCCAAGGTATTCCTGGCGTCAATTCCCTGCAGGTGCTAGGTATGTGAAGGGTTTTGCCTTAACACTGTACCCGCACCCGTCTTATAGTTGGTTACCGAGGTATACTTGGCTTCAATTCCCTGCGGGTGCTAGGTATGTGAAGGGTTTTGCCTTAACACTATACCCGCATCCGTCTTACGGTTACTTGTTTGCCAAGGTTTTCTTGGCTTCAATTCCCTGCGGGTGCTAGGTATGTGAAGGGTTTTGACTTAACACTGTACCCGCATCCGTCTTACGGTTACTTGGTTGCCAAGTTATTCTTGGCTTCAATTCCCTGCGGGTGCTAGGTATGTGAAGGGTTTTGCCTTGACACTGTACCCGCATCCGTCTTACGGTTACTTGGTTGCCAAGTTATTCTTGGCTTCAATTCCCTGCGGGTGCTAGGTATGTGAAGGGTTTTGCCTTAACACTGTACCCGCATCCGTCTTACGGTTACTTGGTTGCCAAGGTAAGGGGTATTTTCCCGCTTACTTTTGAATCTTTTTGAATTTTGAATTTTGAAATTCGAAGAGTTGGTGGAAGGATAAGAACAGTCAAAACCTCTGAAACGTCGTGCGACGGTTTCTTCTGACTGTGTCAGGACGTGCAGGAAGTTATGGTGACGTGACAGTACATGGTCATTCCAGACGCTTTTTCAGGCGCGTGGGCGCGATTTTTCGGGCGCGTGGCCGCGAAATTAATGGTACGCGTCCTGTCAACAGCTGTTGCCAGCTTGCTTTTTGCCACGTGTCATAGTTTCATTGCACCTTCGATTTCTCTCTCTTCCTCATTAAATGCATCGCATTAATTGCGATTAGTATATAAAGGGGGAGAGGGTTCTTTGTAATCCACACTTTCACTCTTCTCTTCATCTTCAGAACGATTTCCGGCGAATACTCATCTTTCAGTCGAGCATTCTCTTGAAATCGTTCTTCTTTCTTTTGCAAGATGTCGTCTCGTGATCTCGAGTCTACAGCCGATGACAAGAGTACTGCTGGCGAGTGCCAGTGTGCTTTGCCTGTCGATCTGTATCAGTACGTCGTCAGGAAGTTCATGCTCGAGTCTCTCGAGCCTGGGTTTCCTGAACCCCATCAGACGGTGTACGATGCCCCCAGAGGCAAGATCGGGGTATATGCTGCATTCTTTGTCTATGGGAATCTTAGGTTCCCACTGACAAAGTTTGTTTACCGTGTCCTTGAGAGGCACGGTGTTCATTTGACCGAGTTGCACCCCATGGCGATCGCCAAGATTCGCCACTTCGAGTGGGTGTGCCGGATTCTGGGCATTGAGCCCTATGTTGACCGCCTGATGACCTTCTACTCTTGGAGGTGCATCTAGGGGTGGTATACGTTGATAACCCGGATAAAGGGTTTGAAGATTTGCGCAACCGAGCGCAGTCTTCGCTCTTGGAAGAGGGAGTTCTTCTACCTTTCTGCTCGCGCCATCCCCCTTGCCATGAAATTTAAGAATGGGCAAGCTCTCCCAAGCCTTCACGCCTCCAACTACCAGGAGGCGGAATGGTTAAGATATCCCGGGTCCAATCTCCGGTTTACCGGTTTGCGGAGTCCGGGATGGTGATGCTGGGGATGAGCCGGGTGTGGAAGGAGGCGGATGCGCAAAAGATCCCAATCGTCCTTGAATACGGTTCGAACTCTGTTCCTTACGGTATGCTTTTTCTTATTGTTGATTTTGAATTTCTTCTAACTTCTTTCCTGTTTATTTCAGAGGGGAACGACTTTCAGTCGCTCCTGAACCCGCGGGAGGCTGACGGTCCCGCTCGGATGGGTACTCGCGCTCTAGACGAGAACGAGTTGCCCATCCTAGAACAAACGGCGGATCGGTTCGTGGAGGTCTATCCGCTAGGCCATGAGATCCTTAGCGCCAGGCGGCCAGGTAAGGCGCTATTCGACCCTCGACCCCTCAATGTTGAAACCTCTGCTGGAATTCCTCTAATCGTATGTTCTGATGAGGAATCCGCAGATGGTCCTCCGTTGGTGCGGAAGAAGAAGGCTGCCGGCGGGAAGGGGAAGGAGAAGGTGGCCTCCACTGCCGATCCAGCGCCTCGGTCTGATTCGGAGACCGAGAGCGAAGAGGTGGCGGGGAATCCCGGTGGTGATAAGACCACCGTTCCGGAGGCTGCGACTGTCACCTCCGGAGAGCCCAAGAAGACGACGGTGACCGGCGCAAAGAGGCCGGCTCCATCGGGTTCGTCCCCGCCTCTCCGTACCTTTAGGCTCAAGAAAACCCGTAAGTACAAACTTCCTTTATCTTTAGCTTCATAGTTTAATATCGTTAACACTTATCTTCTTTACGCAGGCGTGGATGTTGACGCATTCCAGGGTGGAGCGCAGAGGAGTACCTCTCCGCCAATGACGGTAGGCTTGGTCAGCCTACCTGAGGCGACGACCCAGGCGCCTGCGCCTGCTTCCGCTGGTTCAGTTGCTCACTCCTTTGAGCCGACTGTTCCAGCTGTGATGACGTCACCGCCGGCTGTGAGTGCTATTTTTACTGCATCATTCACCGAGCCGGCGGTTATTTTTGCTGCGGATTCCGCGGCGGCGACCGCGGCGGCTGCTACCATGCCCCCGTCATCGGCAACGACGGCCGATCCATCAGGTACGCATGGGGCTTCTCGCCAATCTCTGCCACCTTCCCATCTGCCTGACCTCTTGGATGGATTTCCCTTGGGTTCAGGTGATGGGTTCGGCGGCTATCGGCCTGTTATTGACCCTACAGGTGCGTGGGGTTCTTTTGGCCTATTTTATATTTTTCAATCATCTTTTCCTAACTGCTCTTTGTTTTTTGCAGTTTCGGATTCCAATGAAGTGTATGTTCCACGATGGAACATTCGCCGAGGAACAACCCTTCGCACCCCTGTGGAGTGCGTGGAGTGGGCTCGTCACGCTGCTCCTAGTGGTGCGTTGGGGGAAGCCATGGCTAGCTACCAGGAGGGTAGGCTAAGCAATGAGCTTCGGGTTCTCCTGGCCTGGATGCAGCCGCGCGTCGAGCTGCTTTGTCGTGAAAACGACAAGTTAAAAGCAGCTCGCGTTAAAGAAGTAGCTCAGGCGCGGGCTGTCCGGGAGAAGAACCAAAGACTTACCGCAGTGGCTGCGGAGAAGGAGAAGGCCTTCAAGGCCCTCGAGGTTGAAGTTCAGGCCCGGCTCGAGGCCCGTTCCAAGGCTGCCCAAGCTGTTAATGAAAAGCTTCGGCTGGCTAAGGAAACTGCAAAGAACGCAACCGAGAGGGCCACCAAGGCTGAAGCTATTGCTGAGCCTCTACGCGTGGAGAATGAGGAGCTTAAAGCCAAATTAGAGGCTCTCCAGCAGGCTCCTGATGCCTTGGCGATGGAAGACGCCAAAAAGCTCCAAGAAATCCTGGACCAGAGGGGGGTGCTTGACCATGCTGAGCGTAAGCTAAAGGGCGTCGAAGAGGCTGCGGCTAAAGAAGTGTTGCTTGCCAACCTCAACAAGAGTGAAGCCGAACGCGCCCGTAACGAAGCTCAAGCTGCCCTCCAAGAAGCTCTGGTTGCCAAGGAATGGCTTCTTCGAGAAGCGTTGTCTCAGGTAAGCTTTTCTTGTCTTTACGCTTTTCTTTGTAAATAGAAAAGGTTCTGATACTTGTATTTTCTTTTTTGTAGGTTGTGCATCGAGTCTTTGCTGAGACGTCGTATGACGATGCTATGAGCGCAGTGAACCAGTATGCCGCCTTCCCGCATCCGGTGGTGGAGAAGGTGAACGAAGTCGCTGCTGCTGATGATGGGCTAGCTATCCTTAAAGCTTTCCTTGAACTGCCACGCTCTACTGATGGTGCTGGTCCAAGTGGAAGTGGCCCTGAAGCCTGATCCTGAAGATCCCTTCCCACTGCTAGGATAGATTTAGCTTGTATAGATTTATTTTCTTGTAGGCGGGTAGTTACCCGGCCATTCTTGTAATGAATCATTGTGAAATATAAATCTTTGTGCGGGTAAGACCGCAATTTTCTTTGGATTCCTTGCTTTATAAACGTTATATGACTTGCATACTTTAGTTTAAATTAGCAATTTTCCAAGTGTTTAGAATAAGTTAAACTTTGAACGTGGTAGATAATAGGTTGAAGTTTTGCTTCCTCTTTCGTGATTGTGCGGGTAAGACCGTCACTTGCACTTAGTAGGATGGCTAAACTTTACGTACATCTGACCTGCGTGTAGGTTTTCCTCATCTTTTCTGAAATTTCTAAGTGTTTAGGATAAGTTAACCTTTGAACGTGGTAGATAATTGGTTGAAGTTTTGCTTCCTCTTTCGTGATTGTGCGGGTAGGACCGTCACTTGCACTTAGTAGGATGGCTAAACTTTACGTACATCTGACCTGCGTGTAGGTTTGCCGTTTTTTGGGTTTATGCGGGTTTTGCCGCCTTCCCCATGCAACGACTTTTCACGTAATTATGCGGTGAAAACCGGCATATCCGTGTTGAATAAATTAACCGTTCGACGCGCGGTTGTCAATAGGTTAGTGTTCAGTTTCCTCTATCATGATTCATGCGGATAGACCGGCACTTTCATTTAGTGGGAGGACTGAACTTTTCCCCTTCAACTGACCTGCATGAAGGTTTACCGTTTTTTGGGTTTATGCGGGTTTTGCCGCCTTCCCCACGCAACGACTTTCCACTTATGTATGCGGTGAAAACCGGCATCAGTGTTGATAGTTCATAAAGTATAAATGTAAAATCATCAGCGTCGATGTTCTAAGGAGAATCATTTCCATTAGAAGTGGCTCTTGGCCTTTTCTTTACAAATTTGGAATTGATGTACATGCAAACTGTGTAAATGAGCTCCCTTCCATGTTGTTGGGATGGGAGTGCCATCGAGCCGATACGCACCTGGTTCGGGGTCTCGTTCTTTACGCAGCATGTAGTCTCCATGTTGAAGCTGGAATTTTATTCGTGTTTTCCCCAGCTGGGGTTCTACACGCATCAGCCTGCTCAGCGTTCATTGCGCCACGAGGTGCGCGAGCGTCCCATTTCTGACAAATGCTTCGACCATGTCCTTTACGTCTATGCATTCTTCAGTGTTGTGGCCTTTTGTCCTGTGAAAGTCACAGTATTTGCTCCGATCAGCATTGTGACGATGTCGGATTATTTGAGGCTTTGGCCATGGGAGCTCCTCGGTGGCGAATATCTCGGTGACGCTTTTGGTGAGCGGCGTCCATCTGGAGTTCTTGTTTGACTGTACGTTATCCCTTCGCCTAACCGATGTTGCAAGCCGGATGAGGTGTCAAAGTTTATCCTTGACTGCCAAATGCCTAGCTTCCGCTTTTTGTTTAATCGGGCGGTAAGGACGTTGTCTTCTCTTGTTTTCTGGGTGTAGAGGTTTGTGCTCTGTGGGAGATCTCTACCCAGTTGCTTCTCCGTTTCCGCAAAGCGTTTAGCTGCTGTCATGATGGCATCCCATGTGGATGGCATGCCATCTTTACCCGTTAAGGTGCGGATGAGCTCTGGGTCATTCGCGCCCTGAATAAAAGCAGCGCGAACAAGATCTTCGCTAATGTTACCCAGACTTAGCTTCTTCGAGTTGAAGCGAGTGATGAAGTCTAGCAAAGATTCATCTTCCTCTCGAGTGCATTTGAGGATTGTCCATTGCTCCTCGGTATACTTTCGTTGTTGGCTGAAGTGTTGGCTAAACTTCTGTTGGAAGTCTGCCCAGTCGTAGATGTGGTTGACCGGTAGACGATCGAACCACGCTCTAGCAGCCCCAACAAGCGTCATTTGGAACATATAACACCACGTAGGTTCCGTCCAACTACTGACGGTTGCCCCCGCTATGAATCTGTTCAAATGATCGTCTGGATCAGATATACCATCATAAGTGCCGATGTTGGACATATGTTTGGCACTTTTTGGGGCGATTGCTTCCGCAATGTCCCTTGCAAATTTGGACGTTCCCGCATTTGCAACGTTTGGTCTGAATGTTTTGGAGAAGTCTCGTGGACTTCCACCTGTGCTTTTTGGTTTGAAGGCTTGTCCAAAATACCTTCTCGGTTGGGAGTCCGTTTCCTTACGCTTCCCTTTTGCCCTATGGCGAGGGTTCGCGTCGAAGTCGGATTCATCCGAGTCATCGTCCAAGTATTCTTCGAATTCGTCGGCCTGTTGGACGGAACGCAAGCGTTCGTCCAACTCAGCTTGGAATTCCTTTTGACGTGCCTCCGCCCATGCCTTAACTTCATCGAGAGTTTGGCGGGGGAGTCTTGTTCGTTTCTCAAAATGGGAATCGGTGAATCCCAGTGAGCGATTATTTACTGCACTTGCCCCAGCTTGGGTAACTGGGGTAGTGTTCGTAAAATTTACTTCACTTGCCCCGGCTTGGGTAACCGGGGTAGTGTTTGTAAAAACTGTGTTGCCGGTATTCCCCCCAGTAGCTGGGGTTGTGGTTACCGGAGTTTCTTTAACCATCTTTCTAAAAGTTTGAAAAAACTGGAGAAAAATGAAGTTCTAGCTTTATGTACGGATGGCGCCAATGAAGAAACACTAACCGGACCCCGGGCAGATTACGGGTAACCTGGGGGTTAGATAGATGTTTCCCACGAGGGGTTAGACCCAGAGAAGATGGTTCTTCTGATAACCTGCAAAACAGACACCGTGAGCTTGTCACTGAGAAGGGGGGGGGGGTTCCTCCTTGTGACCACCCTCCGGCGTGAGAATCAGACTAGATTGCTCTTTAAATATAAATGTATATTAAGAGATTGCTAGAGCAGATATCAGGTATATTATGATGATAATGTGATAAGATATGATGATCATACCATTTGTGGTATTTATAGCCGAATGTAGGTTTCCAAGGAGGTGTGGCCGGCTGCAATAGTATTCCTGTTCAACCAACAGTGGCCTACGCACGTGCCCTGCTGGTAGTTGGTGGGTAGGCAGCGGCTGATAGTGACCAGGCCTGCTGTATACTATTCCTTTTCCACCAACTGCTGGCTATGCACGTGGTATGACAGGAGTTGGTGAGTAGGCAGCGGCTAATAGTGACATACAGTACAGGAGCATGCTGCTCGCCATACTGTTGCCAATAAGCTGTCGTATCTTTAGTCAGATCTTTTGCCCATACCTCGTCAGGTACAGTACAGAAGATCTTCCTGTATCGTACGGACTGGCTTATTTGGGCGGGAGTATTCCCCCTCCCGCCACTGTGCGGGATTGTTCCCGGCTTTGCTCATTCCTTCAGGTGACACTGAATGATTGAGAGCTAAGTGCCTTGTGCGTGTAGCCTTGCTGCGCGGGTGGCCTTCCCTGATGGCTTGTATCCGAAGCTGCGGGAACAGGCGGAGTCCTTCACCATTGGGAGGCATTTCCTACGGGAACAGCTTGCGTACTGCGCGTAAGGACGTCACGTCTCTGAGCATGGTTGGTCCTGCGGATCCAGTTGGTTTCTGCGCAGACGTCCCTCTTCAAGGTGAGTCTTGCGGGTCCAACTGGGCTCTGCTGGGACCTACCTCTTCACTATGTATTGTAGGGGCTTTAAAGCCAACGTAAAAATGCCACCAAGGCACGTGGGGCTTTAATCTTAAACCGTGTGTGGGTGTGGGTGTGGGCGTGGGCGTGGGCGTGGGCGTGGGCGTGGGCGTGTGGGAATGGAAATGACCTAGCCCCATCATTTGTCCATTTCAAGCCCTAGTAAAAACTTGAAGCCCACTTTCTTACCGCCCCTCCCATGAAGCTTTGGCACGGTAAAGCCCCGCCACATCATTTTAAAGCCCCCATTTTGAAGCCTACGACGGTGGCCTAACATATGTACGTTGATTAACATATTATCTGACGAAGTTAGTCATTTGGAATGAACAACTAAAACTACAAACTATATATGTGTCTTAGGTGAAAAGCAAACTTTTGGATTAAAGTTTTGGTAATCCATAGGGACGAAACATAACTTATAATTCTAAAAGGAAAAGAAAATAACGATAAAAATTAAAAAAAAAAATGGTTCTTTAGAGGTAAGAGTAAAATTGCCATTTTCAAAAAGGTAACCAAGGTTTTTAAAGTTAGTGTGAAGAACATGATTTGCTACCAAAAGTTAACAGAAAGGATGTTCAACATGATTCTTTAAGATAAAGAATGAAACTTGCAAATTGATATTTATGAAAGGAAAAAAATTATTTCTCTAGTCTTATTTCATTTGTAAAAGATAAAATAGATTTTAATAATCTCAACTTTAACATACCACTAGGATTATGTTTGTAAACAATCTTAACTTTAAACTTATAATCTAAAGTTAACCCCATTAGTTTTATTAGTAGGATAATGTTTACAAACAATCTTAACTTTAAATTTATAACCGAAAGTTAACTCCATTAGTTTATTAATGACGTGGACTGGTTACGGAATAATCAAACTTAGAGAGTCATTTATGCGATTTTTTGAATTTGATTTGAAGAACCCGGTGAAAACTACCGCAGCAAACCACCAATCGCCGCCACTGCCGGTGTCCAATGCAAGCTTTGAGAACCTTTTTGAGACACCCAACGGTTTCCATTGCGGATTCATGCAAAACCCTTGGAGAAATCAAACAAATTCACTCTCAGTTGCTGGTTAATGGTTTCCTCGATGATCCAGATCTTGTATCCAAATTTGCTGCATCAATTGCTCTTAAACACCCATGCAATATCGAATACTCTGTTCAGCTTTTGGACCCGTGTGATAATCCAACCGTCTTTGCTTTAAACTCTTTAATCCGGGTTTACTCCAAAGGCTCAACTCCTGAAAAGAGCTTTCGGTTTTATAAATCGATATTAGAATCAAATCAAAAACCCGATAACTACACGTTTACGTTCTTGATCAAGTCTTGTGCACATGTTATGGTGGTTAAGGATTTGGGCTTGGCTGTGCATGCAACTGTGTTGAAATACGGGTTGGATCATGACCCGCATGTTCAAAGCGGCTTAATCAATATGTACGCTGAAATGGGGTTTCTAGGAGCTGTAAAAGATTTGTTTTTGGATATTCGTGACCCCGATTTGGTGACGCGGACGACGATGGTGGTTGCGTGTGCGAGATTGGGAGATATTGGTTTCGCACGCCAACTGTTTGATAAAATGACTGAGCGGGACGTTGTTGCTTGGAATGCGATGATAACTGGGTATGTTCAGTGCGGGGAGCCGTTGAAGGGATTGGAATTGTTTTTTATGATGGAAAGAAATGGTTTGAAGGTTAATGGGGGGTCGATGGTTTCTGTTTTGTCTGCGTGTACTCGGTTAGGCACTTTGGATACGGGTAGATGGGCGCATAAGTATATAGAGCATAAGAAACTAAAAATTGACGTGACGTTGGGTAGTGCGCTTGTGGATATGTATGCAAAGTGCGGGGAAATTGATATGGCTACGGAAGTGTTTTGGGGGATGAAAGAAAAGAATGTATACACATGGAGTGGCGCCATTGGAGGACTGGCGATTAATGGATATGGTGAGAAGTGTGTTGAGTTGTATAAACGTATGCTGCACGAGGGTGTGATGCCGAACGAGGTTACATTTACATCAGTCTTAAAAGGCTGTAGTGTAGCAGGCTTAGTTGAAGAAGGTTGTAAGCTATTTGAATCTATGATGAAAGAGTATGGGATGGAGCCGCAACTTGAGCACTATGGGTGTATGGTCGATTTATATGGATTATCTGGACGGTTAGATGAGGCCTTGAACTTCATCTATAGCATGCCAATTCAACCACATGCGGGTGCTTGGGGTGCTCTGCTTAAAGCTTGCAAGCTTTACAACAATGTTGAGTTAGCGGAGCTTGCTTCTAGAAAGATGGTCGAACTAGAGGGTAAGAAGGATGGTGCTTATGTGGAGTTGTCAAACGTTTATGCTGATTTCAATAAGTGGGAGAGTGTCGATTGTGTGAGACATAATATGAAGTCGAAAAGGGTTGCTAAGGTTCCTGGTGTTAGTGTGATAGAAACACATCCTTGACAACAAAACACAGGTGCAATAACTTATTTGTGAATTTGTTCCAATTTTTGCATTATCATTGATAGATATTTACTTATAAAAATATCACTAATAAAGTAAGTCTCATGTAAACCATTTCCACTAACAAGTAAATCTTTATATTTGAAAAACGTCAATTACAATTACATTAATTTCTCTATGGATATTATGTACAAATGCAATAATCCTGTACAAGTATACATTTCTTTGCATTTAGAATCTATTAAAAAGATAAACGAAGATCAATGATAACGGGTAGAGAAAGTATGCAATGAGTGATGTCCAAATAGGGAACTTTGATCTAAAGCTGGCTGCGGTTCCCATAATGATAGTAACTATCACCACCACCAAAACTTCTGCAGAGAAATCCCACGCCAAGCCTCGAAAATATACAACTGCCAAAAGAACAGAAAATCCAAGAACATTGTTCATAAAAACTCCATCATATAACTGCGCATTATCAACAAACAACCCAAAAAATATTATCATTATTACTATATAAAAGGTGATGTTCAAGCCATTTACTCCATATTATCATTATTATTTTACAAAATATATTCAGATTTATAAAATCTCAATTTTCTTTATCAAAAAACTTATATTATGTTAAAAGTGTGTGCAACTTGGCCCAACCCGGCCGGCCCGTCTTGACCCGTTTAATATACCATCTATTATGATGATCATGATCATCATAGATAATATAAAAAAGAGGGGTGAATAGGCATAGAACAAACCTCAGAGAAGGTCAAAGAAGTAGTCTTTTCATTTCCTTTTCTTGCAGTTTTAATGGCTGAAATTGTTGCTCTAGCGTTAGTGGCCAACGGAACTAAGATAAAAGAAATGAAAAATGACGGTATATTTGCAGCACTAGACACATTCTGAACACTGTGTATCAGCGGTTCAGCCAAAAGTGCCAGCATGGTTATCCCAAGAACCAGCAACATTATCGCCTTTGTCCAGGCCCAAATAGATCTATCTACCCCATCTTCCTCTATCCATCTCTCCCATGGTTTCTGCATACATTTGACTTTTTCAGTCAACTCTATAACTTCACAAACTTATATCTAAAATCTTTTAAAAAACATGTGACTTTACTTACTAGGGGTGCATCGGTTGTAGGCCCGGGTGACTTGGGGATGAGCTCATTAGTAGATTTGTTTAGCCATTCTTTAAATCCTTCTATAAACTCTTGTTGGTCAATTCGCTGGTCCCCGCTTGTGTCAAGATTTTGCATTATGTTAGCTGTTATTTTGTCTACATCCTCTGGTTTTCTCTGAGAGTTTAGATCCATTATCAATTTCTTCAATTCTGATTGTGATACAAAGTTATCTTTATCAAGATCAATTCTTTCAAACAAGCCTTTAATTGCATATATATTTGTTGTTCCATCTTCATTGTAAAAGTTATCTAATGGGTAGCTTTGGACGTGTCGTATAATTTCAGATATCAGGATCTTCATCATCTCTTCTTCTTTCTTTTTGTTCATAACCCACGGTTGGACAATCTGAAATAAAACATACTAAATTTCAGATTTTACTAAAACATAATTTGTTGATGCAAAATTTATAGTTTTAAGTACCTGATATAAGTCCCTCCACGATCTAACTGATCGATACGGTCGTTTATCCACTGCACTTTTGGTCTCCTCGAGCCATTTTTCGAATCTTTCTACAAATTCTTCCATGGTTACTTTACTATCACCGTCTTTATCAAACTCTTTCATTATTTCTTCCATTGTTTTCTCCTTGTTCCAAGTTAACTGTGTGAACTTGATATCTTGAAGAAGTTTTCTGAGTTCAGGAAAAGTTATGTAGCTATCGCCATCTTGATCGATCTTTGTAAATATCCTGCAACATCAAACAAAATGTAAAAAACAAAGGAGCATAAATATGAAAAAGAACAAAGAATTCTAACCGTTGTATAGCAGGTAGGTTTAGTGAACCGTCTTCAGCGAGTACTTGTTTTGCAGTGTGCTCTTGCAGATGTTTTAGCATGTCCACAACTAAGTGCTCGTGTTTCACATATGCTAATCTTCTTTTTTGAATTCTAGGCTCACACATCTACACAGGAAGATATAGAAGCAATACGTAAATACCTGGTATATAAAGTATGTGATCAAGAACGTAAATGAAACGAACAGAAGGGTCATGATGATGAAACCCTGAGACACACCAAAAAATAGTTCTGGAATCAAGAGGAATGCGAATGGTATAATCGACATAACCATAATTTTCGCTGCATGACTTGTCTCTTCATTTGTAGTTACACCAGAACCTGCAGATAATAAAACACAAATCACTATATATAGTATTAACCATGGTCAGGTTTTGGGTTGTTACGATCTAGTCTCCCGTTTAATAAACAGGTCGTGCTTGGATTGACCTGATAACCCGTTTAACTAAACGGGCTGTGTTTGAGTCAACCTGTTTACGACCTTTTATGACTGGGAATAAAACAAAATGGATTGAGGGGCTAACCCGTGAACATCGATAACAGCTTTTGGTATTGGTTTTGGGCAGGAATTGTTGAAGGGGTTGAACCAGATTCTGATGCAAACTTTCGACCTCCAACGATAACACACGTTCCCATATTACGGTTAGAATAAGTATAGCGGACCCGGCTAGTAATCCAACTCCAGTTAGAACATTCTCTTGAGCTACATCTTTAGCGTTTGAAAGTCCAGATACTGTAAACAGACAACAAAAAGATAAAAATATATTTAGCCTTTATAATACGTGGGTCCCGCAGAAGAATCCGAGATATTTATTGACATACCAAGAAGTATCAATGATTCAGGAAGGAAGCCAAGGACTTGGAAAGCACTTGCACCGAAGATCCCGGGACCAAGAATTTGGAATATTCGTTTACCTCCAGAAGCAACATGCGATTCTCCGTGAAACAGTAAGTACTCGCAGACCACAATAAGGAAGAAATGGCCAAGAAGAGTTTCTGAACATGGCAGAAAACCGTACATTTGCTCACAATGTTGTTCAGGAACATCGACATCGATTCCTTTAAGGTACAAAAATGAGGGCATGTCCCCTTGAGTCGTGCTGTCGGTCCCATCTGAAATGAAACGCGATCGTAAAAGCCTAGTCGTAACTTTCGTGGATAGTATGAAGAGAGTAAATAAAGCATAATATATGGTTTTTGTAAAGCTAGCCATCTTTATTGATGGGTAGGTGTATCTTTAAGTTTTGTGTGGATTAAGGTTTTAAAAAGAGTTTGATTATATAGAAAAGCTAGGTAGGAAAAGAAAGATCTTGGAAAATCATGAAGACAAAGACTTTGTGTAATGTGTGGTTTGGAATATTGTTCATGGTCAACTAGACTTGGTTTACAAGTTCAACCATGCATGTTTTGTGCCACGTGATTGAATGACATTAGCTTTATCGGATTGATCCTACGTGTCAAGATTTGATCTGCTGAATGTTAGTTTGTCAGGTCCAGAGGTATCATTTTCATCTTTGATTGTTTAATGATACATGGCCCCAAATTATGAGGGAAGCGTACAAGAAACTGCCTTCTAGATATATGATGCAAATGACTATGCGTCTTTCTTTCTTTTCTCACAAGAAATCTCTAAATATTAATCTACAGAATTTACATAATCGATTTGGCAACTCAAGGATTTACTTTTTAACGTGGAATCAGTTCAAACTAAGAGGACCTCCTACGCAGTCGTTTGTTGGAGAGTTTGCTCAAGCCAAAAAGTGAGGTGACGGATGTATAGCGTGGCCCGGGTGGGTTTGCTCCACTCGTTCGGATGGGAAGTTTGGGTCTACAAACAAGCCACGGACGGCTGATATCTGATGTGACAGTTTGTGGATGTTTAGCATTGTGGATGCTAAACATAAGCACGAGCTTGGATAGTAAAGTAGCCCCGGAGTTGGCATAAACTGTTTACTAGCCTTGTAATTTTAAACGTTTCAAGTTTTTATTTCTTTTTCAATTGTCCACGTTTTTTGTTTTGTTCTTTTATTTTTTTTTTTATGTATAAGTCCATTAGCCTTTACATAAGTTTTGATTATACCATAGTGTTGTAGAAGAAAAGTCAAATATTAAAAATTTGTTACCATTCCTTTCCGACCTGTACGGACGCTTGCGCATTGAGAAAATAGCGAGTTGAATAAGTCAACTTGATTTATTTAAAAGTCAAGCGCTATAGTATAGTTGTTAATTAGTTGTGAAAATTAAATAAGATAGATAAACAATAAAAAAATGGTTGGTACTATATATGTTTCGGTCAGTTTCATTAGCAATGCACATGTTGGTCATTATACAAGTTGTGTCAGCTTCATTAGCAATGCACATGTTGGTTATGATACAAGCTGGTAAATAATAAACAGATTGTGGGGGTGAATTCAGTCTTCTATATATCTGGATCATGTTTTCAAGTTCTTCATAAGTTCATAGGTGGTTATTATAAAACACCGTATTCAACGTTAATGAAGACGATGATGAAACTTGATTAAAATGGACGGTATGCTACCTAGGGATGAGCAAATTCGGTACCGGTACCGATTTCGTACCGTTGGTACTGAATCGGTACCACAGTTTTGAGTTTCGGGATTGGTACGGTACCGGTACGATACGGTTACCGGTATTTCTTTTACCTTTAATACCGATACCAGTACCAAGAATTTATAATTTTTGGTACTGAGATTTTCGGTACCGGTACCTGTACCTACCGATCTCATCCCTAGTTTGCTGCCAAACATCATAATTCCGTTATTTCAGTAATTGTTTATAATTTTTAAAAATTTAACAGTTTTTAATTTAGAACCTAGAGGTTATAGACTTATAGACTTATGGCTGGCTGGTTGCCCAACACCCCTCAAGCCCAGACTTTAGCTATTAAGTATTGGGCTTTATTCAAGACCGTTTGGATTGGGCCTGTTCTTGAACCGTTTGGATTGGGCCTAATAGTTAGACACTTAAACTTAGACCATGTAAATTTGCTAGCAACACATTGTGGACATATTCATTTGGGCCAAGATGTCCAACCATTTTTTGAGATTACATATAATATTCCGAAAAGATTCTCGACAATGTAGACATACACGACAAAATGTCAAAATATCTAATCTAGTAGGCTAGAGCTACAACTTGGCTGATAACCCCACATCTATTAACTTCTTTGGCAAAATGCCAATATCCTTTCATACCATTTGGCTTATATTAACTAACATTGTGGATGATGTTGGGGCACAAGAAACATCTGGAACCTGTGTTTAGATATGAGATTAGTTTTAAAAAACTTTGCATGCAGAGACAAATATGGTATTAGGTTACACCAAACCAATTAAATGAAACATACATGTTCGTTTATCCGAATAATACTCGTAAAAGTATATTTTAGTTTTTGGGAAAATTTTCAAAATTAATGACCCATCACAAGAGAGATTCCAAGAATAACCTCTCCTTTTATTAGATTCTCAAAATGGTCTGTCTCAAACTAATCGTGACAGTGAAGTTGCTTAGGGACACGATGAAATTCAACAACGAAAAAGAAACTAACATGTGGCATCAAAATTAATCATGAAGATGAAGTTGATCTCAAAACTTCACCTTCACGCCTAGCTAGGTTGAGATCAGCTTCATCCTCACGGTGAGCTTTGAGATCAATTTCATCGTCATGGTGAGTTTTGATGCCACATATCAGTTTCATATTCATTGTTGAATCTTATTGTGATGATGGGTTTGGGACCTTTATTTTTTGGAAATTGACAAAAATAAAAGGGGGGGGGGGTTTAGTGGACTTGATCTCTCTCTTAAGAAGGGTCATTTTGTGACTTTTCTCTTTTCTTTGTATATTATTTTATTTTGGCCTTAGGTGATACAGCAATCTATGAATCTAGTGTCTTTTCAGTTTTATAATTCAAATTTCGCTGGGTAAGAATTAAGTTGAGTTATATAAAAACTAGAATAGCTAGTGAAAAGGTAATTTGGAACCCCAACATGCGGTGTTTAGCAAACTAACATGTATACTTGATGCATGATGAGTAATTAGTAACGTACTGGAGTATGAGACTGAGATTATCAACAACTGTCTCATTACATGCCTTCTCTAGTCTAAAAGGATAAACATGCTAAACCAAACCATTTTTATCAATTCGATCTGCCTAGTAAACCGAAATCTAACTTATTTGCTTGTAAAACTGTCAATTAAGCTTTACTGATTTTATAACTTAGGGGTTAGAGTTATTGACACCACTCAAAATGCTAATAATAAGATTTTAGGTTACCATATTTGATTTGTTTATGTTGTGTTAGGGTTGACCTATAAATTTTGTTAATTAAAACGAATATGCTTAAGTAAGCATGTTTAACCTGACCCTTAACCCGTTTAAAATTGGAACATAAAATACACTTTAGAAGGTTTACCCACTAACTCGTTTGCGTCCCCTTTAACACGTTTCTTACACATTTGTGGCATGTCTAATTTGTCTAGAACTTATTTTCATATCTGCCGCCTAGTAAACACATTTGACTCGCTTAGATGAATGAAGTACAGTTTCATGTTCAGGTCACACAAATATAAACATGTCCATGTTAGAGTTAATGTTTTTAACAAATAGATAAATATGTTAAAATACAAGATTATTTCCAATTTGTAGTCCTGGTTTCTATTGTAATTAACCTTGGACTTGTTTTATTGTTTCATGGGTTTTTCCTCTTACATTTGGGCTCTCACACTAGACCTTATCCGTTGGCGTTTCACATATCTTTGGAAAGAAGCGTCCCTCCCAACTAGCTATCGCTCCAACGTCTCTAATCGTACTTTGGAAGGTCTCGTAGATTGCTTGTACCGCTCCTTGTAAATTGGTTGCCGCTCCTAGTTCTAAAAACTAAGGCTCTAGCAATGTAGTCTCATATTATTTTTTTGTATTTCAGTTGGTTTCATCCGATTAGGTTTTTCTTAGACCAACTTCGGATTCTTATTTTCTAAGTATTGTAATGTTTCAATTCAATAAATCGATCTTTCTTACTTGTCATGCTACAATCTCTTTGGATTAGTCAAATCCTGGTGCTAGTTGACATGATGATTTGGACGGTTAGAGTTGACATTTGAAAACCGTTATTTAGATGACAAAAAACGGTGACATCGTGCTTAATTAATTAGGAGAATTATCAATTATGTGACCCAAAGCGTCTCCATTTAACAGGTCCACATTAACAGCTGCAGGGAATTCTTGGGCAATACTTTTCCACCAAACAAACGTGTGATATGATACGGACTTATGGACTTTAGCTACGGGAATATCATTATAAATTAACAAGACATTATTATGTATCAACATACAGAATATATACATCACCTTTTAAGATACATATTTATTAGTTATCCACGAAAAGAAAATATGCATAAAGTTTGTACTAATTACCTGATTCTTTCTTTGGCTGCTTTCTCATTACCATGTTTTCTTCTTCTGCAAGCAACCATGGCAACCGGTAGCTTGACTACCACGCCAACAGCCCGAAATGAAACCGGAATTGGTGCCATTCTTGACCTAACGTCTAGGCCCGGCAAAGAGGCTAAAGTGGCGTTCGAGTTAGCAATTCACGATCTCAACATCAAAACCGATCAATGGTTGGCTTTATATCTTAAAAACTCTCCAAACAAGCCTGTTCATGCAGCTGTTGCAGGTAAACAAATCTCTTCTGGTACTAGCATGATCAGAAAAAAAGGGTTAGAATCCAAAGTTGGTAACCATATGCTAGAGTTTGATATTCCTTTCCTTTTCAAAAATGGGTTATTTAATTTTTAAGAACGCCAATAGTGGCGTACCCAGGATATTTGTTATGGGGCCGAAACTTTTAAGTTCGATTGTCTTCTCTAAAATGTTAGATCTTTTTAGTCCGGGTATTGTCGATCAGTTACTATGATAAATACTAAATCTCTTCGTTGAATTTTAAATTGACTTGTGACCGGGCGGGGCGGTTAATGTATAAAGTATGGCTCTGAAGAAACACTAGGCTACCCCGGGCAGATTACGGATAATCTGGGGGTTAAATAGATGTTTCCCACGAGGGGTTAGACCCGGCAAAGATGGTTCTTCTGATAACCTGCAAAACAGACACCGTGAGCTCGTCACTGAGAAGGGGGGGGGGTACCTCCTTGTGACCACCCTCCGGCGTGAGAATCAGACTAGATTGCTCTTGAATATAAGTGTATATTAACAGATTGCTAGAGCAGATATCAGGTATAAGATGTAAGATACGAGATAAGATATGATAAGATGAGATGATCATACCATTTGGGGTATTTATAGCCGAAGGTAGGTTTCCAAGAAGGTATAGCCGGCTGAATAGTATTCCTGTTCTACCAACTGTGGCCTACGCACGTGCCATGCTGGTAGTTGGTGGGTAGGCAGCGGCTGACAGTGACCAGGCCTGCTGTGTACTATTCCTTTTCCACCAACTGCCGGCTATGCACGTGGTATGACAGGAGTTGGTGAGTAGGCAGCGGCTAATAGTGACATACAGTACAAGAGCATGCTGCTCGCCATACTGTTGTCAATGAGCTGTCGTATCTCTGGTCAGATCTTTTGCCCATACCTCGTCAGGTTCAGTACAAAAGATCCTCCAGTATCGTACGGACTGGCTTATTTGGGCGGGAGTATTCCCCCTCCCGCCTTTGTGCGGGATTGTTCCCGGCTTTGCTCATTCCTTCAGGTGACTACTGAATTATTGAGAGCCAAGTGCCTTGTGCGTGTAGCCTTGCTGCGCGGGTGGCCTTCCCTGATGGCTTGTATCCGCAGCTGCGGGAACAGGCGGAGTACTTCACCATTGGGAGGCATTTCCTGCGGGAACAGCTTGCGTACTGCGCGTAAGGACGTCACGTCTCTGAGCATGGTGGGTCCTGCGGATCCAGTTGGTTTCTGCGCAGACGTCTCTCTTCAAGGTGAGTCCTGCGGGTCCAACTGGGCTCTGCTGGGACCTACCTCTTCAAGTCCCCCCAGTCAAATGTTCTTCTCATGAATGTTTAATAAAGTGAGGTGAACTTTTAGACTTAAGCAAAGGGTTTTGAAAAGGGTTTAGTTTTAAGGTTTTCCATGGGGATTCTTCCCGCGGAAGTCCTTATGTCACTTGCAGAAATTCCCGACTTTCCTGCTTGATCTTTGGGTATGATGCGGGTAGGTCTGTAACCTCCTCGCAAGTCAGGAGCGTTGAGTCCCACTTGTGTGGATTCTCCATGAGGTTTTGGTAGTTTTGAACATAGTGATCAATTATGTTAAAACCACCAATTCCATCTTGAAGCTTCAAACAATGTAGTTCTCGACGTTCCCGCTATGCGGGGATGTTATTCCCGTTTCCGCAAGCATTGCCCAGAAGATCCTTCTTGGTTTCAATTCCCTGCGGAGCGCTAGGTATGTGAAGGGTTTTGCCTTGACACTGTACCCGCACTCGTCTTACGGTTACTTTACTTCCAAGGTATTCCTGGCGTCAATTCCCTGCGGGTGCTAAGTATGTGAAGGGTTTTACCTTAACACTGTACCCGCACCCGTCTTATAGTTACTTGGTTGCCGAGGAATTCTTGGCTTCAATTCCCTGCAGGTGCTAAGTATGTGAAGGGTTTTGCCTTAACACTGTACTCGCACCTGTCTTACAGTTACTTGGTTGCCAAGGTAAGGGGTATTTTCCCGCTTTTGAATCTTTTTGAAATTTTGAAATTCGAAGAGTTGGTGAAAAGATAAGAACAGTCCAAGCTGTTGAAACGTCGTCCGATGGTTTCTTCTGACTGTGTCAGGACGTGCAGGAAGTTATGGTGACGTGACAGTACATGGTCATTCCAGACGCTTTTTCAGGCGCGTGGGCGCGATTTTTCGGGCGCGTGGCCGCGAAATTAATGGCTCGCGTCCTTTCAACAGCTGTTGCCAGCTTGCTTTTTGCCACGTGTCATAGTTTCATTGCACCTGCGATTTCTCTCTCTTCCGCATTAAATTCATCGCATTAATTGCGATTAGTATATAAAGGGGGAGAGGATCCTTTGTAATCCACACTTTCACTTTTCACTTCTTCAAAACGATTTCCGGCGAATACTCACCTTTTCAGTCGAGCATTCTCTTGAAATCGTTCTCTTCTTTCATACCTGCAAGATGTCTTCTGTTCACGATCTTGAGGCTACAGCCCAGGAGGCTGGGGTGTACGCCGAGAACCCGTCATCCACGTCCGACAAGGATGACAAGAGTACTGCTGGCGAGTGCCAGTGTGCTCTGCCTGTCGATCTATATCAGTACATCGTCAGGAAGTTCATGCTCGAGTCTTTCGAGCCTGAGTTTCCTGAACCTCATCAGACGGTGTATGATGCCCCCAGAGGCAAGATCGGGGTATATGCCGCATTCTTTGTCTATGGGAATCTTAGGTTCCCCTTGACGAAGTTTGTGTACCGTGTTCTGGAGAGGCACGGTGTACACCTGACCGAGGTACACCCGATGGCAATCGCGAAGATTCGCCACTTCGAGTGGGTGTGCCGGATTCTGGGCGTTGAGCCCTTCGTCGACCGCCTGATGATCTTCTACTCTTGGAGGTGCATCCAGGGGTGGTATACTCTGATAACCCGGATCAAGGGTTTGAAGATTTGCGCAACCGAGCGCAGTCTTCGTTCCTGGAAGCGGGAGTTCTTTTATATCTCCGCTCGCGCCATCCCCCTTGCCATGAAATTTAAGAATAGGCAAGCTCTCCCCAGCCTTCACGCCTCCAACTACCAGGAGGCGGAATGGTTTTCAAAGATTTCCCGAGTCCAATCTCCGGTTTACCGGTTTGCGGAGTCCGGGATGGTGATGCTCGGGATGAGCCGGGTGTGGAAGGGTGCGGAGGCGCAAAAGATCCCGATCCTCCTTGAATACGGTTTGAACTCTGTCCCTTACGGTATGCTTCATTTCTTTTTGTTGATTTAGAATCTCTTCTAACTTCTTTCCTGTTTATTTCAGAGGGGAACGACTTGCAGTCGCTCCTGTATCCGCGGGAGGCTGATAGTCCCGCTCGGATGGGGACTCGTGCTCTAGATGAGAACGAGTTGCCCATCCTTGAACAGACGGCGGATCGGTTCGTGGAGGTCTCCCCGCCAGGCCACGAGATCCTGAGCGCCAGGCGGCCAGGTAAGGCGTTATTCAACCCTCGACCCCTCAATGCTGAAACCTCTGCTGGAATTCCTCTAATCTTGTGTTCTGATGAGGAATCCGCAGATGGTCCTCCGTTGGTGCGGAAGAAGAAGGCTGCCGGCGGGAAGGGGAAGGAGAAGGTGGCCTCCACTGCCGATCCGGTGCCTCGGTCTGATTCAGAGGCCGAGAGCGAGGAGGTGGCGGGGAACCCTGGTGGTGATAAGACCACTGCTCCGGAGGCTGCGACGACTGTCACCTCCGGAGAGCCCAGGATGACGACGGTGAGCCGCGTAAAGAGGCCGGCTCCATCGGGTTCGTCCCCGCCTCTCCGCACCTTTAGGCTCAAGAAAACCCGTAAGTACAAACTTCCTTTATTTTTAACTTCATAGCTTTCCATCAATACTTATCTTCTTTTTGCAGGCGTGGATGCTACCGCATTCCAGGGTGGAGCGGGGAGGAGTACCTCCGGACCCATGACGGTAGGCTTGGTCAGCCTACCTGAGGCGACGACCCAGGCGGCTGCGCCTGCTTCCGTTGGTTCAGTTGCTCACCCCGTTGAGCCAACTGTTCCAACTGTGATGACATCACCGCCGGCTGTCAGTGGCATATTTACTGAATCTTTCACTGAGCCGGCGGTGACTTTTTCTGCGGACTCCTCCGCAGCGGCGACCACGGTTGTGAGTTCACCTACGGTGAGTTCACCTCCGCTGGTTTCTACTACCGCGGCGGCCTTCATGCCTCCTCCGTCATCGGCAACGACGACCGATCCTTCAGGTATGCTTGGGGCTTCTCGCCAACCTCTGCCTCCTTCCCATCTGCCTGACCTCTTGGACGGATTTCCCTTGGGTTCAGGTGATGGGTTTGGCGGCTATCGGCCTGCTGTCGACCCTACAGGTGCGTAGGGTTCTTTTGGCCTTTTTTTTTATCATCTTTTCCTAACTGCGTTTTGTTTTGTGCAGTGTCGGATTCCAATGAAGTGTATGTTCCACGCTGGAACATCCGCCGAGGAACAACCCTTCGCACGCCTGTGGAGTGCGTGGAGTGGGCTCGTCACGCAGCTCCCAGTGGTGCGTTGGGGGAAGCAATGGCTAGCTACCAGGAGGGTAGGCTAACCAATGAGCTGCGGATTCTCCTGGCCTGGATGCAGCCGCGCGTCGAGCTGCTTTGTCGTGAAAACGACAAGTTAAAAGCAGCTCGCATCCAAGAAATAGCTTAGGCGCGGGCTGTCCGGGAGGAGAACAAGAGGCTTACCGCCGTGGCTGCGGAAAAGGAGAAGGCCTTCAAGGCCCTCGAGGTTGAAGTTCAGGCCCGTCTCGAGGCCCGTTCCAAGGCTGCCCAAGCTGTTAACGAACAGCTTCGGCTGGCTAAGGAAACTGCACGGAACGCAACCGAGAGGGCCACCAAGGCTGAAGCTGTTGCTGAGCCTCTACGCCTCGAGAATGAGGAACTTAAAGCCAAACTAGAGGCGCTCCAACAGGCTCATGATGCCTTGGCGATGGAAGACGCCAAGAAGCTCCAAGAGATCTTGGACCAGAGGGGGGTGCTTGACCATACTGAGCGGAAGCTAAAGGGCGTTGAAGAGGCTGCGGCTAAAGAAGTGTTGCTTGCCAACCTCAACAAAAGTGAAGCCGAACGCGCCCGTAACCAAGCTCAAGCTGCCCTCCAGGAGGCTCTGGTTGCCAAGGAATGGCTTCTTCGAGAAGCGTTGTCTCAGGTAAGCTTAGCTTCATAATGTCTTCACGCTTTTCTTTGTAAATAGAAAAGGTTTTGATACTTGCATATTTTTTTTTTTGTAGGTTGTGCATCGAGTCTTCACGGACACATCATACGACGATGCCATGAGCGCAGCCCTCAACGCTTCTCATGAGGATGGGGAAAAGGCCGGCTTCCTGCTTGGTCTAGGGTTCGTTGAGAAAGGCATCCCGCCTTCCAACTTCCCTTTGTATGATGTGGATACTGAAGCTGTTTATGACCAAGCAGTGAATCAGTATGCCGCCTTCCCGCATCCGGTGGTGGAGAAGGTGAACGAAGTTGCTGCTGCTGATGATGGGCTAGCTATCCTTAAAGCTTTCCTTGAACCGCCACGCTCTACTGATGGTGCTGGTCCAAGTGGAAGTGGTCCTGAAGCTTGATCCTGAAGATCCCTTCCCACTGTTAGGATAGGTTTAGCTTGTATAGATTTATATTCTTGTAGGCGGGTAGTTACCCGGCCCTTGTAATGAATATTATGAAATATAAATCTTTGTGCGGGTAAGACCGCTACTTTCACTGGATGACTTGCTTTATAAACGTTATATGACTTGCTCATGCATACTTTAGTTTAAATTAGCAATTTTCCAAGTGTTTAGAATAAGTTAACCTTTGAACGTGGTAGATAATAGGTTGAAGTTTTGCTTCCTCCTTCGTGATTGTGCGGGTAGGACCGTCACTTGCACTTAGTAGGATGGCTAAACTTTACCCATATCTGACCTGCGTGGAGGTTTTCCTCATCTTTTTAGAAATTTTCTAAGTGTTTAGAATAAGTTAACCTTTGAACGTGGTAGATAATAGGTTGAAGTTTTGCTTCCTCTTTCGTGATTGTGCGGGTAGGACCGTCACTTGCACTTAGTAGGATGGCTAAACTTTACCTACATCTAACCTGCGTGGAGGTTTTCCTCATCCTTCTGTTAGAAATTTTCTAAAGTATTTTGAATAAGTTAACCGTTCGACGCGCGGTTGTCAATAGGTTCGGTTTCCTCTCGTGATTTGTGCGGTTAGGACCGGCACTTTCATTTAGTTGGATGACCAAAGTTTACCTATGACTGACCTGCGTGAAGGTTTGCCGTTTTTTGGGTTTATGCGGGTTTTGCCGCCTTCCCCACGCAACGACTTTCCACGTAATTATGCGGTGAAAACCGGCATCAGTGTTGAGTAAATTAACCATTCGACGCGCGGTTGTTAATAGGTTAGTGTTCAGTTTCCTCTATCATGATTCGTGCGGATAGACCGGCACTTTCATTTAGTGGGATGACTGAACTTTACCTTTAACTGACCTGCGTGAAGGTTTGCCGTTTTTTGGGTTTATGCGGGTTTTGCCGCCTTCCCCACGCAACGACTTTCCACGTAATTATGCGGTGAAAACCGGCATATCCGTGTGGAAAGTTCATAAAGTATAAATGTAAAATCATCAGCGTCGATGTTCTAAGGAGAATCATTTCCATTAGAAGTGGCTCTGGGCCTTTTACAAATTTGGAATTGATCTACATACAAACTGTGTAATTGAGCTCCCTTCCATGTTGTTGGGATGGGAGTGCCATCGAGCCGATATGCACCTGGTTCGGGATCTCGTTGTTTACGCAGTATGTAGTCTCCAACAATGAAGCTGCAATTTTATTCGTGTTTTCCCCAACTGGGGTTCTACACGCATCAGCTTGCTCAGCGTTCATTGCGCCACGAGGTGCGCGAGCGTCCCATCTCTGACAAATGCTTCGACCATGTCCTTTACGTCTGTGCATTCTTCAGTGTTGTGGCCTTTTGTCCTGTGAAAGTCACAGTATTTGCTCCGATCAGCATTGTGACGATGTCGGATTATTGGAGCCTTTGGCCATGGGAGCTCCTCAGTGGCGAATATCTCGGTGACGCTTTTGGTGAGTGGCGTCCATCTGGAGTTCTGGTTTGACTGTACGTTATCCCTTCCGCCTAACCGATGTTGCAAGCCGGATGAGGTGTCAAAGTCCCACGGATGGCGCCAATGAAGAAACACTAGGCTACCCCGGGCAGATTACGGATAATCTGAGGGTTAAATAGATGTTTCCCACGAGGGGTTAGACCCGGCAAAGATGGTTCTTCTGATAACCTGCAAAACAGACACCGTGAGCTCGTCACTGAGAAGGGGGGGTACCTCCTTGTGACCACCCTCCGGTGTGAGAATCAGACTAGATTGCTCTTGAATATAAGTGTATATTAAGAGATTGCTAGAGCAGATATCTGGTATAAGATGTAAGATACGAGATAAGATATGATAAGATGAGATGATCATACCATTTGGGATATTTATAGCCGAAGGTAGGTTTCCAAGAAGGTATAGCCGGCTGAATAGTATTCCTGTTCTACCAACTGTGGCCTACGCACGTGCCATGCTGGTAGTTGGTGGGTAGGCAGCGGCTGACAGTGACCAGGCCTGCTGTGTACTATTCCTTTTCCACCAACTGCCGGCTATGCACGTGGTATGACAGGAGTTGGTGAGTAGGCAGCGGCTAATAGTGACATACAGTACAAGAGCATGCTGCTCGCCATACTGTTGTCAATGAGCTGTCGTATCTCTGGTCAGATCTTTTGCCCATACCTCGTCAGGTACAGTACAAAAGATCCCCAGTATCGTACGGACTGGCTTATTTGGGCGGGAGTATTCCCCCTCCCGCCTTTGTGCGGGATTGTTCCCGGCTTTGCTCATTCCTTCAGGTGACTACTGAATTATTGAGAGCTAAGTGCCTTGTGCGTGTAGCCTTGCTGCGCGGGTGGCCTTCCCTGATGGCTTGTATCCGCAGCTGCGGGAACAGGCGGAGTACTTCACCATTGGGAGGCATTTCCTGCGGGAACAGCTTGCGTACTGCGCGTAAGGACGTCACGTCTCTGAGCATGGTGGGTCCTGCGGATCCAGTTGGTTTCTGCGCAGACGTCTCTCTTCAAGGTGAGTCCTGCATGTCCAACTGGGCTCTGCTGGGACCTACCTCTTCAGGCTCTCAATTATTTTAATAGGATAGTTTTTTTAACTTTTTAACTATTAAAACTGTAAAGCTTAAATGCTATTTGCGCTTAACTAGTGTTATACCCGGTGCGTTGCGCCGGGCATGTTAGTAAAACCCAGGCGATGATAAACCCGAACGTTGTCAGACCCGGGCATTGAGCCGGTAAGTCAACGAACTTCAGTTGGTTTCGATTAAGTGTGTTATGATACCGGAACTAAAAACCAAAAATAAAATAAAAACATATAAAATTTGAGGTGGATCAATTGAGTGGCGTCAGTCGGAAACACTCAGGCCTTGGGAAGATCCGAGCATTTCAAACAATAAAGTTACGTATTGTCATATTCCTCATTAAAATCAAAACAATTACAATAAAGTGGCAGGCAAATGGGCAACAAGCTGCGCCGCCACCCCCTTTTGAATAGCAAAACCAATTCTACTAAAAACAAAGCGTTGGGTCGTAGGAGACGAAAAAGTACCATGTACGACACGCTGAACCCTGTTTAGAAAATTTACAGCCTCCGGGGCCAGAAACCCAAATGTATCAAAAGCAAAAGGGAGAAACACATGCTGATTTTCTAAACAGACTTTCTCGTGTTTGACAACTTTGCCCGATTCAGCCTTCAACGCAGCCTGACCCATAACAAATCTGCGGTCCCTAAGCCCGACAAGAGGGGACACTCTTGTAAGGTCCACACAGGCGTGTTTCCCCCCTGCCCACCCAAACACAAGAATATCAGCTGGTCGTAACGTAGACCTCCCTTCGAGCGGATCTGTAAGAAAGTTAGCAGGGGCCTCCTTTTTAACAGAGATCCCTACCCGTTTAAGAACATCACACAGAACATCCCTAACCAAATTAATTGTATAATATAAGCGTAGTTGTTATACATTTGTTAAATTAATTTATAATAGGTTTATATAATCATTTGTATAATTTTAAAATCTCAAATATTTTTTTTCTCAACGTTTGGTGTCAAAGTTTTATTGGGTTGGTTGTATTTCACTAAGTTAGTTTAAAATTTTCTTAAGAGTCCCTTAGGATTAAATCTATAATATATATAAACGAAAACCCAAAAATTCTATGTGTCGTGATGTGGTCGCTCCCCCTTTTATGGAAGCCATCAGATTTCTTAATTTTTAAATGGAGGCCTCTCATTGATTTAACCCAAATTTATGGGTATGGGTCTTACCAAAACCAGATAACTCTTAAACGGGTTATAACATCTCATTAAATTAAAAATTAATCTTACCAATTATTTGATATGAAAATCCTACAAAATAGGAATATACTAAAATTTAATATCCAATTTAAAAAAAAAGATATTATTTATAATTAATAAACAATTTTATAGTAAAAAACATAAGCGGGTCATGGGTCAACAAATCAAGATAGCTTTTAAACGGGTTATAACATATCATTTATTTATAAAACTCTTTCATCATCAAACCTTAAGTATATTATTAACTTTCTCACAATAAAGAAAATTAAAATCCAAAAAATAAATATTAAAAAACAAAAAATGTAAAACAACCATTCTTTCAAGCCATCAGATTACTTTATTTGTAAATGAAGGCTTCTCACGCATTTGACCCGAATTCACGGGTAAAGGTCTCACCAAACCCAAATAGCTCTTAAACGGGTTATAACATCTCATTATATTAAAAAAAATAATCTAATCAAATATTTGATATGAAAATCCTATAAAATAGGAATATAATAAAAATTAATATCCTATTTTATTTAAAAAAAAGATATTATTTATAATTAAGAAACAATTTTATAATAAAGAAAATAAACGGGTAATGGGTATCACCAAACCCATATAGCTTTTAAACCGGATTATAACATATTATTTATTTGTGAAACCATTTCATCATCAAACCTCAAGTATATTAATTATTAACTTTCTTACAATAAATAAAATTAAAATCCAAATATACACATATAAATATTAAAAACGAATAATATAAAACAACTCCCGTAATACAGGGAATAAAATCTAATTGCATATATACTACAACAAGAACAACCCTACCTAAGAAATTCTATAAATAATATAGCTATTGATAGGGTCTAGAGAGAATGGAACATAAAAAAACCTTATTTCTAATCCTAGGAATAGAAATGCACCTAACACCACAAACAAATAATAAAGAACTAAGAGCATTCTCATCCAACCCTCATATTATGTGAGGGGTTTTAGGGGCATTTATATATTTTTCTTTCTAAACTTTGAAATTACATATTTTCTCAAACCATGTTTAAAGAGCATTATACATTTTGTATTAAAAACTTGTATTATAGGGAAATATGTAATTTCAAAGGTTTAGGAAGGGAAAATATGTAAAAATCCCTTAGAGAGTGATTCAGGGTGTTGTGAGTTGAGAGTTTTTATATTTTAGAAAAAGTAGTGATTTTCTGTATATTTGAAAAGATACTGTTCATCCTCTATAATTTTTTAATATATTTTGAAAGTGGTTGTGAGTGAAGGAAAGAGAAAATGTAATGATAAAAGGTATAAAAAGTATTATTTAATTGAAATGGAGAGAGAAAATAAAATAAGTTTTGATATAATTTTTGGTTTAGAGATAGGGGTGGGATGAGAATGCTCTAAAATAGCGTTTGTTATGCAGTAATGATAGGAGAAATAGAATGACTGATTGCGCGAGAATGAAAAAAGTGATGTTTGGTTGCTCAATGGAATGGAATCACTCATTACACATGAAATCTCATTCCATCAAAATCATTATTTCCTACCCCCTTCTTTTTTTTTTTCCATTCCATTCCTGTTTCACATTGTTTTCTCAACAACACCACTTGACAACAACAACAATCACCACCACCACCACTACTATCGCCACCGCCACCACCTGACCGTCACTGTCGCTGCCACCACCACCACCATCACTGCCAACATTACCTTAGCACCAGCGCTACCACCACCGCTGTAACCACCACAACCATTGTCATTGCCGCTGCCTAACTACCAATGCCACCACCACCGTCGTTGCGTGAACACAACCATCGTCGCCACCACCCTACCACCACCACCATCGGCACCACCACCATCATCGTTGCCTTTTCCACTGCCATCACCACCGTCGCCATTACAATTTTTTTTTATTTTTCTAAAATTCTTTTGAAATATGAGTATTTTTATTATTTTTATTTCATTTATACATTTTTTGCGGATACTAAACAATATAAAATAATAATTAATTTCATTCTAATAGGTAAACCAAAAAAACAAAGGAATGTAATAATGCATTTCATTCCCTTGCCCATTTCATTTCTTCTATCATTTCATTCCTAAAGCAAGGTTAGACATGGATGGGAAAAGTAACCTCAATCATTATCATATCTAACCATGCCTTAGGAATGTAATAATCCATTTCATTCCCTTTCTTAGGTAAGTAAAAGTGACGAACTCTATGCCTCTCGCGCCTCAAGTGCGCTTTTTAAAACCATGGATATAACTCTAACCAGCGATGTCATATGAGTCCTTTTCAATACTCAAATCATGTGAATCTCTCTCCCTTTATCTTATTATCTGATGTATTAACACTTCTAACTTTTTCTTTATAACCTCAATTATTATCATGTCTAACCTTGTGTGTCCATACGCATACTCTAACATCCTCCCTCCACTATCTTCACATGCAGCAAAAGAACTTAT
The DNA here is from genome assembly GCF_021521415.1 of Bidens hawaiensis. Lineage (NCBI taxonomy): Eukaryota > Viridiplantae > Streptophyta > Magnoliopsida > Asterales > Asteraceae > Bidens > Bidens hawaiensis. The sequence continues at coordinate 521,542 of NW_027491665.1, read as the reverse complement.
TGATGAACACAAAGTGAAAGCCATTTTGGGAGGACATTCATGGGAAGAAGCATCAACCATAGCCGAGGTTATCAGTGACACTAAACTTGATCATGACATGCCCGTCTTTCTATCCTTAACTGACACGATTCCATCACAAGAAACCAATCAATGGCCATTTTTCATTCAAGCAGTTACCACACAATCCACACAGATGAATGCAGTGGCTGCCATTTTACACTCAATGGACATACGCCAAGTCACTCTCATATACGAGACCTCCTCATCCGCGTCAATCATTTCTCATCTCACTCAGTCACTTCGTCAAACAGGTTCCGAGCTAACCAATATTTTACCCCTCACATGTACTTCATGTTCCTTATATGAAGAGCTTGAGGTTACGAAGAGACAACAACGTAAGGTGTTCGTGATTCATACATCTTTTGAGCTTGGAGTGAGGTTGTTTCAGACGGCAAAGAAGATGGACATGATCGGAGATGGGTATCTATGGATCGCAACTAATGCAATCATGGATTATTTCCATTCCGTTAATTCCACCGTCATTTCTTCTCTGAAAGGTATGGTTGGAGTCAAAAGTTACTTCCCAGAAAACAATCCAGAGTTTTTGCATTTCAGGAAAAGATTCCGGCATAAGTTCCATTCCGATTACCCGGAAGAAAAGCAGGAGGAGCCTGGAATCTTCGCCATGCAAGGATTTAACGCCTTGCATATGATGGAAGAAAACTTCGATGAACTGAAACCAATTCGGGTGAATACAGTAGAGATTGTTAACGTGAATGGGAAGGGATATCATAGTGTGTACTGGACAGAAGGATTGGGGTTTTCGGAGACGGTTCAAAATGAGATCAATGGAGAAACTAGTTACACCCATTCGATTGATAATATTGGACATGTTCTGTGGCCGGCGCAACCATGGTATGCTACTAGAAGTCGCCGGTATCTGCTTGAAAGTCCAGGGAAAAAGATGAAAGTCGGTGTTCCTGGTAATTCTTTGTTCAAGCAATTCGTGCTGGTGGATCATGAAACCGGTAACGTCGATGGGTTTGTTATTGAGGTGTTCGATGAAATGATGAGAAAAATGAATCTACCATATGAACGAATTCCATTTAATGGTTCATATGATGACTTGATCAGAGAAATACATTTAAAGGTCATATATTTTCACAATCCAACACTCATAAAAACATATCTTTAATTTGAGATACATATGTTTATTTTTGTTTTTATTTTGTGGCAGAATTTCGATGCTGTAGCCGGTGATGTAACGATCCTATCGGAAAGGCATGAATTCGCGGATTTCACCCAGCCGTACACCGAGTCGGGTTTGGAGATGATTGTACCAGTTAAATCCAGATTATCAAACCAGCCATGGTTGTTCTTGAAGCCTTTCACAGCAAAAATGTGGTTGATAACTGCAGCAATTACTATTTACAATGGGTTTATTATTTGGTTAATTGAGAGAAACCACAATAAAGATCTTCAAGGCTCCATCATAAACCAAATAGGAATCATCCTTTGGCTTGCATTCTCCACATTCTTCACTTTGCGCGGTAACTTATACTAACTCGCAGTATTGTGATGTCTAAGCTCTCAATATATTTTCGTGGGTAAATTCTAATGTTGATAATAAAAAAATGGACAAAATATTATTTTTTAAAGTTATTATTGTTGTAAATTTTCTCTTTAAAAACAAATTTTTCCGCTTTTATCTTGTACATTAAAGGATTTGAATCCCAACCTCACATTTGTGAGGGGATATTTTTTATGGAATCCCAATGAAAACATTAATTGTTTACTATGAAATATAATTAAAAAGAAATGGATAAAAAGATGTTTGCACGTCAACTCAACTAGATCTATACTAATAATCGCCTGATCCCTCTTTGATATGTTAACCAACTTAACTAAGGGAATGATTGAGCTTGAGTTCACCTAGACTCGAGCTTCGCTTATTTAACTCAGGACTTAGGAGAACCAGGCTCGTTTTAAGCTCTATTTCAAAAGCTTGAGCTCGTTTTGGGCTTAGCTTGTTTACTGTTTATTTATCCATTCAGTAATTTATGTATTTATATTTATAATTTTAAATTTTTTATATAACATAAACTATTTAGTTATTGTTATCGTAATTTTAGATATCATAATAGCAATACAAAAAATTAATACTAATATTATTGTTATGAAATAATTATTACATATAAAATAAAAGTTAGATAAACAATAGAGTAGCTTTGTTTACGCTCACAAATCTACTTGAGCAACTCTATTATTAAACAAGTTTTACTTTTTAGGCTTGATCTCATACTCAAGGTTATTTTGACTCGCCTTGTTTCAAGCTTTTAGCGAGCCTATCTTAGTAGCTCATGAGCAACTTAGTTCGTTTTCACCCCAAAACCCATCCATAGTGCCCTTTAGTGCTACCTTTGCTAGCCTGCCCTATTATTTATGATCTTTTTCTTTAATAGGTGATAAGATGCATAGTAATTTGTCAAGAATGGCGGTGGTGGTGTGGCTATTTGTGGCACTAATTATCACACAAAGTTACACTGCTAGCTTGGCAAGTATGCTCACGGCTCAAAGGCTTGAACCCACGATAGAGAGCGTTGAGATGCTTAGAAACATGAATGCAACCGTGGGCTACTGCAATGGATCGTTTATAAACAGATATTTGAACGAAGTTTTAGAGTTTGATAATTATAATATCAACAGCTATAACTCGACCCATGGATACGCCGAGGCCCTTAATAGTGGTGAAATCAAGGCAATCTTTCTTGAAGTTCCTGCAGCTAAAGTTTTTCTAGCTCAGTACTGCAAGAGTTTTATCAGAACCGGAGAGACATTCAAAGTTGGAGGCTTCGGATTTGTAAGTCCTCTTGTTTTTATTTTCTCATAATTCATATATAAGTATCCAAAATTTGGAATAAATGTTATATGAATTTTCATCCATTAAAAATACAATTGTGATGATCTTTGAGCTATTAATTTGAGAAAAGAAAATATATATAACCCAAATCGTTTTCAGTTATGAGTAAACGGGTTTTACTGACACCTCTGCATAACTGGTTTAAAGTTGGAATATATGCAAATTATAATTATCACAGGTCATTATGGGGTGGTAGTAAGTGACGGATCCAGAATAATTTTTTCTATGGGTTCACCTTTTTTCGGTATTCAAATTTCACAGAACCAAGCATTAAATTTTTTGGCCCAGCCAGGCTTTGTCGGAGAATAAATATAATACAATACCACAACAAAACAATATGTTAATTTAAAAAACATGTAAGGTCATTAAAAATGAAAAAAATTACAATAAATGGGTTGTGAATGTGTGATGTGTGAATAGGTCCGGAAATAATCAGAAGCGAAAACGTGTTTTTTAGCTATTACACCCCAACTAAATACACAATAATGGTTTACCAAAAAGAAAAAAAAATATTATCAAAATAGGATTTAGAAAGACTTGAAGTTGACACATTTCAAATAAAACCCAAACTAATAGCACATTGATTGCTTACCAAAAAGAAAAAAAAATATGTAATCAAATGGGCCTTTCAAAATCCAGAAATATTGTTTTAAAGGAACTTGCCACTACACCATCTTAAACTTTTTGATATTGGTTTACTTTTAAAAATCTTATGGGTTCACTAATACTTTTTATATATCCTTTTAATGTAAAGTTTGAAAATCAATGGGTTCCAGTGAACCCAGGGAACCCGCACTAAATCCGCCCCTGCGTGTAGTTTAGTCGAAGGATATTATATATTGCCATTTAAAAAAAAGGAGTTAGTTTCATAGGGTCTATAGTTTATAGATATTCTAACACGGTGTTGTATAATTTATGCAGGCATTTTATAAGGGGTTTCGGCAACTTTCAGAAGCCAACAAGGCACTAATGGATGTATCGGAAAGTGGGACACTCAAAGCACTCGAGGTTAAACATCTAATTTCGGAGGAGTGTGTGGATGAAGAATCTTCACCTGATGAAGCCGGGAGGCTTAACCTCCGCAGCTTCTGGGTACTGTTTGTGTTAACCGGAGGGACATCAACAGTTCATTCTTCGGGCGGTGCGTGTTGGGTGCGTAAAGCTGGCAAGACCTGCATTTTCTGATGTATGCCAGTGCATCCGTATGCATCCCCGGCCAAAAGTATCCCGCGTTGTTTAGCTTTGCTACAACAGCGCGGGGACCTGCGTGTACTCCACAGATGCCCTCGTGTACTTCCCTTAGGAGGTAGTCAGCGTCTTGGTTGTCCACGCATCTTAAGAGTGGGCCAAGAAAGTTACGTCTGTAAAGGATGTCATTGACGAGTTGATAATTCAGTGCTTTACAGCGTAGTTTTCTTGCCTGTGTTTTTGACTCTGGTAGTGTTCCTGCTGCAAGGTAATTTATTATTGGTGTCATCCACGTTTCTGTACCGGTTTGGATGACACAAATTTCCTTGTGCGGGACTGATGGTGCTTCGAGGAGTTCAATGCGGATGTCCTTTCCCAAGTGGGTGAAGGCTAGTGATGCAAGCTTGCTTAACGCATCCGCAGATTTGTTTTCGCTGCGCTTGACGTGTATGACTTTACAATCATTAAAATCACGCATAAGGGTTTTTGCCTGGGCGAGGTACAGGGCCATTGTGTCGTTCACAGCCGTGTACGTCCCATTTATTTGGTTGGCCACCAGCATGGAATCCACGTGGGCTTCCAAGTTTTTCACTCCCATCTTACGCGCAATTCTCAATCCGGCCAAGAATGCTTCATATTCGGCTTCGTTATTCGTACTTGGAAAATCCAACCGAATAGCGTAAGTATATTCTTGGCCTGCTGGGTTGGTTAATTTTAACCCTGCGCTTAAACCTTTGTTACTGGCTGCTTCATCAGTGTAGAGTCTCCAGACATCATTGATGTCCTGTGCTGGGGAGGGTTGAGCCTCCTCCTGGCACTCTTTCTCCCGCGAAGCGGGGACTTCTGCAATAAAATCGGCCAGGACCTGGCCTTTTATGGCTGGTCTTGGCTTGTACTTAATTGCATATTCTCCCAATTCAATTGCCCATTTGGCTAGACGTCCCGATAATTCGGGTTTGCCTAGAACGTTTGAGAGTTTGAAGTTGGTGAGAATGGTGATTGGGTGGCCCTGGAAATATCGTCTTAACCTGCGTGAAGCGTGTATAAGTGCTAAGACCAATTTTTCGAGGGTAGAGTACCGGGTTTCTACGTCTGTTAGTACACGGCTAACATAATAGATTGGCATCTGGATGCCTTTTCGTTCTATTAGCAGGACTGCCCCGGTTGCTCTATCTGTTGCGGAAAGGTATATGATTAACTCCTCTCCCGCTTGTGGTGCTGTAAGTGTTGGGAGTTCGATCAGGCGTGACCGAATCTCCTGAAAAGCTGCTTCCGCTTCTGGTGTCCAGCAGAAGTGCGTTTTCTTTAAGCAGTTTCTCAATGTTGACACGAAAGGAAACGACTTATCCGCATGGTTTGCCAAAAAGCGATTAAGTGCGACTAGTCGTCCATTCAGTGTCTGAGCCTGTTTGATGGTGGTAGGTGATTCCATTTTAACAATGGCTTCGACCTTTTCAGGGTTCGCTCTGAAGCCATCTTTAGTAACAATGACTCCCAAGAACTTCCCTTCTTCCATCCCAAATGAACACTTGCTCGGGTTGAGCTTCATGTTTATCTTTCTGAGCGTGTTGAAAGTTTCTTCAATGTCTTTCAACATCGCTTCTGGCTCGGGGCTTTTGATGACCAAATCATCCATATAGACTTCCAAGTTTCTCCCGATTTGGGCATGAAACTCTTTGTCCATCAGTCGTTGGTACGTGGACCCTGCATTCTTAAGTCCGAATGGCATCATTTTATAACAAAATGTACCATCGGGCGTCCGAAATGCGGTTTTGTCCTGGTCATCTACGGCCATGTGGATTTGATGGTACCCCTTATACGCATCCAAGAAGCATTTAAGGCGAAATGGTGCCAACGAATCCACCTTAAGATCAATTTCTGGTAACGGATAACAATCTTTGGGGCATGATTTGTTCAAATCTTTGAAATCTATGCACATGCGCCATTGTTTGTCATTCTTCGGTACCATTACGGGATTTTGCAACCCATGTTTGATATCTACTAACGCGTACGATGCCTGCGTCAAGGAGTTCCTTGACTTGGGTTCTACACGCGTTAGTTTGTTCAGGCCCCATTACTCTGCGCTTTTGTACGACTGGCGTAACAGCCGGATCGCACTTGAGCTTATGCTCCGCCTTACTCCGGGGTACACCAGTCATGTCAGCTGGTGCCCACGCAAAGATGTTAGCGTTTTTCTGCAGTAAGCGTTTGAGTAGGGTGCGGGTGGGATCAACGATTGTTGGTCCAATGGTAACGGCCTGGTCGGGGTATTTGCCATTGAAGGCCCATTTTTCCGGTTCGGTGATGGTTGGTTTAGCCATTTTCGGTTTGGGTTTAGATGAGACAGATGCGATGCATACCTGGGGAATGCCAGTGATCATCGCTACACCCTCAGCTGTTGGCCATCCCATCATGCCGTGGACTGAAGATACCACGGCGTTGAATCTTGCCATCCCGTCTCTTCCGAATAGGATGTCGTACGTGTGGTGTGGCTTTTTCATCACGACAAAATCCACGTCTTCTGTGCGTGAATGATTCCCATCGGTAAGAGTAACGGGGAAAGATAGGATACCCAGGGGGTTTCTGTACTGCCGTCAAACCCTTCCATTGAAGCGTAGACCGTTTCCAAGCGTTCTTTGTCTTCATCATCCAGCTTATCAAAGAACTGCCTGTACATCACTGTCGACGAAGCGCCGTTGTCAGCAAGAGTGCGGGAAGTGATGTAATGCCCCAGCTGGCTTCTGATGACGATGGGGCCTTCTTTGCTGGGGCCTCCTGGCACTCGCGGGAAGCGTACCTCAGCTTCCTTCCACGCGCATGGTTCTGTCACTCGTCTTTTTCTTCCTCTGACCTTGCCATGAACCATGTTGATGCTGATGTCGACGGGCTTTCGTCCGTTACCTCTGTACCGGTTGTCATTCCTTCCTCCCTTCCTGATTGATGCCACGAGATGTGCAAGTCTTCCATCCTTGACAAATGTCTCAACAATATCATTCAAGGATGTGCACTCTTCAGTACCATGACCCTTTGTCCCGTGGAAATCACAGGATTTGCTTTGATCCGCATTAGGTTTCTGCCGGATCAATGGGGCTTTTGGCCATGGCAATTTTTCCGTGGCAAATATCTCCGTGACGCTCTTGGTGAGTGGCGTCCACCGGTGTTTTCGGTTTGAAGGGTGTGTGTTGTCCCTTCCGCCAACAAGAGGGCGAGAGCTGGATGAGGTGTCAAAGTTTACCCTTGACTGCCAAATACCTAGCCTCCTCTTTTTGTTCTGCCGGGCGATCCGGACATTGTTCTCTCTTGTCCTCTGCGTGTAGAGGTGTGTACTCTGGGGAAGATCCCTTCCCAGTTGCTTTTCCGTCTCGGCAAAGCGCTTTGCCGCCGTCATGATGGCATCCCATGTTGATGGCATGCCATCCTTACCCGTCAATGTGCGGATAAGTTCTGGGTATTCGGCGCCTTGGATGAAGGCGGCGCGAACCAGATCCTCACTTATGTTGCCGAGACTTAGCTTTTTGGAGTTGAAGTGGGTGATGAAGTCTAGTAAAGATTCATCATCCTCTCTCACGCAGTTGAGGATCGTCCACTGCTCTTCAGTGTACTTCCTCTGTTGGCTGAAGTGCTGGCTGAACTTGTTCTGAAAGTCCGCCCAGTCATATATGTGGTGGATCGGTAAACGATCGAACCATGCCCTGGCCGCTCCGACCAGAGTCATCTGGAACATGTAGCACCACGTGGGTTCCGTCCAGTTGCTGACGGTAGCCCCCGCAATGAACCTGTTCAAATGGTCGTCTGGGTCGGATAGACCATCATAAGTGCCAATGTTGGACATCTGTTTGGCACTTCTCGGGGCGATTGCTTCCGCAATGTCCCTTGCGAATTTTGACTTTCCTGCATTTGTAGCAGTTGGTCTAAAGGTTTTGGAGAAGTCACGCGGGTTTCTCTCCGCGATTGGTTTAAAAGCTTCCCCAAAATTCCTTTTTGGTTGGACGTCCGTTTCTTTACGCTTCCCTTTCGCCTTATGGCGAGGGTTTGCGTCGGTATCGGACTCCAACTCGTCGTCTGAGTACTCGCACTCACTGCTCATATTGAGGTGTTGGCGAGTACTGCCGAATTCGTCAGCCTGTTGAGCTGAACGCAAGCGTTCATCCAATTCGGCTTGGAATTCTCTTTGCCGTGCTTCGGCCCACGCCTTCACTTGATCTAGTGTTTGGCGAGGGGCCCTTGTTCGTTTTTCCAACTGGGTGTCAGTGAACCCCAGTGGAATATTTACTGCACTTGCCCCGGCTTGGGTAGTCGGGGTAGTGTTCGTAAGATTTATGTAACCGCCGGTGTTCCCCCCAGTTGCTGGGGTTGTGATTACCGGGGTTTCTTGGTCGGTTACTGGCCTTTGGACCGGAGTAACATTAACCATTTCTTCAGAAATTGTGAAAAAACTAAAATAGTTCTAGCTTTTATGCACGGATGGCGCCAATGAAGAAACACTAGGTGAACCCTGGACAGATTATAGATAATCTGGGGGTTAAGTAATGTTTCCCACGGATGAGATCTAGCTGAGAAGGTTGTTCTTCAGGAGACCTGCAAAACAGACACCGTAAGCTCGTCACTGAGAAGGGGGGGTTCCTCCTTGTGACCACCCTCCGGCGTGAGAATCAGACTAGGTTGCTCTGAATATAAGAGTATATTAAGAGATTGCTAGATAAGATTGAGATATCAGATGATCTTACCATTCCAAGATGTTGGAGTATTTATAGCCGAAGGTAGGTTTCCTAGAAGGTACAGCCGGCTGAATAGTATTCCTGTTCTACCAACAGTGGACTATGCACAGGCCATACTGGTTGGTGGATAGGTTACGGCCAACAGTCACAAAGCCGGCTGCACTATTCCACCAACTGTAGATTATGCACGTCCCACCTACTGTGGATTATACGCAGGCCATGCTGGTTGGTGAATAGGTTACGGCCAACAGTAACACTATTCTACCAACTGTAGGCTGCGCATGCCCCTCAGTAAGAGTTGGTGAGTAGGCAGCGGCTAATAGTGACAAACAGTACTAGAGGGTGCTCCTCCTCGTACTGTTGTCGGTGAGCTGTCACCCTGTGATTGGCTCATGGGCTGTTCTGGTCAGATTGTCTGTCCTATCCATACCTTGGTAGGTATAGTACAAAAGATCTTTCAGAATCATACAGACTGGCTCATTTTGGCGGGATTGTTCCCGCCTTGCTCATTCCTTCATGTGACTACTGAAGTAGCTATTGTCTTGTGCGTGTAGCCCTGCTGTCTGCGGGTAGCCTTCCCTGATGGCTTGTATCCGCAACTGCGGGAACAGGCGGGGTACTTCACCATTGGGAGGCTTTCCCTGCGTGTACAGCTTGCGTACTGCGCGTAAGGTTCTCTGAGCATGGTGGGTCCTGCGGGAGCAGATGGCCTTTGCGCAGACGTCCCTGTTCAAGGTGAGTCTTGCGGGACCAACTGGGCTCTGCTGGGACCTACCTCTTCAGTTTCCGCAACTTTCAGAAGCCAACAAGGCACTAATGGATGTATCGGAAAGTGGGACACTCAAAGCACTCGAGGTTAAACATCTAATTTCGGAGGAGTGTGTGGATGAAGAATCTTCACCTGATGAAGCCGGGAGGCTTAACCTCCGCAGCTTCTGGGTACTGTTTGTGTTAACCGGAGGGACATCAACGGTTGCTCTTGTCATCTACATCGTCATAAGCATCAATGAATTTAAAAAATCAAAACTAGAAGATACAAACCTAATATCAGCATTTATTAAAGATTGTCGACGTCTCATTCGACGATCATCTAGCATAGTTTTGCCAGTGTAGAAACGCTAGACACACTCGAAACATTCATCAGTTAGATAACACAGAAAACTATTCATAAGTCATTACAAGTAATTAAAGCTCCCATAGATATGTTCATAAGTTAATGGTATAGGAGCAACAACAGCACAGTTTCTTTTTCTTGTAAATCATGTTATGTACAAAGATGTTTTAATTAATTGTAAATCAGCTTACTCTTAGTTTCATTGCTTGTGAAATAATTTCTTGTTTCGTATCTTTTGTCGTCGTATAACTGGTCGTACACATATTTTAATCCAGAATCACCATTCACCATTCTGACCCATTACGTGCACCTAATAGTTAAACATGTCTACATAATTATCTATGGTTAAGGAGATATTTGATTTAGTAAGAGGCAGGTACATGCATGTTGGGTCTTGAAATTTCATCATCGAAAATGACATAAGTAGACATATATAAATATAGATAATATGGCTTGTAAAATAAGAATTGTTCACGACTTTGAATGAGTAATAAGACTGACCTTGATGTCTTTTAATTTTAAATTAGACCATATATAGCTTTCCAGAATTCAAGTTTCGTGTTTCAAAAAGCACAGAATCAGTAGTCGGATTAATTAGTCACAAAGTTTCTGCGAAGAAAGATAATTCTTTTCTATGAAATTCGATGTTTAAATAAGACCGGATATTTGTTTTATATAGGGGTGAACTATCACAACACTTTAATTGTTGGTTAACAGACAGTTGTAACTTAACTGATTTACAGTTAACATTTGGTTGGAACACATTGGTAACTTGTTGCTAGGAACTCAAATATTGAAGTAGAAGTAGGGAGGTTTGAATAAAAGAATCATAAAATAGTTAGTAATGAAGATTAGGACCTATAAATTGATATTTTCCAGGAAATTTTACATTTGACCGTTATTGTTAAATCTTTAAATTTAATATTGACAACCAAGTAATAAATTATCGATTAAACTATCGCACTTAATGATTTACTCGTTTTTGTAATCAAACGATAACTAAATTTTGCTAAATTGAGGAAAATTCTTAAAATTGGAGCTCCATATGACAAATTAGAAGCACAGGTTGGGGTAAACCGTTTATGTGCCTAGTAACTGTAAACTGGCCAAGTTTTTCGTTTTTACCTAGTCCACTTGTTTCGATCTGTCTGGTTGGTTCTTTTATAAGTTTATTAACTTTTGAATAAATCCGGACTGAAGGCCTAATAAACATGGTGGTGTATGTATTAATAGAATATAAATATTATTTTTTTTTACCTTCTAAGAAGTTATTTTCATCTTTACGGACACCTATGCATTTTAAAGTCAAGTGGTATAGCATAGTTGTCAGTTGTGAAAATTAAAGAAAAACAATAAAAAAATTTGGTTGATAGAATGATTTTTCTAGCAAGCCACATGCATACGTGTCGTACAGTAGAGGTGCAACAAAAAACCAGTTTGGGACCGGTTCATGGCAAACCCATCTAAACCGGTGTGATAAGAAAACTGGTTACACCCAAATTGGTTCATGAACCGACCCAAACCACCGGTTTTAGTACCGGTTCCCCTTTTGAACAACCAAACCGATTTTAAAACCGAACCAGATTGAAGAAAACCGGTTTTAATCGGTTTAAAACCAGTTCTAAACCGGACCGAACAGATGTCGACCAGACCAGCCTATCTTGCTTCTAAACCGGTTTGAGTCAAACTGGTTTTGACCAGCCTTTGACCAAACCGGTTCGGTTTGAAAAAAACCGGTTTTATACACCTCTGGTCCACGCGCAGTGGCCGGATCTAAAAAAAGAAAAGAGATATCACAAAAGAAATTTTTGAATATGGGTATCCTAATATTTACTTAAAGATGTCCAACACATAAAATGGGTAAGAAGAAAAAGTTTTGCACTAATTTTGTATTTCGTCAATAAATTTGAGAGGTAGCCGAGCTACCCCTAAGCCCTAGGTAGATCCGCCACTGATCAATAGTCCACCGTTGAGTGAATGACAAGATTTGATAAACCCAAGTGGCTGTACAAATATGCTTTACTAAGTATTATTTAAGGATTAGTTTCATAAATATCCGGACAAACATTAAAAATATCATATATACCCAATCAAAACATAAACTATCATATGTGTTCTTACAAAATAATTAAAATATTATATACGCTCTTACAAAATAGTTTAAGTATCATATATACCCTCATTCATTAATAACACTTTAATAAATGACTATTTACCGTTATTTTCTAAAATTTTAACTTTCATATATGCCAATCTTTTGTTAATGAATGGATCATTCTACCCTTTTCCATTACATGAAGTGTTTATACCATATGTTATTATTTTAATTTTGCTCAAAGTTTCTCATCTTTGACGACAACCAAATCGTCAATATAGACTCCATTATATTCAACGGGATAATTATGGCCCGGAAAATAATAAATGGAGCGTGAGGATGTATTCAGTCTCGTGTATTATTGGATCAAGTTTTCGAGGTCTTTGTAGGTGGTTACCGAGATTAATGAATCATTTACTGCAGGTTGTATACGAGTAAAATATAATGCTGCTAGCAATGTTGATGAAGAAGATGATCGGAACTTGATTAAAACTGATTTCTTCTTTAAATAAATCTTTAATCATAATTAATATAATAACTATCTATAAATTTCAAAATTCATTCCCCCCCCCCAACCCCCCCAAAACCCTTCAACTGAGCTCATTTTAGGTATTTTCGCCCTTTGCTCAATTTTAGTACTACCTCAAGGCTATAGTTGTACACAGGGCTCTGTAAAGGAAGATAACTGAGCACGGTCTATTCATGTTTCGATGTTAAGTTATTATCGAACAAGTGAACAGTTTACGAAAAGCTAACCGAACGAAGTTTCTTGTTCGTGTTCATTCCTTAAGAAAATGAGCTTGTAAGTGAATGGTTCATTAACACAAAAAAATGTTTTATTTTGATTTGGCTATCTGAGAATGGTCCGTGCCAACGGTTCGGTCCGGCTACCAAATTTGTGTTGGTGATTTTAAACATTCAAATCCATATATATAATCGGCGTAATAATACTCGTGAATATTTTTTGTTTTATAGTTAATAGTTTTTCTTAAATATATATAATAATATTAGAAAAGTCATCAAAAATATTAAAAACCTTTAATGAACAAGCACAAAGTAGAAACAAACATCAATGAATATAGACGGACGTAAACGAATACATTATCGAACATTTACAAACACAATTGAACGAGCAAGGTCTTTGTTCGTGTTCATTCATTTAGTTAATCGAACGAAATCCCTTGTTCATGTTTCTTCATTTATTAAATAAACAAAACATAAACGAATTTCCAAACAAACAATTCATGAACAATTCGTTGAGTGTTCGGTTTGTTACAGCCCTAGTTGCTTATGCTCTGAAGGCTGAAGCCCAGACTTCAAGCATTAGCTTTTGGGCTTTATGCTTGACAATTTGGATTGGGCTTATCCTTTGGAAAAAGTAATAAAATATTTTAGGGTATGTGAATTTGCTGACACCCTATTGAGGACTATGATGACAAAGGGCCTGGTTTGCAACTTTGCATGTATATTCATCGATCTTTGGCCAGGACTAAAAACTCTCTCGTCTTAACTTTGCATTCATGCATTGTATACACACGCGCATATATAGTCAAATCATTCCTTGAGATCACGTATAATGATAATATTCCAAAAACATAGTAGACCATGCCGACATATTTGATAACTCAAAACAAAATGTCAATATCTAATCTAGAAGACGAGCAACAATTTGATTCATAACCCCACCTATTAACTTCTTGGCAAAATCCAATATCCAATCTAGAACTACCAATTTGGATTGTAATAACCAACTTTGTGGATGATATATGTTGGGCCACAAGATAATAACTTGAACATTCATGTCTGTGTTCAAAGATGGTATTCGTTTTTCAAAATTTCGTAGGAATAGAGCGGTATGGATTTTTTTTACACTAATAATTATTCATTAAACTCAAACGATTACAATAAAGTGGCAGACAAATGGGTGACAGTTGGCCTGTCAATTACAATAATATACTTACACTTTTACCCGAATCATACTCGTAAGCATTTTCTAATTTTTATTTGTCTTTGTCCTTGGTAATAGAGTAATATGTGAATCTACTATCTTTTTAGTTTTATAATTCAAATTTCCTTTACTAATAAAATTATATAAAAAATGGACTTGAAAATGTAATTGTGAATCTCAATGTGTAATTTTTAGCAAACTAATAGGCATACCCGATGGGTCATTGCTAACCAGGTATGGGATACGGTTTTATAATTAAATATGAGACTTTGATTACATATACTCACCCTATGACATCCCTTGTCCAAATGGTTAAAGCTGCAAAACTAAACCATGTTTGATTGGTTTGTTAAGTATCGAAATCTAATATGTTTGACCATAAAATTGTTAAACCAAGCTTTACAATTTTTACACCACCCAAAACGTGGCACTGAAATAATCAGGTTTTGGGTTGTCACAATTAATTTGTTTATTCGTGTTAGAGTTGACGTGCTACATCTCCTTTCAAAATGGGTTTATTTCGTTGACATGTTTAACCCAACCATCAACCTATTTAAAACTATAATAAAAAAGTATATGTTATAAGGCTTACCCGCCAACTTGTTTACGTTCCATTTAAATTTGCTGCATCCTGTTTACAACCCTAGCCCATTTATGATCCATTTTACATGTTTACTACTTATATATAATACCCCACCCTGTTAACACCCGTCAACCCTTTTGACCCATTTAAATAAATATATTGCACGTGCCGTGTTCATGTTATACTACTTAAAACATTTCCGCGTTATGGTGATAATTTTGACACACAACTAAATATACTAGCTAGGTATGTTCGGGTCAATCAATTCTACCCACAAACCAAATATCTTAAGGTATTAATATTGAACCGTTTTTTAGACTTGACTAGTCCGATCCTGTGGCAAGTTGATATTTCACAATTTGAACGATTAAAGCTTGAGAAATCAAAACTTGCAATTTGAATTTGCTAGGTTTACATTTATGACTTTCGTAATCCATATGGTGACCGATGCAGGGAATTTCTTGGGCCGTACTTTTCCACCAAACGTGTGATATATTAAGGACTTATGGACTTTTACTACGGAAATATTATTATAAATATCATGATCATAAACGAACAAATAGAATATACATTAGCTTTTGAGACACATAGGAATCCACAAGAAAGTAGAATCTCAAAAAGATGAATAATGTTAACTACCTGATTCTTTCTGTCGAAGCATGAGATGAATCTGACCTGATCCATGACGATGTTTCCACGGATTTCGAGATGAACGAACCACGTTTTGATCTTCTTCTCCGGCTGCTTGGGATCTGCAATAGCTTTTTGGGAGTGTGAAGGTGACCGCTAAGAAATCTCGAGGATCTCTTGTTCACAGACACAAAAATATGGTGGTGACTCTTACTGAGAATCACCAACCCCTAATAAGGAGGTGGAGACCTGCTTATACAGGGAGCCTCATGGCCACCATCATGGTACCCTAATGGGCCTAGCCCAGTTAGGGTTACCTCCACAAAACCCCCTCAGCCCAATAACATTGTATTAGTCCATATAATAAAATAAGCCAAACATAATAAATTTAGGGTCGTAAAACCGGGTTTAGTACCATACCCCTACAAGCCCCCCAAGTCCAGCGTTGCTCCTAGGCGCGCAAGCGTTTAGGTGGAGCGCTGGACTTTATGAGGTGAGGCAGTTTTTTCCCTTTTCTTCGGCCTTATCTTTATTGTCTTTTGAGTTTTGGGAGGTTTTCTTCATGATGGTGACGTGTTGTGGTCTTTATGATAATGATGGTGCACTAGCATGAATAAGATGTGAATAATAAAGCCTGCGCGCGAGGCGACTTACGGGTCTATGAGAATAATAAAGCCTGCGCGCGAGGAGACTTACGAGCTATAGAATAATAAAGCCTGCGCGCGAGGCGACTTACGAGCTGTAAGAATAATAAATCCTGCGCGCGAGGTGACTTATGAGCTATGAAAAAATAAAGCTTGCGCGCGAGGCGACTTACGAGCTGTAAAAATAATGAAGCTTGCGCTCAAGGCGACTTACGAGCTATAGAATAATAAAGCCTGCGCGCGAGGCGACTTACGAGCTGTAAGAATAATCGAGCTGGCGCGTGAGGCGACTTACGAGCTATAGAATAATAAAGCCTGCGCGCGAGGCGACTTACGAGCTGTAAGAATAATAAAGCCTGCGCGCGAGGCGACTTACGAGCTATGAAAAAATAACGCTTGCGCGCGAGGCGACTTACGAGCTGTAAAAATAATGAAGCTTGCGCGCGAGGCGACTTACGAGCTATAGAATAATAACGCCTGCGCGCAAGGCGACTTACGAGCTGTAAGAATAATTGAGCTGGCGCGTGAGGCGACTTACGAGCTATAGAATAATAAAGCCTGCGCGCGAGGCGACTTACGAGCTGTAAGAATAATAAAGCCTGCGCGCGAGGCGACTTACGAGCTGTAAAAATAATGAAGCTTGCGCGCGAGGCGACTTACGAGCTGTAAAAATAATGAAGCTTGCGCGCGAGGCGACTTACGAGCTATAGAATAATAAAGCCTGCGCGCGAGGCGACTTACGAGCTGTAAGAATAATTGAGCTGGCGCGTGAGGCGACTTACGAGCTATAGAATAATAAAGCCTGCGCGCGAGGCGACTTACGAGCTGTAAGAATAATAAAGCCTGCGCGCGAGGCGACTTATGAGCTATGAAAAAATAAAGCTTGCGCGCGAGGCGACTTACGAGCTGTAAAAATAATGAAGCTTGCGCGCGAGGCGACTTACGAGCTATAGAATAATAAAGCCTGCGCGCGAGGCGACTTACGAGCTGTAAGAATAATCGAGCTGGTGCGTGAGGCGACTTACGAGCTATAGAATAATAAAGCCTGCGCGCGAGGCGACTTACGAGCTGTAAGAATAATAAATCCTGCGCGCGAGGTGACTTATGAGCTATGAAAAAATAAAGCTTGCGCGCGAGGCGACTTACGAGCTGTAAAAATAATGAAGCTTGCGCGCAAGGTGACTTACGAGCTATAGAATAATAAAGCCTGCGCGCGAGGCGACTTACGAGCTGTAAGAATAATCGAGCTGGCGCGTGAGGCGACTTACGAGCTATAGAATAATAAAGCCTGCGTGCGAGGCGACTTACGAGCTATAGAAACAATGAGCTGGCGCGTGAGGCGACTTACGAGCTGTAATATGATGATAATGACTGGCCTAAAAGGGCCTCTTCTGCGCAGGATGACTGTCCCGGCTTGTCTTCAAAATAGTGATGGAGGCACAAATGGCCAGATAATAATAACGATGTCATAGGTGCTTGTGCGGCTCATAGCCGAACCTGCAAAAACATAAATTAAGAGTGGATGTATTATAAAGTTCCCATCCTCGGGCAAATTATGAGGTGTGCCCAGCCTATATTGGCGCGTGGCCGTTTGGGTTTATGAGGATTCCCAACCTTTAAGTATGGCGCGTAGCCATATGGGTTTATGAGGATTCCTAACCTTTAAGTATGGCGCGTGGCCATATGGGTTTATGAGGATTCCCCACCTTTATGTATGGCGCGTAGC
Organism: Bidens hawaiensis; assembly: GCF_021521415.1. Lineage (NCBI taxonomy): Eukaryota > Viridiplantae > Streptophyta > Magnoliopsida > Asterales > Asteraceae > Bidens > Bidens hawaiensis. The sequence goes on along the minus strand of NW_027491665.1, from coordinate 503,976 downwards.
CATATGGGATATTATGAGGATTCCCAACCTTTAAGTGTGGCGCGTAGCCATATGGGATATTATGAGGATTCCCAACCTTTAAGTGTGGCGCGTAGCCATATGGGATATTATGAGGATTCCCAACCTTTAAGTATGACTCATTCGTTGATTTGGATTAGACCATTGTCTCGTCTGATGAGTACAATCATGGTTGTTCTTATCCTGATTTGGCTTAGACTGTTCTTCATTTGTTGTGTCGCTTACGCGCGGCCTGCGCAAGGTCTCCTTTATTCTCACGCGCAGATGTGATGCGCGAGCGTACATGATGCGTGAGCATCTGATATGCATGAGCATACGTGAAGCCCAATAAAATATGTGATGCGTGAGCGTATGAGATGCGTGAGCATGTGATATGCGTGAACATTCGTGATGCGTGAGCACACGTGATGCGTGAGCATATGTGACACGCGTGAGCATGCGTGATGCTTGAGCATATGTGATGCGTGAGCATACGTGGTATGCGTGAGCATGTGATATACGTGAGCTGTGGCGCAGAGTAATCGCCGGGAGCGCGCATGCGACCCGCTGTGGCGTAGAGTGATCGCCGGGAGCGCGCATGCGACCCGCTGTGGCGTAGAGTGATCGCCGGGAGCGCGCATGCGACCCGCTGTGGCGTAGAGTGATCGCCGGGAGCGCGCATGCGACCCGCTGTGGCGTAGAGTGATCGCCGGGAGCGCGCATGCGACCCGCTGTGGCGTAGAGTAATCGCCAGGAGCGCGCCTGCGACCCGCTGTGGCGTAGAGTGATCGCCGGGAGCGATTTTGATCCGCGGTGGCGCGCATGATCTAGAGATTTTGAATATCACATCAGGTAGGTATTATGTAAAACCAACAGATCTGATAGGATTTATAGATCTATGAATATGAAGTGTGACTGTTGCTCAAACGAACCCAGATCTGAAAAAATCATAACTAGATTTGGTATATTTCACTTAGAAAAAACACAGATCTAAGGGTTTTCCCCAAAAGTTTGGTGGTATCTCTTCCTGTGTATTTCCAGATCTGGAAGTATTCTTTGGATCTACGGATTTTTGGATTTCCATAGAACATATCTGGAAGAAAAAACCGTAGACCTGAGATATTGATGAACAGATCGGAGGGCCGAGACGAGAAGCGAAGTGTGGTTCATTGCCGTCCCACGGATGGCGCCAATGTCGAAGCATGAGATGAATCTGACCTGATCCATGACGATGTTTCCACGGATTTCGAGATGAACGAACCACGTTTTGATCTTCTTCTCCGGCTGCTTGGGATCTGCAATAGCTTTTTGGGAGTGTGGAAGTGACCGCTAATAAATCTCGAGGATCTCTTGTTCACAGACACAAAAATATGGTGGTGGTTCTTACTGAGAATGACCAACCCCTAATAAGGAGGTGGAGACCTGCTTATATAGGGAGCCTCATGGCCACCATCATGGTACCCTAATGGGCCTAGCCCAGTTAGGGTTACCTCCACAAAACCCCCTCAGCCCAATAACATTGTATTAGTCCATATAATAAAATAAGCCAAACATAATAAATTTAGGGTCGTAAAACCGGGTTTAGTACCATACCCCTACACTTTCTTTGTATGCTTTCTCATTACCATGTTTTCTTCTTCTGCAAGCAACCCTGGCAACCGGAAGCTTGACTACCGGTTTAAAAGCCGGAAATGAATATGGCGTTGGTGTCATTCTTGACCAAAGGTCTAGGCCGGGAAAAGAGGCCAAGGTGGCAATCAAGCTAGCAATTCAAGAATTCAACATGAAGACGGATCAACCTTTGGTTTTATACCTTAAGAACTCTAGAAGCAAGCCTGCTCATGCAGCTGTTGCAGGTAAGCAATACTTCTTTTACTAACTTTTCAGAATAAAAAGCTAGCAAATTTACAGTAAACTTACGAACAAAAAACGTTCTCTCTTACACCATGGGGTGTGGTCATGCTGGAACTCCATATGGAAACTGTTACACGCCACATCATTTTCACAATAAACCAATTTCCACACGTGCGGAAACTAACATGTCACTTTTAATTTATTTAAAAATAAGTAATACTTTTATTTTTAAAAATTTATAAAATTAAGGTAAAAACACTAGGAATTGACCAAAAAAATGTGGAATAGTTTAAAGCCATATACGAGAAAAAAAGTGTGGAATACTTTGGATATATAAATGAATGTAACATAATAAAAGTTTAAAGCCGTATGTGATAAAGATGTATACGTAGGGATGACAATGAAACGGGTAATAATACTGGCTAATTAATTCCAATCCGATACAAGGTTATATAATTGTATATTTCTACGCATGTAAGTCCTAATACCCGCCAAGTATCGGATATACCCGGGGATATTGGGTATACTTTGAGGATTTCCAAAATATATATTTTTATATTTTTCACTACAATTTAATATAACAAATCACATTCATATTATTATCATTATAAAAGTTTGAAACATCTAAAATATGTAAAATTTATTATGATATAAACTCCCAAAAAACAGATTAATACTTCATATAATATAAAATACAAATAACATTATATCAAGTAGATATTTCAAGATAAAATTTTGTTTTTCTATTAATAAAAATATTAGAATGAACCGTTCTTAGGCAATAGTTAATTAACAGGGTTTTCGTCCCATCGTGTGTTGCGTCAGAGAGTTCTGCTGGCGGCACAAAGACTGTCAAGTGTCAGTGGTGGCATGATTTTCTAGGGGAACGTCCAAGCCAAACTCTGAAGCCAGCGTGAGCCCGGTTAAGACAACATAGTCTGGCCAAGTGGGGCATGGGGGCTCTCCAAATTTAAGGAGTGCGGTAACCTAAATATAAGAAAGTCGTCGTTCTAAAAAAAGTTAATTAACCGAAAACAAAATTAAAAATAAGAAAAAATAAAAAAAAAGTTAATTAACCGAAAACAAAATTAAAAATAAGAAAAATAAAAAAAACATACAAGTATGTGATTTATGCATATAGTTTGACCAAACGGTATATGCTTTGGGTATATGAAAAAGTCCACGTCACCTTTCCACAGCTCAACTCACCACCTAGGCAACACGTTTCATGTCGAACCCTTACGCCACCTTTCATACCTCCATATCCCATGTTCTTATAGCATGTTATTGGTTGAGTTTGGGGAGGGAGAGATGCGGCAAATCTTTCCTTATCTCAGGAGATAGAGAAGTCGTTCGCACTGATACCTCTAGGTTAAATAAAACTTGGTAGTAAACTCTTATTTGCAGCACACTATTGGCAGGAAAGAACTTGAAGTTGGTTATTTAGAATCAAAACTTTTAACCATATGCTAGTGTCTGATTTTAATAAGTGGTTTATTTTAAAACCTATGATGACAAATGGGTATTCTTTTTCTTGTTTTTAATAATGAAAAGTGAATTTATGCCTAAAAAAAACCTTATAAAAAAAAATTAAACATCCTAATAACATAAAAAAATACAAATTAAAAAAACTTAAACATCCTAAAAATATAAAAAAAATTAACAAATTTAAGAATAAAAATACATATTTATTCCCGATCTCCGCTGGCTCCTGCCCTTCGCCTTCGTTCTTGATCTACTTTGATTTCCTCAAGAACAAGCGCTTGTTCTTGTTCGAATACCGCTCAACGCATGGTGTCGAGATTGCCAAAGTCCTTGGTAAAAAAGTCTATCTTCCTAAATATGTCTATGAAACTTGCCAAAGTCCTTGGTAAAAAACCAGATCCATTTCAAATTTTTTATATTTAACATTCATTGTTAATATAATGTCACGATAATTTACGACAATCATTCGCTTGTTTCCTATTCATTTAATTCACTAACGAAACTCTAAGGATTTAAAGTTTTGTTTAATCAATTTTCGAACTACACGAGTATAATACGTAAATATTCAAAGTTTAAAAATTAATATTACATTTACATACATGTTCCAAAGATTAGGTTTAGTGTTATAAATGTACTTTAATTTAATTTAAAAGAAAACTAAACTAGAGGGACCAAAACTGAAAGTTTAATTCTTAAAATATAATATAATAATATTAAATGGTACCCAGCCCCCACCCCCTTCCTTCTTCCCGGTTTTCCGGTGAGAGCACCGCCGGCGAGCCGAGGTAACTCCGGTGACATTAAAACCTGTCCAAAACACCAAATTAACAAAGTTTAATTATTACAACGTTCATATCCACTAACTAATATCATTAATCGGCTATAATAACGAGCATTAACAAGGTATAATGGCCGATTTAATACGCCCAACGGCCAGAAATTTCTTTAATCATATTAACGATCATTAATTATACAACAGCTCGATCAGGCTATAAATAGACTTCAAATCATCCCCTCAACCTGTCCCTAACATCAAAATACACATACAAACACTTTGTAATACGAATCTTTTAGCTTTAAAGTTATTTTCCGACGAAACTCCGTTCATCACCAAACAAGAACGAATCCGGGTAATTGTTATATGTTTTTGCATTGTTTCTTCTAGCTAATCAAAACCCCCCAACATAATCTGATCAAACATAGAATGAAATTGTGGAATTAGATTTCTAGGGTTATTAGTGTAAAAGATGAACTAGATTAAATATATAAATATAATTGTTTTCAATTCTAAGATGAATAGATTGATAGAGCAGTTGGTTAGAACGTTTGTATGACAAGTGGGAGAACCGGGTTCGAACATGGGTCAGGTCACATTGTTTTTTTGGTATTTCTTTTTAATCTATTTTATTAATAAATAAAGCTAAATTATATATAATAAATTAATTAAAAATCATAATAAACTAAATAAAATTATCTTAAATTAAATATATATTTTTATAAAATAAATTACATTAAATCTCACCATTTGTCCATATAAAAACCGTTTTCTAAACTCGTTTAACCGTTAATAAAAATACATTTCGTTAATGTTATTTCATTAATGCAACCTACTAAAAATTCGTAATCTCGTTAGAAAGGTCGTCATAAATTGTAACTGCTAATCCATGACTTATAACTCGTTGTATTTCTCATAGTTACGTAAAATTATTAAAGTATATTAAAATATTATTAAAATAATCAAAGACTTTGAAAATAGTAACTATAATAAAATAATAATTAAATCCCAATAAATTTATACAATAATTAACCTTATTAATTACATTAAATTGTCATTAAACACTCGTTCTATTTTAATTATAGCTCGTGAGGTTCAACCGACTCGATTCACTTGACGCTTTTCGGTTTTTACTTACTTTTTACTCCATATCAAAGGTGAGTTTTCATAACCCTTTTTTACTTTTACACGTTATGGGGTGTAGCACGTCCAAACTTAGTTTTCTTGTGTCAAACTAAAATTCACATGCGTGTCTTGTATGTATTTGTTTTGTATCATATTACTTGTAAACTGTGTGATTATGTGCTAGTTGTTTACTGTTTTTGTTGGTGGATACACATACTCATAGCGGGAGGGTCCGACGGGACGTACTTGCGCCGTCCATTTGTTAATGGCGGTATCATACACATACTCATACCGGGAGGGTCCGACGGGACGTACCTGCGCCGTCCATTTGTTAATGGCGGTATCATACACATACTCATACCGGGAGGGTCCGACGGGACGTACCTGCGCCATCCATTTGTTAATGGCGGTATCATTATCATACTCTATACTCCAAGTAGCTCGGCGAACGGGGGTTCCTTAGTAGATCTGACTTATGTCAAGTGAACAGGAATATCATGTATTTATTTTTCTTTGCTATATGATTGAGACTATACATCCTGACTTGTGAATTTTACACTTTCGTATTGTACATATGCAACACTTTATGAATTCTCACCAACATTATTGTTGACAAATTATATTATTTTAAACATGCTGCAGGTTGAAGTCTAAGGATTGAGGACTAGATTAGTTGGACCATTAGGGTATTAGAAATACAACATAATGAAATTCAATGTTTATCGTATTATTACTTGATTGTGTATTTGCGATGTATTGAAATGAAATAAATATAATTACTGTCGCTTTAATAGCGTTACGGGCTTATGAGTGATCTGTACGTCACACCCGGGCGTATTCCGCTTTAGCCGGGGTGTTACAGTGGTGGTATTTGACTCAAGTTTTGTTCCATCTCAGTGGCGCCAAATACGTTGTCGTCGTCTTGACCAAAAGGCATTTCCGGTCGGTGGCGCCAAACCTGCCACATTTTCTTAGGACACTAACCCACATTTCTTTGAATATGGCGACCCATTTTTTGACCTGAAAATAACAAGATGAAATTTCAAATGACCCATTTTGACTCATTTAGTTAAAATCTCTGACCCAAACCAACCCGTTTAATTTTTAAAACAACTCAAATTGAACCATTTGAAATGGTTTGGATCAATATTACCACCCCTAATATGAATCCACAATCTCCTGGTTGGTGGGCTAACTTTAGTACAAGGAAAAAGACCAGAAAACTCATTATTTATGAAGGATCTCATTGACAGGCTTAATATTAAGTTGGGAACTGGTAGGTCCATAAAAAATGTAGCGGAGATTTCTCTAATGTGTAGCATTCTCTACCTGGTTTCTCTCTTTGTTTCACTATCGATCCTATATGCAGAGATACTTAACGGTTTCTAGATTTCATTGAAATGCAGCCAAATATCTTGTTGATACACATCAAGTGGAGGCAATTTTGGGACTACAGACTATGGAAGAAGTGCTTTCAGTTGGAGAGATCGGTAGTAAATATCAAATTCCAACCTTCTCTCTTCTTGATTCAGTTCCTCAATGGGCACTAGATCGTTTTCCCTTCCTTGTTCAAGCATCACCTTCTCAATTTGGTCAAATGAAAGCTTTTGTTGCAACTATGGAATCCTTTCGGTGGAATCGTTTTACTCTCATATACGAGGATATCAATTCAGCATCCACAGAAGGCATCCATCATCTCATGGAAACCATCAAAGAATCTGGTTTACAAATGAACGATATGGTAAAGCTCTCACCTCTAGCTTCTTTTACTTCATTGCTGGAAGAACTTGAAAGGATCAATAGAGAGCAATGTAGAGTGTTTCTGGTTCATACCTCTTTGGAAACGGGCATTCGCCTTTTTCAAACTGCAAAGATCATGGGAATGATGGAAAAGGGTTATGCGTGGATTACCACAAATTTAATTACAGATCTTCTCCATTCCGTGAATTCCTCTACCTTTACCATGATGGAAGGCATTGTGGGAATTGGGAGTTTCTTTAGCGATACTAGCTCAAGGTTTAACGATTTTAGCTCAAAGTTCCAAACAAGGTTTAAACTTGAACAACCTGAAGAAGAAAGTTACATGCCCGGGATTTTTGCAGTGCAAGCCTATGATGCTACATGGATTGCAGCCTTAGCATTGAGCAAAAAGAACATAAGTGGAAAACAGTTATTAGATACAGTTTCATCAACATCTTTAGCTGGGATCACTGGTGAAGTTCGACTGGTAGACCGGAAATCAACTGCCTCACATAGATTTCACATTATCAATGTTATAGGAAAATACTATAGAGATGTTGGGTTCTGGTCTGAAGGACTTGGCTTTTCTGAGGTTGTTAATAATAGAGCTAATTATGGCACATCTTTGCAAAATTTAGGTCACATTTTTTGGCCCGGAAGGCCATTGCATACACCAAGAGGATGGGCCATTCCTACTAGCGCCACTCCATTGCGAGTTGGTGTCCCTACCATGGCTGTTTTTAAAAAATTCGTGGAGGTGAAATATGATCACATGCATCATAACTTTACTTGCATTGGATACTCAATTGAGCTTTTCAAGGAAACGTTAAAACGATTACCATATTATTTATCTTATGAATTTCATCCCTTTAACGGATCATACGATTCCTTGGTGGAGCAAGTTTATCTTAAGGTGAGGTGAATACTCTCTTACTCTACACTTTATTATATCATTTAATCCTATGTTTATTCTATTTTATCATTTTAGAAATAAATAAGTAATTTCCTGAACCAACTTTAGATTCTTTTAACCACTGTTTTAACAAACATTCTTTAATACACAGATTCTGCATCTAAGCTGTGATATATAGTTTTTATTTTCTTGTGGATGTTTTCTTACAACTTTTCAAACATTGAGCAGAAATTTGATGCGGTGGTAGGTGATGTCTCGGTCATATCGAGGCGATATCAGTATGCTGAGTTCACTCATCCATACACAGAAACAGGGTTGATGATGGTCGTGCCCGTCATATCATACCATGAACAATGGTTGTTTATGAAGCCCTTCACATTTGGCATGTGGGCTCTAACGATCGTGGTCTATATTTATAATGGCTTTGTTTTATGGCTGATTGAGCGGAAACACAGTCATGAACTTCAAGGCTCTGCACTTAATCAAGCAGGAATTCTTCTATGTTTATCCTTTACCAGACTATTTTCTCTAGATGGTGAGTACTTTATAAATGCTTTGAACAATTAATGCATCTGAAATGATTTCTTTCCATGTAACACTACTCTCATCATTCAGGTGATCAACTTAATAACAATTTGACAAGAATGGTAACTGTTGCATGGCTCTTTGTTGCAATAATTGTTGGCCAGTGTTACACAGCCAGCCTCACCAGCATGCTCACTGTTAGAAGGCTGGCACCTAGAGTAGCTGATTATGAGACCCTGAAGAATACAAATGCCGTGGTGGGGTATGGAAAAGGAGCCCACGTGGCTAGTTACTTGGTGGATGTCTTGGGTTTCAAGAACGAAAACATAAGGGGCTTTACTTCTCCTGAAGACTATGCCCACGCCCTTAAAAACAAAGAAATAGCTGCAGTTTTTCTCGAGGCTCCTTTTTCGAAACTCTTTCTTGCAAAGTATTGTAAAAGCTTCATAGTAGCAGCTACATTTGGGGAAGGGGGATTTGCATTTGTAAGCTTCTTTATTATCAGCCGTGGACATAATTTGATCTCTTGATTCATCTTTACTCATTTTCAGTAGTTAATAAGCTAGTAACTTACTAGATGTACCTCTTGCTACAGGTACTTCCAAAAGGTTCTTTCATGGTCACTGATTTTACAAAGGCCCTGCTGAATGTATCTGAAAGTGGCATTCTTCAAAACATAGAGAAAAGAATGCTTGGTTCCGAGCAATGTCTAGACATGGAATCAGGCCATGACGAATATGGTAGGTTGGGTCTTAGTAGCTTTTGGTCGCTTTTCATTTTGACTGGTGGCACTTCGACTATTGCTCTTGCGATCCATGTCTTTATTACCTTGCGGAGTCATTTTAGATGCTAGAAAAGATGTTGTACATCAAAGGAGATGGCTCTCTCCAAGAAAGTTGGCGATGCAGAAAGTTTAGAAATATAAGCTAGATCGACTTATATTTATCCTAAGTATTTATATATGTCATGATGATGACATGCTTAATTAAGTTAGTATGTTAAAAAGTTAGTTATAGTTGTTATGGGTCAATAAAACTAGCACATCTTTTCCGAGGGTAGCGATGGCTAATTGTCGCGCCGTTTGATTGTCCCAAATCTACCAAAGTTGGATGAAAAAGTTGATCACTCCAGTTTTTTTACAAGACAGATTGTCGTAGAGAAAAAGGAAGTTCAATAAACTGAGAAAGTTAATTAAAAACAAATGCTAAACGGCCTTTTGCTACCTCTAGAGTGGACGTTGTAACTGTAAGACAGATGACGTTAGCATTGTCTTGACGGTCGTCAGACTGCTATAGATAACGACCGTCTTAGTACTGTTAGTAGATAGTGCCAGCTCCGAACGACTGTTGTATGTGCTTTCAAATGGCTGTTTGAAGACGCTGTGGTTTTAGTCTTTTAGATTCCACACGACATGTTTATGATTGGACCCTTCAGTTATTAGTTGCATTTGCATGATGTCTAAGGTTAATTAATACAACAACTTGTTGGGTAAAAGTGTGACTAGTTTCTAATATTTAACACTAATTATATGATCTCTTTATTTATAAGCTCTTTTTCTTCAATATGTTTACTAAAACTTAAAAATTCCCATTTGGCACATCTGTAATCTAAAATTAGCGATCTTAAAATCATTGGGTGACTTACAACATTTGACAGCGTCGATCTACAAAAAGGTTTTGACGTATACCTGGATAATAGAAATTTTTACCGCCTGGACCAGACCATGTACCCATCTGACTTATTACACTTTTACCCCTGCCTTAAATTTTTATCAGTCCCAAATTAACATTCTGATATTTTGTTATTATTGTAAACATGAAATGAAATGTGTAATATAATTATCAGTAATCAAGACACATATACATGAGTATAATAATAGTACCAACTTTTTACACATGGGTACCAATGTGAGCATATGGATGATTTAGTCAGATCCCTGATACATGTTGATTTAGTCAAATCCTGATACATGTTGACTTTCGATATTTGCACAAGTGGATATGAGATACCTTGTAATATCTTAATTTATACAGTTTGAATGAGTTATAAGCTAGACTATCTTAATGTCTTTGCATTCTAAGCCATTGACTCTCCAGACTATATAACAATTCATAGCTTTTGTGTGTACGGTTTAGGATAATCTTAATTTATACGGCTACTGTAGATGTTCGCAATGGGTCCACATGAGAGAAAGTTTACATGAAGCTTCATTGGAAAACGTTTGTAAGCCGTGTGATGGATTACTGGCCACAAAATTGGATATCATAAACTGAAATGGTCAAATGCTCGGGTGAATATATACTACAACTTTTGGGACATATATCAATCAACAAAAAGAATATTTTTTTTTAAAGAAAGAATCTCACATAACTGAACATGCATTATTTTACAACTTACCTGATATTTTTTATTACATTCTCTCCTCCCTTGCTTCTTCTGCAAGCATCACCGACCACTGAAAAAGGGTTCACTAAGATTGGCGCCATTCTTGATCAAACGTCTAGGCCCGGGAAAGAGACCAAAGTGGCCATTGAAATAGCAATTCAAGATTTTAACAATAAAACTAATAAGCCTACTGTTTTATATCTTCAAAACTCTCGAAGCAAACCGATACACGCGGCTCTTGCAGGTAAATCATCAATTTCCATTTTTCAAGAATTCAATAAATAACAATTATACTTTTGTTTATAGAAAGTTGGCATTTTGGTACTAAAAAAATTCAATTAATTGCAGCAAAAGAACTTATTGATGAACACAATGTGAAGGCCATTTTGGGAGCTTACACATGGGAAGAAGCATCTGCAATAGCCGAGGCTATCACTGAATCTGACCATGATGTCCCGGTTTTTCTTTCTTTAGCTGGCACAACTCCACTGCAATCCACTGATCAATGGCCATTTTTTGTTCAATCTGTACCTACACAATCCGCACAGATGAAAGCAGTTGCTGCAATTTTACGGTCCTGGAGTATACAGCAAGTTACTCTAATATACGAAACCTCACATCTCGCATCCGCTTCAGCAGCAGTCATCTCTTATCTTGCTCAAGAATTTCGTCAAACTGGTGGTGAGCTAACTCATATCTTACCACTCACATTGGATTTACATTCCTTATATGCAGAGCTTGAGGCACTCAAGAAGCAAAACCGTAAAGTCTTTGTAATTCATACATCTTTGGAACTAGGGGTTAGCTTGTTTCAAACAGCCAAGAAGATGAGCATGACTGGAGATGGATATCTATGGATTGCAACTAATGCAATCACAGATCTTTTTCATTCCATTAGTTCCACAAAGATTTCTTCATTGAAAGGTATGATCGGTGTCAAAACTTACTTTCCCGAAAACACACCAGATTTCCTTAATTTCAGAAAAAGATTCCGTCACAAGTTCGGTCAAGATTATCCAGAAGAAGAGCAGGACTACCCAGGAATCTTTGCTATGCAAGGATATAATGCCTTGAAACTATTAGAACAAAACTCTGATCATTTGACATCAATTCCAGTAACTACCGTGGAGATTGTTTACGTGATGGGAAAGGGATTTCACAGTGTGTACTGGACAGAAGGATTAGGATTTTCAGAAACTGTTCAAGACGATATTAGTGGAGTAACCGCTTACACTAATTCAATTGACAACCTCAAACAAGCTTTGTTCCCAGTGCATCCGTGGTATGCTCATAGACGGGGCCGAAATCTTGCCGAAAGTTCTGGGAATCGGATGAGGGTGGGTGTACCTGGTCAATCTTTGTTTGAGCAGTTTGTGAAAGTTGAATTTGATCCCAAGAAGAAAAAAACTGTGTTCAGCGGGTTTGTTATTGCTGTGTTTGATGAAATGATGACGGAGTTGAAGCTGCCATATGATTACTATGCATTCAATGGTTCTTATGAGGAATTGATGAGAGAAATACCGGCAGAGGTTGTTATTTATAATATCTGGATCATTTGGTTTGGTTCAATGTCATTTTCACATGTTAATTAGTTTTTGTTCTTTTTCTTTGTTTTTTTTTGTACAGAGATTTGATGCGATAGCTGGCGATGTAACGATCATGTCAAACAGGCATAAGGATGTTGATTTCACTCAACCGTACACAGAGTCAGGTTTGGAGATGATCGTACCAGTTAAATCCAGATTATCAAACAAACCATGGTTGTTCATGAAGCCTTTCACTGCAAAAATGTGGTGGTTAATAGCAGTAGTCACTCTTTATAACGGCTTCGTGATTTGGTTAATCGAAAGGATTCATAGCGAGCATCTTCGAGGGTCGGTTATAAACCAAATAGGAATCGTCATTTGGCTTGCGTTTACGACCCTCTTCACTTTGCGAGGTAAGACAAGAAATTTTTACTTCTATCCAAATATTCAAACCATAAAAACTTGGGATTATTTTCACTCATAGGGGACAGGTTACACAGCAATTTGTCACGAATGGCGGTGGTTGTGTGGCTTTTTGTGGCGTTAATTGTCACACAAAGCTACACGGCTAGTTTGGCGAGCATGCTCACGGCTCAAAGGTTAGAACCATCCATATCTAGCGTTGAAGTGCTCAGAGACATGAATGCCACTGTGGGGTACTGCAATGGTTCGCTTGTCAATTCCTACTTGAGAGATGTTTTGGGCTTTAACAGCTTCAAGGTATTGAGCTATAACTCGACTCATAAATATGCTGAGGCCCTTAATAGTGGTGAAATCGCTGCCATATTTCTTGAAGTTCCCGCAGCCAAAGTCTTTCTAGCTCAGTACTGCAAGAGCTTCATCCGAACTGGAGAGACATTCAAAGTTGGTGGTTTTGGATTCGTAAGTTCTCATGATTAAAAAAAAAAAACCTTGATGTTGTTTTACTTAAAAGGGGACAAAATCATGAAAAAATAGCCAAGTGTATCATATATGAGCATACTCTGTCTCATACGCGATATGTTTTTGTACTTTCAGGCATTTCCTAGGAGATACTCATTGCTTTCCGAGACAAACGAAGCCCTAACTAAGATATCGGAAAGTGGGAAAGTTAAAGAATTTGAGGAAGCTTATCTTATATCTGAGAAATGTGTGGACGACGAATCTTCTCCAAATGAAGATGCGAGTTTGAGCCTTCGCAGCTTTGCAATACTATTCATGTTAACGGGTGGGACATCAACGGTTGCTCTTGTCATCTACATCATCATGAGCTTTATAAAATTTAGAGAATCTAATCCAGAACTCGTGGATTTCTCCACGTTGATGTCAGCATTCAGCATTTATAAGAGACCAAACACAACGTGGTCATCAAGTGTAGTTGTCAATGCAGAGAACCCGACACACGATTCAGATGCGCCCAATCCATGGAGTTCCGTTCACATCAATCCTCTGTAAATACAAAAAATCTCCTAATGTATTATCATGTTAGGATCTGATGGTAGATATGATATTTGGTCCTGTTTTATTTTTATGCGTGTAATTTTGGTAGGCTTTTTAACTTCATTTAATTAATTTCAAAATTTTAAATTGTTTATTTATTAGTGCAAAATGATTGCTTGTTAATTAGCTAGTATTATGGTTCCAAAAATTGTTATATATCTATATTCTGTAAACATTTAGCTATTCAATATGCACTTTCTGAAAATAAAAAAATAAAAAAATCATGGTTATCAAACTTTTTTTTTTTTACTAATTTTCACTTTACAGTCTTTTGTGATTGCCTCAAGAATTGCGATTGGTGGCTGACCATGTAATAATCAAACTATGCTCCCATTTGGCATATTTTTAATCAGCAATTAGCTACAAATCATCGATAGTAATGATGGCATTTCAAACAATAAAGTTACGTATTGTCGTATTCCTCATTAAAATCAAAACGATTACAATAAAGTGGCAGACAAACGAGCAACAAGCTGCGCCGCAATCCCCTTTTGAATAGCAAAACCAATTCTACTAAAAACAAAGCATTGGGTCGTAGGAGACGAAAAAGTACTATGTACGACACGCTGAACCCTGTTTAGAAAATTCACAGCCTCCGCGGCCAGAAACCCAAATGTATCAAACGCAAAAGGGAGAAATACATGTTGATTTTCTAAACAAGCTTTCTCGTGTTTGACAACTTTGTCCGATGGCATTTTGACGGTCAAGCTTTAAAAAAAATGATTCTAGATGTCTTTAATTAACAAAAAGTTTTTCCGGTGGACAAACGCATACCACATACCTTGTATACTCCCGTCCATGTTATGATTTTGACATTAGTTTCAAACTTGTTTGCATGGCATATAAAGTTAGGGGGCGTTTGGTTCACGGATTGATTTGGAATTGGAATTGGAATTGGAATTGGAATTGGAATTGGAATTGGAATTGGAATTGGAATTAGAATTTGAATTGGAATTTAAATCCTTTTTGCAAATCCTTTGATGTGTTTGGTTATAACTTTGTTAACGGAATTGAAATTGGAAAATAGCTCAAAAAGACACATTTGCCCTTACATCAAAAGATGAGTCAAAGAAACAAAAGGGTCTGCTATATCCTCAACCACTCAACCAAGTAACCTTCCTTCTTCATCTCTAAAGCAGCCAACCACCATCTTCGGCGCCGGCGGCCACAACACCTACTCGTCTTTCACTTCAACGACAGGAGTGGCTAGAGTGGCTGCGACAACGGCGGTGACGGAGTTGCTCGGTTGTTATCGGCGTCCGGTGTTGCTCGGTGGCGGAAGTGGCTGCGACAACGGCGGTGGCGGGTGACCCGGCTACTGCATTGGTTGGCGGTGGGTGGCAGTGTTAATTAGCGGCGACGGTTTGGATCTGTTGGTAGAGGCAGAGGGTTATTTATGGTATTCACACACAATCCCATGAAATCCTTCCAAGTAGTGAAGTAATCTGAATTCCTTCATTTGTGTGATTTGATTTGAATGAATTCCAATTCCAAATCTTTTTGTTAACCAACCAAACACACTAAGGGATGGAATTCAAATTCCAATTCCAAAGAAATCCCTTGAATTCTAGTGAACCAAACAGGCCATTAAAGTCTATTTATTAGTAGTCTTAGCACAATCGACAAGACTACAACAAACAAATTGCAATTCTTGACAGTTGGGTATAAATGTTGACTTTTGATAATGACACAAGTGCCTTGTAAATTCTTCCAAGTTGAATGGGTCAGTAACCTTAACGTCTTTCATTCTGAACCACAAAACATGCATACTACTCCAGACTAACACCATTTGGGTCATATATTTCTGTAGATATGTGGAATGGGTCCACATCAGAGAAAGCTACAAGAAATTTCATGGATCTTTTACTACAAAGTGATTTATTATAATTGGCTACAACTTTTGAGACATATATATAAATCAATGAAAACAATATTTTTATAGGAAAGAATCTCACTGAAAGAAGATGCCTTATTTTACAACTTGCATTATCTTTCTGGTTACCTTCTCTTCTCGGTTTTCTCTTCAGCAAGCATCACCGAACACCGCAAAAGAGTTCACTAAGATTGGCGTCATTCTTGATCAAACGTCTAGGCCCGGGAAAGAGGCTAAAGTAGCCATTGAAATAGCAATTCAAGACTTTAACAATGAAACTAATCAGCCTTCTGTTTTATATCTTCAAAACTCTCAAAGCAAACCGATACATGCAGCTCTTGCAGGTAAATCACTGATCACATTTTTTTTTTCAAGAATTCAAGAAATAACAATTATGCTTGTCTTAAGAAAGTTGGCAAATTGGTATTAAAGAACTTTGATTTAATGCAGCTAAAGACCTTATAGATGAACATAATGTGAAAGCCATTTTGGGAGCTCATACATGGGAAGAAGCATCCGCAATAACCGAGGTTATCAGTGAATCCGTTCCCAATATTCCGGTTTTTCTTTCATTAGCTGGCACAACTCCACTTCAAGCAACAGATCAGTGGCCATTTTTTCTTCAGTCTGTACCTACACAATCAACACAGATGAACGCACTGGCTGCGGTTTTACAGTCATGGAGTATAAATCAAGTTACTCTCATATACGAAACCTCGCATCTAACCTCCTCATCCGCAGCAATCACCTCTTATCTCTCACAGGCATTTCATAAAACAGGTGGTTCACTAACCCATATCTTACCACTCACACCAGGTTTATGTTCCTTAACCGCAGAGCTTGCGGTACTCAAGAAAAAAAATCTTAAAGTGTTCGTAATTCATACGTCTCTGGAACTTGCAGTGAGGTTGTTTCAGACGGCCAAGAAGATGGATATGACCAAAGATGGGTATCTATGGATTGCAACTAATGCAATCACAGATCTTTTTCATTCCGTTAGTTCCACCAAGATATCTTCATTGAAAGGTATGATCGGGGTCAAAACCTACTTTCCCGATAACACGCCGGATTTCGTAGATTTCAGAAAAAGATTCCGTCAAAATTTCCGTCAAGATTATCCAGAAGAAGAGCAAGACGAGCCTGGAATCTTTTCTGTGCAAGGATATAACGCCGTGAGATTGTTAAAGCGCAATGTGACCCCAATTCTAGAAACTACGGTGGAGATTGTTTACGTGATAGGAAAGGGATATCACAGCGTGTACTGGACTGAAGGATTCGGGTTTTCAGAGGCTGTTGAGGATGACATGAGTCACACGAATGGTTCAACAAGTTACACACATACAATTGATAACCTGAAACAAGCTTTGTTCCCGATGCAACCGTGGTTTGCTAACAGACGGCGCCGGAATCTTGCTGAAAGCTCAGAGAATCGGATGAGGGTAGGCGTTCCTGGTCATTCATTGTTTAAGCAATTCGTGAATGTTGAATTTGATCTGGAGAAGAATCAAACTGTGTTCAGTGGATTTGTAATTGCTGTGTTCGATGAAATGATGAAACTATTGAAGCAACCGTATGAATATATAGCATTTAATGGTTCTTATGATGAACTGATGATACAAATACCTTTAAAGGTAATCAATTAGTCATAACATGTAATATTTTTCTTTTGCATAAATATTTAGTTTGTCTTTTATTTTTTGGCTCTGGAGAAGAATTTCTCTGCGGTAGCAGGTGATGTAGCCATCAGGTCAAGCCGGCTGGACTATCTGGATTTCACTCAACCATACACAGAGTCGGGCTTGGAGATGATTGTACCGGTTAGATCTAGATTATCAAACCAGCCATGGTTGTTCATGAAGCCTTTTACTGCAAAAATGTGGTGGTTGATAGCAGCACTCACTCTTTACAACGGCTTCATCGTTTGGTTAATTGAAAGGGCTCATTGTGAGCATCTCAGTGGTTCGATAATAAACCAAATTGGAATCGTCATCTGGCTTGCATTTACGACCCTCTTCACTTTGCGAGGTAGTGGACAAATTTTTAATTCCATTTTCGAAAAAGTTATTTTACTTATGATTATTTTGACTGATAGGGGACAAGTTGCATAGCAACTTGTCAAGAATGGCGGTGGTCGTGTGGCTTTTTGTGGCATTAGTCGTCACACAGAGCTACACAGCTAGCTTCACGAGCATGCTCACGGCTTAAAGGTTGGAGCCAACAATAACGAGCGTTGAGGTGCTCAGAAACATGAATGCAACAGTAGGGTACTGCAATGGTTCGCTTGTCAATCACTACTTGAAAGATGTTTTGGGTTTTAGTAGCTTCAAGGTCAGGAGCTATAAATCGACCCATGCATATGCCGATGCCCTTTATAGTGGTGAAATTGCAGCCATCTTTCTTGAAGTTCCTGCAGCCAGTGTCTTTCTAGCTCAGTATTGTAAGAGCTTCATCAGAACCGGAGAGACATTTAAAGTTGGAGGTTATGGATTTGTAAGTTTTCTTGATCAAAATTCGTCATAATCAGGATACAGTTTTACAGGACATGTTTTTGTACTTTCAGGCATTTCCTAGGAAATACGCACTTCTTAACGAGGTAAACAAAGCTCTAACGAATGTATCAGAAAGTGGAAAGCTTAAAGAACTTGAGGATGCTTATCTTAAATCTGAGAAATGTGTGGATGGCGACTCTTCTCCAAATGCAGACGAGAGTCTTAGCCTTCGCAGCTTCTCGATACTGTTTGAGTTAACAGGAGGGACATCAACGGTTGCTCTTGTCATCTACATCGTCATAAGCATCAATGAATTTAAAAAATCTAATCCAGAACTCAATAATTTTTTCAAATTGGTGTCATTATTTGTAAAACACCAAATGAGAAGGTCATCTAGTGTAGTTGTCAATGCAGAAAACTAGCTACTAGCTAACCGTATATATCATGTCACGATCTGAAAGCAAACATGTTCATTGGTTTAAATTAATTCCGTGTTAAGTAAAAATACAATATATAAAAACTAAGCAATTATGTTTTATTAAGATATCCCATGTATGTAATTCTGGTATGGATTAAAACTTCTTTTAATTAAACTTGTTTATCTGTTAATGCAATGAGTACTTACAAGCAGAGACAGAGCCAGAAATTTTTTTTTATGGGTTCAAGATATTTCGGTGCTCGGTTTTCTTCTGACATCAAGTTTTCGAGTCTAAATGGGTTGGTTAGGGTCGGTCATCCGGTTAAATAAATAAAATGCGATATCACCATCTTAACAAAAGTACATCGTCGACATTCAATAAATACAAAGTCATATTAAATAAAAAAAGATACTTTTTATGGGTTAAAGCATATACTGGAATACTTGATATTTATGTCTCTATATAATATGAATCTTTGGCCATTTGTTTTCACTACTTACTGTCCTAGTTACCTTATTTTACATATAGTAAGCAGGTATCGTATTCAAAAGAAGCATTTGGTTGGTGCCATGCTTCTTGTACACCTTTCACATTAACCAAATAGATTAAAGTCAGTCAATCACACAAACATATATAGGACAACAAGATGGAGTCTCTCTATAACGGTATGACATCTTGGTGATTCAACAAAAATCTAATAACAACTAGATATCAACCCACCACGTTGCGGCGGTGCAGTGAGGCAAATTCGGTAGATATCAGTTAGGTTCGTAACGGTAATAACAATAAACCTAAAAAAAGTAGACAAACACTATACTATTAACACTCATATAACTTGTAATAAAAAATATATTTAAAACGACTTGTAATCGGTCGTAAAACCCGCACGTTGTAGTTGTGAGTTGACACAAATTCGGTCAGTATATCGCGTTACGACACCAGAACTAATCCAAAAAAATAAATTCGTCAGCACTCAAATACAACAAAATAACATACTTTTCTTAATTTAGGTTTGACACACACCGAAACTAAACCTAAAAAATCATTTCATCAAAGTAACATATTAAAAAAAAACTTATTTAAACTAAAACCAAAAGCAAAACGAAAACTACTCGACATGAATTCAGCCGGTCTCGGTTACAACACATTTCAAACTACGTTTATTCGGTTGGTAAATTTTGGACGCCGTGAGGGTGCTTGATGCGAATTCGATCGGTCTTGTTTATGTCCGTTTTAGTACTCGAACTAAAAAACAAAAAAAAAAAGTTACGTATTAAAAGGAAAAAAAGAGAAAAAATTCATTGCAATATTAAAAAAAAAAATTATTGTGAACGGCCTCTACTGTACCCACCCAAAAGAAACAAATAAAAAAGAACCGTGTGATGGGACCCACCCAAAAGAAACAAAATAAAAAAACTGTGTTATTATACGGGATTCGAACATGCACAGGTAAGTCAAACAATGCTTAAAGAAATACCCCAATTGCCATCAAACCACATACATTCATATTCTTTAAATGTCAACTGAAATACCTAAATATAATAAACTAACTGTGGCTTTCAAGATTTTATGGCACCAACATGCAATATTTATCTTATGTATATAATTGACAACAAAACAATCATGTATGGACATATAACACAACCCCATGGAGTCTTTCTAAAGAGGAAAGGTCATCTCGGTGAATTAACACCAAAGTAGTCACAAAAGCACAGCCATAAACATTTATTAGATCATGAATACTATTTTATTAAGTATAAACAAATATAGAACATATAAAGTCCACCTCTGATCCAACTGTGAAAAACAAAAAACAACTACATTATAATCATCAAAAAGTGAAAGAAGCAACCATGCGCATCAAATTATATGACAACACCAAAACAGCCGACTTCTCGGTTTCCTGATCTCGGCTAGACCTATGCATTCCAAATACCAGCCTGCCTTGATTCGCCCCAAAACTGTCGGCCTCCAAGCTACCGTCGCGTTTCACTTTTTATTCAGCCATCGGTCCAAACTCGAGAAGTCCTCAACCCACTAATCTACCCAGTTTGATTGGATTTTCATTTTGGTGGACCAGTAATTTTGGGCAATATTAAATTATCTTAAGGCCATGTTCCGGAATCCAGAGTTATTAAAGAAGAGAGAAGGAAACATTATGCGTGTGTGGCTTTAACAGGGGTTTCCTATCTGGCGAGCTTAGGGAGTAATGGTTTCATAGTCGGTCAAGTTGTTTTAAAAGCTACTTCAGACAAGGTGACTAAACATGAGAAAGTGTGTCTTGACAACCAACATGTATTTATTTCTTTTGCTTTTGACACTTTCCTCGTGTCTGACACTTTCCAAGTTCAACGGGTCATGCATAGTAATGCTATGACTCCAAGATCAGCGAATGTGGTTTTTAAAAGATTGGTTTTTGCAATTCAAAAGAAGGTAGTGATGCAACTTGTTACCCGTTTGCCTTTTGTTTCGATGCAATCACTGCCTTGCTTAATAAAGAATACCTAAATTGAATTTAAAAAAAAAGGGAAAGGAGTTTGAGGGAACAAAGAAAAGATAAAGTTGTGGGTGGGGGAGGGGGTTGGGATGTGGTGGTTAGTACAGATTAATTGAGAATTTCAAAGATTTTTCCTCTTTTTTTTCCCCCTCTAAATCCATTCAAAATGGAATGAAAGAAATATTGTGAATTTTTAATGTGAATTTTCAAATTATTTAAAACAGTTTCGAGATAAGTTTTACAATGTTCGAATCGTATCATTCTTCCGATCAAAAGCCTTAATTAAAACATCGGTTTGAAACGTAGGAAAAAATATAATGGTGTTAAGTGTTTTTTAACGGAGGACATTGAGACAAAAATAGTTGGAACCGCTGGTAGTAATTTTTAAAATTGAGATTGTTATCGACCAATACACAAAAGTTTGAATTATTTATTTCCAATTTGCCAAAATTTGAAGGTGAATTAATGAGTAGGGTGAAAGACATGCAATCAAAATTTATTAGTAATTTACAATAAAAAGACATAGTATTTATTTCTTTTATTAGTTAAGTTAGGCTTCCATTTGTATTATAACATTTCTCCACTGTTTATTTTTTCATTTAGTAGATGATTTACTAGTTTTTAACAATTTCGTTTAATGGTTAGCATATATATATTTAAACAATACTTGTATTTTGAAAAACACTTGCTTATGAATGTCAAACTAGATAATGTTGTGGTTAGATTTCAAAAAAAGAATAAAATTTGCGAAGAATGACTTTAAATATATTTTGTTTTATATATGCCTTTTTAAAGATGTTTCACGTACTTTTTTTTGGTTGTATGAGATTTTGTTTGATTATTTTCTTTATATTACCTGCCCGATTTGACTCGAGCGAAGCAACCCAACCGTATCAAGTAAAAAATTTATATACCAATTTAACCCGACCCGAATGCCCGAATTGAGTTTTTTATACTAATATTCAACTGACTAACGACTCAAAAAATTTCCGACCCCTGTGAGAAAAATTTCTGGATCCGCCACTAGTTCCAAGGGAGTTGAAGCTTGTCTTCTCCCAATCTCCCATCTAGTTACCTCCTCCACAACCATAGAAATCCCCTAATCTCCTGCCACAACCCTCTCCTTCACCATTCTTCTACCTTGTCTACCTTTGAGAAGAAAAAACCACCGCCGTTGTTCATTGCATGTAATACCGCTGGAGAAGTGCAACAGTGACGAAGATGAAGCAAACATGGTTGTTTGGTCTCGAAGAAGATGTCCCACATGATTTATCAATAGTGTAATATACAAGTTATGGCCAAAACTAAGTTTTAAAAATAATAATCAGGTACAAATTAATTAAAGAAAAGAGGCGGCCCATCAATTTCGACAACTAGGCATGTCACGTAAGCATCAAATTAATTAAGTTAATTTTTGGTTAGTCTTGGACCGTTGAAAATAAATACACCTTCAGTTGAGACCGTTACCAGCCAAATGTTAAGTTGAAACTGTTATTTGTCAATAGAGCTCGTTGAAAAATCATTATGTTTAAAAAGGGTTTTATAATAAAAATGTTTAAAAAACTTTTGGGAAAATTATAACATATTTTAAAAAATAGCAAAAGAAAGAAAATCCCTTTTATTTCGTAATATTAAGTAAACGTTTTGAACCAAAAAAAAACGTCAAGAGACTATTGTTGATTCTTAAAACACACATGGACCACTCCATACTTTTCAATATACAGAAGACTTCTATCATTTAATCTACCCATTATAGCACGTCAATACTTTATGAACGATATTTTCTAACACATGCAGGCTATATATATACGGTGGATCTGTTAATAGATTTCAATATAATCCTTACCATCTCGACCCAGCGACCAAAACCAGGCATATCATGCCCACAAGAACACTCCTCTTATGTCTCACGGTTAGTTTCATATATTTAGCCAATACCATCACCAGGGCTCAATCACCCGCTTTCATTAAATATTACTGTGAAAACACTGCTAATTATACAAGAAACAGTACATACCAGATAAACCTCAGCATCGCCCTCTCCGCTCTTCCTTCCACAAACTCGGGCTTAGGTTTCTTCAACTTCTCTAGTGGCCAAGGCAGCGATATAGTCAACTCCGTCACCCTTTGTCGAGGTGACGTTAATCCGGATGCGTGTCTGAGGTGTCTGGATTACTCCATTGTTAACTTGCAACAAGTCTGCCCGAACCAAAAGGAAGCAATAGGATACAATGATAACTGTTTGCTGCGATACTCCAACCAGACTGTATTGGGATACGCAAATGCTCCCGAAATGTCTACGCTGTATTTGTGGAACGTCCGAAACGCGACAGATCAGGATCGGTTTAATAGATATCTGAGACCGTTTTTACAGAAGCTGAGAGCGGAGGCTGCTGCTGGCGATTCACTAAAGAAGTTTGCCAGCGGGAACACTACAGGGCCGGATTTCGCAACAATTTATGGGCTTATGCAGTGCACTCCAGACTTATCGGAGGGACAGTGCAGTGATTGTTTGGAATGGGCTGTAAATCAGTTTGCCATTAATGGGTATGGTGGGAAGGTTGGAGGGAGAACTGTTATACCTACGTGTAACTTCAGGTACGAGATTTACAGGTTTTTCAGCGTTAGTACTCTTGGCATACCACCACCACCATCTTCGTCACCAGCACCGCCTATTTACCTGCAGGCTTCCCCGCCGGTTTCAGCACCATCACCAGGTATTATTTATTTTACAAATATAAACTTAGATTCCAAATTTTATTGTCAAATACATGTATGACCTTCTATATACAAACTAAACAAATTTCATGTTTTTAACTCAAGCACGTTCTCAACGGTCAACACTTTATCATTGCGAGAGAAAACTTTATTATTGTGAGAAAACACCGTCTCAAAAACTTATTACAATAATTCTTTATTGATCACATATCTAAAACCCCTAACCAATCCCTATATTTATAATATAAGTACGCTAACTTGGTGATCAAGACATTATCATATTAATCATATTACAATTAGAAAACTAAACTAACTTGACTAACTTATCAACTGAGGTCCTTCCATATTTATCAACTTGTGAATACGGTCCAGAATTACCAACAATCACCCCCCCCCCCCTTCGGTATTTTCGGAACCGTAATAGTAACTCGATTTTTCTTGTTCATCAGCCATTGATCGTCTTCAATTCTTGACCTAGTCCTTCGGATCAACATACAGATCAGACTTCCAACTTAAATCGAAATCTGAATCGATTAACCAAGAAATTAGTCGAACATCGGTCTTCTTGTCACTAACTTGGGCAACAAGTATGATTCGACTTTGGTTCCGTAATTCCCGGAATTAATAAACAAGATCTGGCATGGTTTCTTGAAGCAATCAATCAGTAGTCCCTAGATCTTCCTTAGCGTAGTATCTCACACTGTAGATCTCTCCTTGGCAAAAACGATCAGCCCTAGATCTCTTCACGACAGCAACATGCATGCTTCCACGCGGCAGCTAAATCTTGGTATAAATCCTGGGTACCTCGAGCTTGGACCACAATTATACCAAACTTTGATATCACTTCAAGGCACACGATCGACCAACACTTTATTATTAGATGATAAAATTGCCTCAAAACTTGTTACAGTAATTCCCTATTAATCGTACATCTAAAGCATCTAACCAAGCATTGCATTTATAATGCAACCCTAACTTGATGATCCAAGGTTCGATGGTTCTCTTTGGAAATATCTCGTGATGTTCATAATACCTACAAATCAACAATTACAAACTAACAAATTAAAAACTAAGAAACTAACAAAAACTAAATTTAACAACTAACAACATAAAAAACAATTAACAAGAACAAGTAATTAGCATTTAATAAATAAATGCGAACATGCCTTCAAAGTGGGAGGATTCAAGCTTTGAGGAAGAGCAGAAGGCTGAAGGAAGGAGCTGTGTGGAGTGTGGGCGTGTGGCTGGCCAGAAAAAGAGATGGCCAGGCGGCCGGCGGCGGTGGGCGGTGGTCGGCGATGGTATGGATTGGTGGCAGCTTGGCTGTGTGTGCGTGAGTCTTGAGAGGCAGGCAGCGGCTGATGTTGTGTGTTTTAAAACTTAAAAGTTAAAACCCTAAATTGTTAACACATAAGACTTAATTAAAAAAAAAAGGTTCAAAAAAAGAAGCATTAGAACCAGATTGAACTCGTGACCTCACAGTTACAAAACCAAGTATTTACTAGCAGACTAGCGCTTATAGTTGAGATTTGGGTGGTTCATTCCTAATTTAAAAGTACATTATTATTTCGAAACTTGGATGATTCTGGGGAACCAACCACTTTCTATATATATCCGCCCCTGTATGTGTTGTCGATTATGTTAACTATTGATTTATTGTGTTCGTTCATTTTTGCTTCCAAACCATTGTTCCTTAGTTTATTGAACTCCTCTTTGTTCATCGCATTTACTTCTTCATGAGAGACCTCAATGACAACTTTCATGCCATCCTTTCATAGCAATATATCATCACATATAAAAAGGTTGGAAATCTATCAAGTTTGACACAAAACATGTGTGAATCACTATCTACTATGACTATCATGTTGTCTAACTATAAACCATCTCTTTGGATTAAGTCCATCTAAAATGACGATTTTTTTGTTGGAATAGGTGAATTTGAAAGAAAAAAATGGTTTTAGATGGCTGACTTTATTTTAAGTGATTTTAAATAAGTTGCTATCTCATATGGCAGATTAATGTGACAGATCAACAACATTTTCAAATGGTGGTCCATATCATTGACTTTATATTTGATTTTAGACTATCTCAACACACAAAAAAGTTTGAAATCTGCCAAAGTTGACCTGAAACTTGTGCGAACCACTAGCGTGCGTGCGTGCTATGACTCTATAAGTAAACCAACATCTCTTGGGATTTTGAATCCATTTAAAACGACTTCTAACTTGATTAATTAACATCCTTAATATCCTTCTGCTTGTTACGTTTCATTAACCCTAGCTCTACCAAAAGTACATTCTAGACAATACATTGGAAGCATGTGTCTGGACTCTTGAAGCACCAAACTAAACGTAAATTAGTTCACATTTTGTAAAGAACTTGAATTTTAGGCTTGATAAATGTTTAAATTAACATAATGTATTGTATTATTGTCAATACACAAATATTTGGTAATGCACTCATTTTCTTGTAGGAAAAAGTTCTAGCACGATCGTGACGATAATAGTCATTATTTCAGTAGTCATTGTCATCTTAATAATCATTACCATTTGTATCTCCGTACGATTGAGGAAAAGGAGGAAAACTTCGTCAACTAAAACTATAGAGAGTAAGTTCTAAGTTTGAAATCATATTTGCAATAACTCAAGCATACACTACTAATATTGTTAGTACCATAATACTAGCATTTTGATATAATACACCAATTTTTGAGCCATTTGCTAGTATAGGGATAACAACTATTCAATAAAACTAACTTTTAATTTTCTTTTCTTTTTTTTTTACTAGCTGAAACTATGGATATTTTCAATCTCGAGTCTTTGCAATACAACTTTAGCCTAGTAAAAGCTGCAACAAATGATTTTTCTGAAGATAATAAGCTAGGAAAAGGCGGTTTTGGGGCGGTTTACAAGGTATACACAAATTGATATTGCTTGTGATATTTCAAGAATGAAATCTTAATGTTGATGAAACACTAATGTATGTTAGCATGTGATATTTAGGGTACACTTGGGGATGAACAGAATATAGCAGTAAAAAGACTAGCAAGGGATTCTGGGCAAGGTGATGCAGAATTTAAGAATGAGGTTTTGCTAGTTGCGAAGCTTCAACACCGTAATCTGGTCAGGTTGCTTGGTTTTAGTATAGAAGGAAGTGAAAGACTTCTCATATATGAGTACTTGCCAAATGCAAGTCTTGATCAATTCATTTTTGGTAAGTTTCTTAAGAGCAGTCCTCTTTTCCACCCGATATATTGTGTCCGACAATGAACATTTATACAAATTTTAATGGAATTATGGGTTTTTATAACTAGATAAAATGCGTAAGCATAGTTTACGCTTAGTAATTTCTTGACAAGAAAAAACAACTTTTGTGATATCCCAAATAGCTTCAACAAACCAATTTGATACTTTTAGTCTCAGAAATTGATTTCCTCTTTAAACACATAAAGAGCTTATTAATGATCAACGTAATGACAATTTTTGGATACAGAAAAATAAGTTTTTTTATAGAATATTGTTAGTGATGCCTACATGTTGATGGTTGTTGTAGATCAAACTAAGCGTACACTTCTTGACTGGGAAAAGCGATACAAGATCATCAAAGGTGTTGCAAAAGGACTTCTTTATCTTCATGAAGACTCGCGTTTAAGGATCATTCATCGAGATTTAAAAGTTAGTAATGTTTTGTTGGATGCGGAAATGAATGCTAAAATTGCAGATTTTGGCATGGCAAAGTTGTTTAAACCTGAGGAAACTTAGGGTGATACAAGTCGAATTGTTGGTACCTAGTAAGTATACGATCTTCAAATAATCTCATACATGGAAATTTATGAAGCTTGTTCTATTTACAAGATAACGCAAATGTTAACGGTGTTTTCTTATATAGTGGCTATATGGCTCCTGAATATGCCATGCATGGTCAATTCTCAGTAAAATCAGACGTATTCAGTTTTGGAGTGTTGGTGTTGGAGACGATAACAGGTCAAAAGAACCAAGACTTTCAGAGAGGAGAGAACATTGAGAACCTTCTTAGCGTTGTAAGTATTTATCTTATATTTTAAAATCTAATTTAAAGACCATATACTTGAAAAGAATTTTTATTAACGAGAACATTTATATTGAAAATTTTAGTCTCCCAATTGTACTTGTGTGCTAATAAACACAACTTTAATGTAGGCATGGAAAATTGGCGGAATAAGACGGTGACAAATATGATAGATCCCATATTAAAGACTGGATCAGGTTCATTGCATGATATCATTAGAAGTATCCATATCGGATTATTATGTGTTCAAGAAAATGTTGTTAATAGGCCAACCATGACCCCAGTTGTTCTTATGCTCATTAGCTTCTCTCTCACTATTCCGGTACCATCAGAGCCTGCGTTTTTCCTGGATAGTAAAACTAATCCCGAAATGCCACTTTTTCATCAGTATAGTTCCTCGACAAGCAATAGTGGCATAGAAAAATCAAGCATACCAAAACTATCAGAGTTTTCAATAAGTAGTGTGCTTCAATATCTGAGATAATTCCTAGATAGGTTTAAATAATGCACTTTATATGGTACTAGCTTGGTTTTGAAAACATAATTCCATTCTACAATAAAAGATTAATGACAGATTGTATGTGCCCTTGTATCGTAAACATGAGTCTCTATTAATTCAAATAGTTCCTAATTTTCTCAAATAATTTTTGTACTTTTTCTTAATCTTATGCCACCTAAATGAGATCGCAGCCATTTTCATTTTAGTTCTTTTGCAGTTTGCTTATGGAAACATAACGCAGTGGTTAGGTAAATTAACTCTTTTAAAATTGACAATGTAAATGCTTTTTGATTACTTAATCCCTATAGATTTGTGGTTCTAAAATAATAGCTAATTATTATATCTCTTGGGGGAAAGTCTCGCGTTTAATCTTTGGCCATGGAGTTAATTCAGAAAAGAAAAAAAAGTTGTGTAGTTTAAGAGTGTTGTCAAAAAAAATAGCTACGTGTATGTAACAACACAACTCTTTAGGACTAATGTAGGGGTGGCAAATGGGTTGGGTTGGGTCGAACGGGTCATGGATCAAAATGGGTTAGAGTCAGAAAGGGTCAAATAAGAAAATGCTTGTTTTGGTTTTGGTCGGAATGGGGTTCGGTTTTTTTTAAGTTAACGAGGACAACGGAGGAAATATTTTAGGTTTTTTTATTTTTTTTATTTTTGATTTATATCTTGAGTTATGATTTTTTTAAAGGGTTTTCTATTAAGATCAAAAGCCCCTTAGAAAAAAATCAATAAAAAATAATAAAAAAAATCATAACTTAAAATATAAATTAAAAAAAATGTTTTTTCCGTTGTCCTTGTTCCATTAAAAAAAACTCGAGAAATTGACCCGAACCCATCCCGTGCGAAAACTCATGTTGGCTCAAAACCTTAACTGTTTTGTGCCGAAACATGTCTCGTCTGGAAATCCATGCCACTCTGAAACCCGTTCTGATCCGATACCAGCCACATTTTCTTATGACACTAACCCACATCGATCAATTTCTTTGAATTTGCCGATCCATTTTGACCCGAAAATAACAAGGTGGAATTTCAAATGACCAATTTTGAACCATTTAGTTAAAATCTCTAACTTAAATAAACCCATATAATTTTTCAAAACAACACAAATTGACTCATTTGAAATGGTTTGAGTCAAAATTGACACCCACCGGTCAGTGTGTCACAATCATGAAAGCCAGAATTAAAAACAATGCATCCGTAATATAATGTCAAGATTTAAAGTGTCATGAGTTAATATATGACATAGCTAAAAGATCTTTAAACACATGCGCTTCAAGAAATTGAGTCGCATTAATCGAGTATCTAAGTTTTTATTCTTTACTCGGTCACACAAATATTAAATCATTTCAATGTATCACTTCCTTAATTATATTGCTACTTTAGGAGCGTATTTTAGATGGAGGTGATAATGTGGATAGTTAGGTGGAGATTTGTTGTTGTGAAGAAAGTATGGACTTTTGTAAAAAGTTTGGAATATGATATGGCCTTGATGTGAGGGTTTGTGAAAGTTTGTTGTTGTGAATGTTCTAAGTTTGATCATCTATTGTCCAAGTGTTCTACACACTGATACCACAGGTTAGGTTATTGAGGAAGGCTACAAATAATATCTCATTATTATCTGGTTAGTTAATTAGTTGGTATTTATAAGCGTAGTTGGTATTTTGAGATTCAAAAGTTTATGATTAGGCTAAACGTTCTTGTCTCTTATTTGACATATTCTCTCCTTTGTAAATTCACATAAAAAATTGTCATATGTGCTCCTTGAAAAATCATTATGTTTAAAACGGTTTTTATAATAAAAATGTTAAAATAGAAAAAGAAAAAAAATTGCCGGAAAAACCAAGCTCGTCTCCGGAAACCGTCTTCCGACCACCAAAGTCCAAAGCCATGCTCCGACCAGTTTACCATACCAACGCCGCCACCATTCACTACTAGTACCCACCATGAGCCACCAATAACAACCTGGACATACAGTAGCTCCAGCCCTCTTCACCGCCGCTGCTGGAAAATTGTTCACCGGAAAAAAAGGAGTTCCAGTGACATATCGTTAGCACTCTAGGTGGTGTCCAGAAACTCGATGCAAGTTCCCAACCACCTGTAGAATCTTATATCAAGCAGTTGCAACAAACAGAGATAACCAGAGATAACCGACACTTACCAAACTGAATATCGAAGTTCGATTTGTACATCTCCAATCTCTGGAATCGTCGCTGGAGAAGAACCCTAGGCTCACCAGAATTTCGGCGCATGGCGGAACGGTCCCGAAACGTCGACTCTACAAAGACGAACTTCTAGCACGATTATTTCCAATTTTATTTCTAAGATCTTCAAACTTCATTTTCTAAACTTCAACGGGTCTTCAAGAAATTAACGTCTCGGTTCGGGTAATCATAGAATTAGAACTTGAATATCAAGAACAAAGTTGAATAAGTTAATTTGACCCACTAGTGTACCATTTGTAGGTCCCCTAACGCCGGATCTGAAAAACGAACGGATTTTGTTCTTGATAAGCGATCGAGATGGGTGCGTGAAACCATAAGATCTAATGAATAATATAGAGATAAAACAATCCCGTAATCGGTAAAAAAAATTAATAAAGGTGAGCTCCCCTTGGGTGGGTGATTTATACCATTGAAAACGCACGCATACATATGACCACAAATGCCCTATTTATAGCCAAATAATAAACATTCTTGAAGATCTCCTCCTCGTTGAAGTTAAGCGTGTGCACCGAAGCTCTTCTATTGTATCCGGATTTCTCGTCCACTTTAATTTTTGCTTGACCATAATGTATTTAGCGGGTTTCGTTCTTTTGATATCGTAAGTTATATTTTGGCCTTACTGGTGACTGGTGTGACAACATTAGTATTACTTATGCGAATGTTAATCATATATTTCATCAGCAAACTAAATACACTGATCGAGATTAGTTTATTTTCTAGAAGGTAGAAGAAGAAGATGGAGAGAGAGAGAGAAAAATTTATTTACTAAAAGCTTGTTTCTTGAGTTGTGGAAGAGTTGGAGTTGAGTTCTCATGGAGAAATGTGTAACATTCGTTACTTTTCAAACCCGAAAACCCGACCATTTTAAAATTTTCGGTTTTGCTTATTAATATATATATATATATAGGGGATGGATCTTGCGAGAAGTAATATTATAGCAAGAAATGCGAGAAGTAAATCTTAGCCGTTAATTACAAAGATCTATGGTGTAGGATAGATGATGGCAGTTTTGTAATTGTTTTGAAGTTAAGAACTAGTTAGATTTGGTTGAAGGGTTATATAGGTAATCTTTGTGTAGCTTGTTAAAAGGAACCGGTTGTAATGTAATAACTAGTTCCAGAAATGTAGCACCTTCCTCATAAGTCCAACACAAATCTCGCGGCGCGAATAATATTGGGAAGCCGACGGATACAGAGGATATAATTAGACTGACAACTACACAAGGTAATAGGCGCCAAATCTTCTAATCATATCAATCGGATATACACAATCGAGTAATTTTGGCGATAAGGATTCTAATATTTGGAGTATATAAATCAAGCAGTGTTTGTGAGTTCAATCACAAGCCATTACAGTTGAAGTGTAATTTGGGGGTTTTGCCGAAAGCGCTTCCGATCGAAGGCTGAAAAAGAGTTCGAAGGTGAGTTCCCTAGAATTAGGTTTAGTTGTTGTTACATTGGGGTTCACTGGTGAGTTATGAGGCAAGATTTTGAACGATATAGGGTTTATGTGTCGATACTTAATTTGGGGAGATTGTGATGCTATAAAAAATTTGTGTTGTGAGTTGATGTAGGCAGCTGATGTGTAACATCCTAAAATTTTTATAATGTTAAATAAAAGAAAGTTATGTTTAGTGATTTCACGTTTTAGTTATTTAATGTCGAGTAAGGAACGGGTCATGGGCTTAGATTACGTAAGATGGGTTAAATGAGAATGGGCCTTGGGTCCGTGGGCTTATAAATACCCATCCCAAGCCCAAGATATCATTTTATTTCCATCTTTCTCTTTTACACACTCAAAAGCACACACATAACCGACCGAGATCCGAAGTCGAGACCCGAGATTTTGCTGGTAGATCTGAGTTGGAAAGGTAAGAACTAATCCCGCAAAGCTAATATTACTGAAAATGGTTAGGATTTGACGGGTTAATCGGACCCGAAACACAACTGCCCAAATCGGACCCCTAAAACGTCGATTTTAGGCCGATTTGATGGTTGGGATTTGTAGGCGCCGATCATACGATTCCGTGGGTACCAAAATCGAGTTATTTGGCTAAGAAACGAAGGAGTTATGGGCAAACAGATCTGCAGCGCGACAACTTCGCCTTCATCTGGGCAACTTCGCCTTCAAGCGATGAACTTCGCCTGCAAGCTAAGTTCGCCTGATGAACTTCGCCTGCAAGCCAAGTTCGCCTGATGATAAGTTCGCCTGAAGCCAAGTTCGCCTGATGGCAACTTCGCTGAAATGGTAACTTCGCCTAAATGGTAACTTCGCCTAAAAGCCAAGTTCGCCTGAGGTTTAACTTCGCCTAAAAGCCAAGTTCGCCTAAGGTTTAACTTCGCCTGAAGCCAAGTTCGCCTAAGGTTTAACTTCGCCTGAAGCCAAGTTCGCCTAAGGTTTAACTTCGCCTAAAGTGAAGTTCGCTTAGAAAATAAATTAAAAACCTAATGGAAAATGTGTTAAGGCAGTTATCGAAAATAAAATTGATATGTTTTAGTGGAGGACACATGGCAGAAGACTAAAGCCTGGCATCTGAAGATCTGATATGTTTTATAAGTTATGTTTTGATTTTGAAAGACAAGAGGAATGTTTTAAGACATGATTATGAATTGATATGTAATGTTTTATGAAAGTTTTATATTCCGCGTAAAGTTTTTAATTAACTCTGATATTTAGAACTGTGTTTATGAGTAAATCCAACACGAAAGTAGGGTTACCGGTAACGGGGCCTTACAAGTTGGTATCAGAGCAAAGTTCGAGAGATTTAAGCATCCTACATGCTTAGACTCGAACAGAGAATGGGATTTAAGTAAGAAAAGAAAGAAGATGCCAGTTCAAGAATGCCATGTGTCGCTCAAGCAAGATCAGTAAAGGTGAAAGGTATGATTAAATGATATACGTTAATGAGAAAGAAAAGATATGAGAATGGTACGGATAGGAAAAAAAAAATTGATTGTTTGAATTGACTAACTGCTTAAGTAGAACCAGCACAAATAGACTCATAAAGGGAAGTGTATAGGACACGGAAAGCAACGTGATCAGCTAGTCACAGCTGGCCACTGTTATTACCTGTTAGCCTTGCTATCCTTGTACTAAATAGTTCCTTGAGTGACGATGTTTGTGTTTTCCCTTTAGAATACTAATGGCTGGTTTAGGAGACGCAATCGCTACTCTCCAGTGGATAACCGCTATGGACAAGGTTATCCGCATTAGCGACTGCCGTCCCGACCAAGCTGTGGGTTATGCTACTCAGTCATTCGTAGATGAGGCTATGTATTGGTGGGAGAGTGTGGAGCAGAGGAAGACCCGTGAAGAGATCAAAGAGATGAAGTGGGAAGATTTGAAAGAGTTGGTAATGAAGAAGTTCTGTGCAGATGCCGAGGTTGAAAGAACGGAGATGAAGTTCCAGAATTTAAAAGCCGGTATGATGACGCATCGTGAGTATACCACGGAGTTCAACCGACTATCTAGGTTGGTGCCTGACATGGTTGACACTGAGGTCAAGAGAATCAAATGTTATGTGAGGGGGTTGCCACAAAAGGTCCGCATGTTAGTCAGGGCGATTCAACCTGCTACTTTTGATTCGGCTGTTGGACTCGCGGAAATGGTCTATGCTGACGTGGCCGCGGATGATAGGGTGGAAAGGGACGAAGAGAAAGAGAAGAAAGGGGTCACTCCTGCTAAACGACCCGGTACTCAGTTATGGAACTCCAAGGATAAGAAACAGAAAGTGTGGGAGAAGAGATCGTGTAAGACCTGCGGAAAGAGGCATGGTGGTGAGTGCAAGTGGGGTAAAAGTTCTAATGTTTGTCTCAAATGTGGCAAGACAGGCCATATGTCAAGGGAGTGCACTGAAGGTGTAGCTGGAGGTAGTGGAAAGAAGGATGCCGATCAAGCTAGGCCCAGAACTAGAGCCTACATGCTGACCCAGGAACAAGCCAGGCAGATTCCGGATGTCGTCACAGGTACGTTTCTAGTGAACGATGTTTCCGCTTCTGTATTATTTGATTCTGGTGCGAATAGAAGTTTTGTAGCTACGACGTTTAGTAAACTAGCTAAAATGAAAGGCTGCCGAGTGTCTGAAACTTTTGTAGTAGAAACCGCAAGTGACACTTCGGTGAAAATAACAAAAATGGTTAAGAATTGTAAGATAGAGTTAGAGGGACATGAGTTCCCTGTTACTTTGTATGTTATGGCCTTAGGAGGGTTCGATGTAGTCTTGGGTATGGATTGGTTGTCTGAGTTTGAAGCTCAGATAGTATGTAAAAGTAAGATGATAAGGTTAAAGTCATTGGATGGTAGTGCGGTGACGGTTTATGGTGATAAGGAGAGTTATGGGCTTAATGTCATTTCGATGATAAAAGCCGAGGGTTTGTTAAGGAGAGGGTGCGGTGCCTACCTGGCGTATGTTGTCAACGCTACGGCCGAGACGAAAGAAATGAAGAATGTTCCTATTGTGCGCGACTACCCAGGAGTATTCCCTGAGGATCTTCCGGGGTTGCCACCTGAGCGAGAGATAGAATTTCAGATAGATCTAGTACCAGGAGCCCAGCCCGTCGCGAAAGCGCCTTACCGTCTAGCACCGTCCGAGATGAAGGAATTAATGTCCCAACTGCAAGAACTCCTCGACAAGGGTTTTATCAGACCGAGTGTTTCTCCGTGGGGCGCACCGGTTTTGTTTGTGAAGAAAAAGGATGGAAGTATGAGAATGTGCATAGACTATCGTGAGTTAAATAAGCTTACGGTAAAGAATAGATACCCCTTGCCTAGGATTGACGATCTGTTTGACCAACTGCAAGGTTCGAGTTGGTTCTCGCGAATAGATCTCAGATCAGGCTACCATCAACTGAAGGTAAAGGGGGCAGACGTCCCTAAGACGGCGTTCCGAACGCGATATGGACACTACGAGTTCCTCGTAATGTCATTCGGTCTAACAAATGCTCCTGCAGCATTTATGGACATGATGAACAGGGTGTGTCGACCAATGTTGGATAAGTCAGTTATCGTTTTCATTGATGACATATTAATATATTCAAGGAGCGAGTCTGACCATGCGGAGCATTTGAGAGAAGTATTGGATGTTCTGAAGAAAGAGAAGTTGTATGCCAAGTTTTCGAAGTGCGCGTTCTGGTTAAGAGAAGTGCAATTTTTAGGTCATGTGGTTAATCCGGAGGGGATTACCGTGGACCCAGCTAAGATTGAAGCGATAACGAATTGGAAGACTCCGCAGAATCCGACTGATATACGAAGCTTCCTAGGGTTAGCTGGCTACTATAGGAGATTCATCGAAGGTTTCTCCAAGATAGCCGCACCGCTGACCGGTATGACCCGAAAGTCGATAGTATTTAGTTGGGGGAAGTTTCAGGAGGAAGCCTTTGAAGAATTGAAGAAGAGACTCACGCAAGCTCCAATCCTTACTTTACCCGATGGTGATGAGGATTTTGTTGTTTGTGCTGATGCCTCGCATCAAGGGTTAGGTTGCGTGTTGATGCAACGAGGGAAGGTGATAGCCTACGCGTCTAGACAGTTGAAAGTCCATGAGAGTACTTATCCGACGCATGATTTGGAGTTAGCAGCTGTAGTGCATGCTCTTAAGATATGGAGGCATTACCTGTACGGTACTAAGTGCACTATCTATACAGATCATAAGAGTTTAAAGTACTTCTTCGAGCAGAAAGAATTGAACATGAGGCAGAGAAGATGGTTAGAATTGATAAAGGATTACGACTGTGAGATTAAGTATTACCCCGGTAAAGCTAACGTGGTCGCTGATGCGCTAAGTCGTAAGAATGAGGAAGTCCTTGCAACCGTGAAGTCATATAAGTTGATCATGAACTCAAGTCTTTTTGAAGAAATCATCAAAGTGCAGTCAGAGGTGTTAGTAAACGAAGGGTTAGTAAAGAAAGAAAGGATTTATGGCCAGCAAGATGAGTTGATGGAAAACACTCATGGAGTTAAAACTAGATTTGACCGTATGTGGATTCCACGCCATGGTGATCTTAGAAGTCGAATCTTAGATGAAGCTCATAAGTCAAGGTACTCAATCCATCCTGGAGCTACAAAGATGTACCAAGACCTGAAAAGAGATTACTGGTGGCCAGGAATGAAGAATGATGTAGTAGATTATGTCGGTAAGTGCTTAACTTGCTTACAAGTCAAGGCCGAGCACCAAAAGCCTTATGGGAAGATGCAACCGCTAGAGATACCTGAGTGGAAATGGGAACACATCACTATGGACTTCATAACTAAGCTACCTCGTACAGCTAAGCAACATGATACCATCTGGGTGATTGTGGACCGTTTGACCAAGAGTGCTCACTTTCTGCCCATACGAGAGGCCATCTCGTCAGAAACGTTAGCAAGCTTGTTCATCAAGGAAGTGGTAACCAAGCATGGAGTACCGTTATCGATCGTGTCTGATAGGGATACACGGTTTACTTCGAGGTTCTGGAAGAAATTTCATGAAGCTATGGGGACGAGGTTGAACATCAGTACGGCGTACCATCCTCAAACCGATGGACAGTCCGAAAGGACGATCCAAACCCTTGAGGATATGCTACGTGCTTGTGTTTTAGATTTTGGTGGAAGCTGGGATGATCATCTGCATCAGGCAGAGTTCTCCTATAACAACAGTTACCATTCGAGCATTGGTATGCCACCGTTTGAGATGCTTTACGGTCGACGATGTAGAACCCCGGTGTGTTGGGGTGAGATTGGTCAGAAGGAAATGGGAAGCATAGAAGTGGTTCAAGAAACGTCTTCAAAGTTCGATCAGATCAAAGCAAGAATGAAAGCCGCTCAAGACAGACAAAAGTCTTATGCAGATAAGCGGCGACGACCAATTGAGTTTAACGTGGGTGACTATGTGATGCTTAAGGTCTCGCCTTGGAAAGGAATTATCCGTTTTAGAAAGAGAGGGAAGCTAAGTCCGAGGTGCATTGGACCATTTAAAATTTTGTATCGTGTGGGGGAAGTAGCTTATAAGCTGGATTTACCCGATGAGTTAGAAGGAATTCATTCGACCTTCCATGTTTCTCATCTGAGGAAGTGTCTAGCTGATGACACGTCTCACGTGCCATTGATGGACATTGAGGTTGATGAACAATTGAACTACATCGAGCAACCGATAAAGATCGTTGATCGCAAGGAGAAGCAGCTTCGTCACAAGATTATACCCTTGGTAAAAGTGATATGGAAACACCGCAAGGGATCAGATGCTACTTGGGAAGTCGAGGATGAGATGCGCAAGTTTTACCCTAGTTTGTTTATGTAATAGTTAGGTTTCGGGGACGAAACCTCTTTAAGGGGGGAAGACTTGTAACATCCTAAAATTTTTATAATGTTAAATAAAAGAAAGTTATGTTTAGTGATTTCACGTTTTAGTTATTTAATGTCGAGTAAGGAACGGGTCATGGGCTTAGATTACGTAAGATGGGTTAAATGAGAATGGGCCTTGGGTCCGTGGGCTTATAAATACCCATCCCAAGCCCAAGATATCATTTTATTTCCATCTTTCTCTTTTACACACTCAAAAGCACACACATAACCGACCGAGATCCGAAGTCGAGACCCGAGATTTTGCTGGTAGATCTGAGTTGGAAAGGTAAGAACTAATCCCGCAAAGCTAATATTACTGAAAATGGTTAGGATTTGACGGGTTAATCGGACCCGAAACACAACTGCCCAAATCGGACCCCTAAAACGTCGATTTTAGGCCGATTTGATGGTTGGGATTTGTAGGCGCCGATCATACGATTCCGTGGGTACCAAAATCGAGTTATTTGGCTAAGAAACGAAGGAGTTATGGGCAAACAGATCTGCAGCGCGACAACTTCGCCTTCATCTGGGCAACTTCGCCTTCAAGCGATGAACTTCGCCTGCAAGCTAAGTTCGCCTGATGAACTTCGCCTGCAAGCCAAGTTCGCCTGATGATAAGTTCGCCTGAAGCCAAGTTCGCCTGATGGCAACTTCGCTGAAATGGTAACTTCGCCTAAATGGTAACTTCGCCTAAAAGCCAAGTTCGCCTGAGGTTTAACTTCGCCTAAAAGCCAAGTTCGCCTAAGGTTTAACTTCGCCTAAAAGCCAAGTTCGCCTAAGGTTTAACTTCGCCTGAAGCCAAGTTCGCCTAAGGTTTAACTTCGCCTGAAGCCAAGTTCGCCTAAGGTTTAACTTCGCCTAAAGTGAAGTTCGCTTAGAAAATAAATTAAAAACCTAATGGAAAATGTGTTAAGGCAGTTATCGAAAATAAAATTTTTCCAAGCTGACCTGGCAGCTTAACCCCAGCCAGGGGCTCTGCCCCTTGGACCCCGCTAGGGGCTGCCGCCCCTAGAACCCCGCTGCCAGGGGCGCTGCCCCCGGACCCCTGTTCGTTGTGGGTCATATATAGATAGAAATACAAAACTAGTAGTAGTAGTTAATTGATATGTGTAAATATTATACAGTTAACCGAGCCCAGTTAAAGAAAGGAATTACGATCAACGGCGAGCGTAACAGGATCCAGGTGAGTTTCTAGCCCCATTCCTTGTTATGTTTTCGGGGCTGTGTGCATACTTGATGTGTTGTTAATACATTTATCCTAAGTGATAAATGTATGCCATATGTGATATATGTGATATGTATGAATGATTGCTTGATGGTTCGTGAACGATCTTCGGATATTGCACGTACTGTCAGGTTGTAACGTTATAAAGCCATATGTGATATATGTGATATGTATGAATGATTGCTTGATGGTTCGTGAACGATCTTCGGATATTGCACGTACTGTCAGGTTGTAACGTTATAAATATGGCAAGTATGATATGTATGTTTATGTGTATGAACGTAATAAAGTTAATAAAAGAAGGAAATGACGATTGTATGGTTGTATGGTTACGAAAAGGGTACCAAGCCCTAATAATACTCGATGTATGTTGCATGTTGTATGGTAACGAAGAGGGAACTGAACCCTACTAATATTCAAAAGCAAGGGACCAGACCCTTATAATATCTGTGATGTAAGGGACCAGACCCTTAGAATATCTGTGATGTTAGGGACCAGACCCTTATAATATCTGTGATGTTAGGGACCAGACCCTTACAATATCTGTGAGGATAGGGACCAGACCCTTCATAATATCTGTGATGTTAGGGACCAGACCCTTATAATATCTGTGATGTTAGGGACCAGACCCTTATAATATCTGTGAGGTTATAGGGCGAAAGGCTCTTTAAAACGTATGATTATGAATGTAAAGAAAGTATGTAAGTAAGAAAGAAAGTATGTAAGTAAGAATGAAGGCATGAGTACTTATGTGTGTATGAAAGAAAGTTATGAGGTTAAGTACGTATGTATGTAATAAGGTATTGTATGGTATTGTATGATTAACTAGAACTCACTCAGCGTAGCTGACTTTTAGTATGCACGCAGGTGAGTAGGTTGAGACAGCTGGCTTGAGTGGAGGACACATGGCAGAAGACTAAAGCCTGGCATCTGAAGATCTGATATGTTTTATAAGTTATGTTTTGATTTTGAAAGACAAGAGGAATGTTTTAAGACATGATTATGAATTGATATGTAATGTTTTATGAAAGTTTTATATTCCGCGTAAAGTTTTTAATTAACTCTGATATTTAGAACTGTGTTTATGAGTAAATCCAACACGAAAGTAGGGTTACCGGTAACGGGGCCTTACATGATGGGAAAAATTGTATTTGCCTTCAGTAGTTGTGTGGTGAGTAGTTACAGTAGATGTATGGTGGGATTAATTAGTTTAAGATTTTTGTGTATGTAGGTTGTGTAACTTTGAAAGGGGTTTTTGTAAAGAGTTTTGGGTTTTTTTAATAAATGTGTGTATGTGGTTGTACGTGTGTCTATTCACATCTGTTGATATGTTTGTATGTTTTCACTTGTTGTGTGTATGCCATTTTGCTTGGTGTTGAAGAGTGTCGGATGTACAGACAGTGTTGTGTCGTTTACATGTTTGTGTTGCTGCCTCTTTGTTTAAAATTATGTTTCGTTTGTGTAGCAACGTGGTGCAAATTTTGATGGTCCTATGTGGTGTTAATTTGTTAAGGAGACGTGTTGGTGCGGTATTACGAGGAGCATGTTTGGTGTAAAGTTAGGTTTTTTGTGTCTCCTCAATAGAGTAGAATTGTATTTTAGTCAATGTGTAGTGGATGTGAAGTAATTTGTGTCTAATTTGATTGATGGTCATGTTTGGTGTTAGTTTGTTATAGAGACGTTCTGGTGGGGTATTAGGAGGATAATGTTTGTGTGAATTTGGGTAGTTGTGGTTTACCTATGTAGTTGAGTAATGTATTACCTATGTAGTTGAGTAATGTAGTTAAGTCAATGAGTGGTATGAAATGCGTATTTAATATGTTGGAAGTTGTGTGTAGTTTCGTGTGAACCAAGTGTTGCTATTTGATGTAGATGTGTATCACATTAGTTTGAAGTACAACAAGCAAAACAATACTGATATAGGCTTGTGTGTTGCAGGTAATAGGAAATTGAAGCAAAGTTAGTCATGTCGAGTAGTAAGTTGTTTACATTGGTATAACTGTGTGTTTGGAAGTTTTTGTTGTTAATAATGTTTGTTTTCTTGCTGCGTAGCGAGGAAAAGCGAAAGGATCGCAAAGAGAGTTAGTTTCTCAAGGTTTGTAAACGATAGATCGAACCCAGTTGATGTTGAGGCGGAAATGATGAATATGGAGAAGGGCAAAGGTTAGTGTTTTCTGTTTATAAAGCGTTGGTGGTGTTATTGATTTAGAAGCTGCTAATATGGTGTCAATTGTTGTTGGTTAACATTTGTTTAAATGTGTTACTGCTTGTAGAGTTTGGCAAAAGCACGCATGGTACGGATAAGGTTAGGAAGCGAAAAGATTCACCAGCTAAGAAGAAGCATAGAGGTTAGAGTGTTGATTTTTTAAAGCGGTTGTCATGTTTTAGTTGTATATAGGGTTGGTTGAAATAGACGTTGACAGATGCTTGATATAAATGTAGGGGATATGGCGGACGATGTTGGTGGGTCACATGTGGCTGGTGGGTCGTCTAGGAAGCTGATGGACATAGATGTCGACTTTGTTAACGAGCAACCTGAAGTAGTTGTATATAGTACTGAAGTAGGCGTTCTGTAAAGCCCCCAACCCGAGTGCCCTACTTTTTCGCTGGTTGGATTTACTCGTTCACATAATTCGTAAAATCAAAGTTAATTAAAACATTTCGCGGAATTAAAAATCATTCATTCAAACATATCATAAACATCTTGTCTTAAAATAACATAACATAAGTCTAAAACATAAAACGTAAACGACACGGGTGTCTTCTTCATAGCGATGCCAGTCTTCCTCTTATTGCCATGTGTCCCCCTCAAGCAACTTGCCTCATTCTACATGCCTGCATGCATACTAAAAGTCAGCTACGCTGAGTGAGTTCTAGTTAATTAACGTATATTACATTTACTTACTTACCAATACCGTCCGAAGATACGTATTGATATTTACTCATTCGTCTATCATTCAATCATACATACATACATACATACATACATTCATACTTTCATACTAACAACATACCTCGGATACTATAAAGATCTGGTTCTCACTTACCTTGGATATTATAAGGGTCCAGTGCCCTACATACCTCGGAATTATAAGGATCCGGTGTCCTTCATACCTTGGATATCCTCAGAGTCCAATCCCTACTTACCTTTGATATTATAAGGGTCCAGTGCCCTTCATACCTCGGTTATTATTAGAGCCCGGTGCCTTCTAACATATCATGCCATTCTATCTTCGTTACATTTTCTTTCTATTACTTTCAATCATAACCAATATAACATTACGTGCATACTAGTTAAACAATCCATATCATTCACATTCATATGCAAGCATATTTCTAAAATACACTTACCATTTAAGTTAAGTGTATAAATCTAAACACATCGTAGTATGCACACAGCCCCGAAAACATAACACATAAAAGGGGCTAAAACTCACCTGGATCCTGTTACGTTCACCGTTTATAGTAATTCCCTTTCTGAGTTGTGCGCGGCTAACTGTTTAACATATATATTCATTAATTAACCACGTACTAACATAATTAATTAAATTTGTTATTTATTAATTTCGCGTACTTGATAAGCTAGGCTCGTTTGTTTAGGGCTAACAAATCTAATGAAATAACTTTATTTAACGACGGTCTTTATTTTGCATTCACTTTCTCCAATTAGTATGTGTGTATATATATATATATATATTTCTCTCTTTTATTAATAATATATATTTCTTTTCTTAAACGCATTATATATATATATATATATATTTCTTCGCTTTAACGGATCATTTATCTTAAAAACATATCAGGTTATACGGAGATAACGAAGTTGGTTGGTTTGGTTTATTTTGTTGGATTATCTTGGATTAACTAGGAATGGCCCAGTTCACATCGCATGAACCCCTCAGTTTGCTTCGCTTGGACCTGGTCTTTTTCGCATCGCTTGGACTCAGTTCGCTTCGCTTGGACCTGGTTTGTTTCGCATAGCCTTCTTCGCATAAAAAGAATTCGCGCGAAAGCTGGGATTCGAACCCGGGACCTCCGGTTCTCATCCCCATATACTAACCATTCCACCATCAAGACTTGATGTTATTCCTTCCATCCAACTTATTTATATATACATGTTGTTTGCTGCAGCTTCCTTCCTTCTTTATTGTTTCCATTTCATGTTATGGTTATATTATTTTATTAATCTTATTAACAAGGTGACATGAATGCACACTGCTACAGTTCGATATTATTATTATTATTATTATTATTATTATCATCATCATCGTCAATCACAAGGCCACCTGTAGCCTTATTATTATTATTATTATTTCATTTTTATATTATACTCAACTAAGATATAGCTCGTTTATGATAAAGTTCGAACCTTTATCGATTTTAAAGCCCGGTTTTAGCTAGATCTAAAAATACTAAACGAGCCGCGCCTAAATCAACAAGCTTTCGTTATGAAACGTACCTCCTTGGGTTTTGAACAATTTTTGCCTAGCTCGATCTTTGTTACTTGATATGGACAGACACAAAACAACTTTGAATCTCTTACTTTTGAATCTGACACGCGACGTCAAGGAGTGACGGCTAAGTGTGTGTTTTCTTGAGGTGTTTGGCAAATATGGAAAGGGTGGGGAATATGAGATCTAGGGTTTTAGGAAATATTTAAGGGGTAGTTATACCTTAGCTCATGGACCTTAGGCCCATTAATCCACTAAGTCCATATTTTATTATTGTTAAGTCCATATCCATTAAGCCTACCATCTCTCATTTTAATTTATTATTTATTATTATACGA
Source organism: Bidens hawaiensis (assembly GCF_021521415.1). Classification (NCBI taxonomy): domain Eukaryota; kingdom Viridiplantae; phylum Streptophyta; class Magnoliopsida; order Asterales; family Asteraceae; genus Bidens; species Bidens hawaiensis. The sequence continues at coordinate 460,074 of NW_027491665.1, read as the reverse complement.
CGATTAAATAACAAATTTTATTTAAATATTTCTTTATCTATTATTCTTAAAAGTCGGACGTTACAAGTCTCTCCCCCTTAAAAAAGGTTTCGTCCCCGAAACCTATCTATTACATAAACAACTGCGGGTAAAACTTACGCATCTCCTCCTCTGTTTCCCACGTCGCATCAAATCCCTTGCGATGTTTCCAGATTACCTTAACTAAGGGGATAACCTTTTGACGAAGTTGCTTATTCTTACGGTCAACATTTTTGACTTGCTGCTCAACATAATTCAATCGCTCATCAACTTCTATGTCCATTAACGGAATGTGCGACGTGTTGTCTACAAGACACTTCCTTAGGTGAGAAACGTGAAAGGTAGAGTGAATCCCTTCCAGTTCTTCAGGTAAATCGAGCTTATACGCCACTTCTCCTACACGAGCGATGATCTTAAACGGTCCAATATACATTGGACTCAACTTTCCTCTCTTTCTAAAATGAATGATGCCTTTCCACGGAGAGACCTTAAGCATCACGTCGTCGCCAACGTTAAACTCGATCGGTCGTCGTCGCTTATCGGCATAAGATTTTTGACGATCTTGAGCAGTTTTCATCCTTGCCTTGATTTGATCAAACTTCAAGGAGGTTTCTTGCACAACTTCCAGACTACCAATCTCTTTCTGACCAATCTCTCCCCAGCATACAGGAGTTCTACAACGTCTACCATACAACATTTCGAAAGGAGGCATTCCAATGCTAGAATGATAGCTGTTATTGTAAGAGAACTCTGCTAGATGAAGATGATCATCCCAACTTCCACCAAAATCTAACACGCATGCACGTAGCATATCCTCAAGGGTTTGGATAGTTCGCTCGACTGCCTATCTGTTTGATGATGATACGCCGTGCTGATGTTCAATCGTGTTCCCATAGCTTCATGAAACCTCTTCAAGAATCGGGAAGTAAAACGGGTATCTCTGTCGGATACAATCGACAACGGCACTCCATGCTTCGTCACCACTTCTTTAATGAACACATTCGCTAACGTTTCCGAGGAGATGGCCTCTCGTATAGGCAGAAAGTGAGCACTCTTAGTTAACCGGTCCACAATCACCCATATGGTATCATGATTCTTAGCTGTACGCGGTAGCTTAGTTATGAAATCCATAGTGATGTGTTCCCATTTCCAATCAGGTATCTCTAGAGGCTGTAGCTTCCCATATGGTTTCTGATGTTCGTCTTTAACTTGTAAGCAAGTCAAGCACTTACTGACATACTCACCCACTTCATTCTTCATACCAGGCCACCAATAGTCCTTCTTCAAGTCTTGATACATCTTGTTAGATCCTAGGTGAATCGAATATCGAGACTTATGAGCCTCGTCTAGGATTCGACTTCTGAGATTCCCATGGCGCGGGATCCACATTCGATCGAATATGATCTTTACGCCTTGCGTATTATCAATTAGCTCGGTCTGTTGCCCATAAATCCTCTCTTTCTTCATTAACCCTTCATCTGCAAGTACTTCTGTCTGAACCTTGCTGATTTCTGTAAAGAGATCTGTGTTGACATACAGTTTGTAAGACCTTACAGTAGCTAATACTTCCTCATTCTTCCGGCTTAAGGCGTCAGCAACTACATTAGCCCTTCCAGGGTAATACTTGATTTCACAGTCATAGTCTTTGATCAACTCTAGCCACCTTCTATGTCTCATATTCAATTCTTTCTGCTCAAAGAAGTATTTCAAACTCTTGTGATCTGTATAGATAGTACACTTAGTACCATACAAGTAGTGTCTCCAGATCTTAAGAGCATGCACTACAGCTTCTAACTCTAAGTCATGCGTCGGGTATGTACATTCGTGAACCTTCAGTTGTCTGGACGCATAAGCTATGACATTTCCTCGTTGCATCAACACGCAACCTAACTCTTGATACGAAGCGTCAGCATAAACTTCTAAATCCTCATTACCGTCGGGTAAGACAAGAATCGGAGCTTGCGTGAGCTTCTTCTTTAATTCTTCAAACGCCTCTTCTTGGAATCTACCCCAACTGAACACCACAGTCTTTCGGGCCATACTGGTCAACGGTGCGGATATCTTGGAGAAACCTTGAATGAATCTTAGATAATAACCGGCCAACCCTAAGAAACTGCGTATCTCAGTCGGATTTTGCAACGTCTTCCAGTTCTTTATTGCCTCAATCTTAGCTGGGTCCACAGTAATCCCTTCAGGAGTGATTATGTGACCTAGAAACTGCACTTCACGCAACCAGAACGCGCATTTCGAGAACTTGGCGTACAGTTTCTCCTCTTTCAAAACTTCCAATACTTCTCTCAGATGCATAGCATGATCAGACTCGCTTTTTGAATAAATCAGTATGTCGTCGATGAAAACGATAACCGACTTATCTAACATTGGTCGACATACCCTAGTCATCATGTCCATAAATGCCGCGGGGGCATTCGTTAGACTGAATGACATCACGAGGAACTCGTAGTATCCATACCGCATCCGAAACGCTGTTTTAGGAATGTCTGCCTCTTTTACCTTCAACTGATGATAGCCCGATCGAAGGTCTATCCGCGAGAACCAGCTAGCACCTTGTAACTGATCGAACAAGTCGTCAATCTGTGGCAACGGATACCTATTCTTCACTGTAAGCTTATTTAGCTCACGGTAATCGATACACATCCTCATACTTCCGTCTTTCTTCTTCACGAACAACACCGGTGCGCCCCACGGGGAACACTCGGTCGTATGAAATCTTTGTCGAGGAGTTCTTGCAGTTGGGACATCAGTTCTTTCATTTCAGACGGCGCCAGTCGGTATGGTGCTTTCGCGATGAGTTGTGCTCCTGGTACTAACTCAATTTGAAATTCTACCTCTCGTTCCGGTGGCAACCCCGGAAGGTCCTCAGGGAACACCTCGGGATAGTCGCACACTATAGGGACATCTTTCACTTCTTTTGCCTCCGCCGAAGCGTCGACAACATACGCCAGGTAGGCACCGCACCCTCGCTTTAACATCTTATTGGCTTTGATCATCGAAATGACGTTAAACCCTTTACTTTTCTTATCACCATAAACCGTCACTGTACCACCATCCAAGGACTTTAACCTTATTAACTGTAACATCTATGCATTTTTATGCATGAAATCGCCAGTCTTTTATACTCGTATTTAATGAAGTTCGTGTATTAGTTCACCATCTATAATATTATGAATCATATATTATTTATTACTATTTACTAACATATTATATTCACAATTACATGATTCTATATTCATTTCATCATACATCGTTAATGTGACACGTTGAACCGACAATGCCTAGATTTAATATTTGTCATTATTAATTTATCCTAAATTAATTTTATTTACATCCTTAATTCAAATTAAGAAGAACCTTCTACAATATTCTATTCTTGATCTCTAAGATTAGCCTTATCCAAATTTGAATTCAAGTCCTAGTCAAATCTATCTCTAATTCATCATAATCTCTTCTCTAAACACCTCTATAAATAGAACTCCCTAGCACCCCTAAAATTCATTCCAAACCTGCATATTCCAAAGCCCCAAGGTTGAAAATTCATGATCATCATCCTCTCAAAGATTCACAACTCGTTTCCTTCCTTGTAAGTTCTAATTTCCGTTTAATGTTTTGTTCTTTCATTCTGCAGAAAAACCTTTTATTTCAACGCTTAGATCTCGGTCATAATATATCCAAATCACGAATTTCAAAAGCCTAAATTGGTTCTTTATGTGTCTAGTATCTCTGTAATTTTTGATGTAAAATTTTATAAACTTTAAAAATGTTTTTATTATTTTTCTTTAACAAAGGGTCTTGCTGAAAATCCTAATACATAACTTTAGCCTCAAAACGAATGTCATAACTCACTCATGTTTACGAATTATGACCCAATTTTTGGATATATTGTAGACCTTCTAATTATAAAAATTATCCAACTGGAATCTCCTCAATTTGTTAAAGTATCGATTTTTAGTGATTTTTCTACTAAACTGACTCAGAATCAGACCCCTCGGTAGTCTATGAATTTTATATATTTTTATATAAACACTTAAATCTTATAAAAAATATATATGTAAAAAAAACTCATACGGTTACAAGATATAAAATTTTCGTAATCTAAATCAAAGTTTTACTATTTTTAAAAATTCGTGTCTTGAATAGTAAACAACCTATTCTTTTCTGGAAAAGATAATCTAAAACCCTAAACCATAAAGTATCACTTGAAACCCTAAAATCCAATTGTACTTCCAAAAAAACACCAAGCCTATAGATATTCAACCAAGGGTTCTGTCACCAAGGCTACGGCCTAAGGAAAAACCAAGTGGCGTGTCCGGGCGTGAATGGACCCACTTACCTTTTCCTGGGAACCTGAGGTCGGAGATTCTATTCCACCGAAATAGGGTCACATTCTAACAACTTTCTTGATCATTAGGGCTCTAAACAAAAGCGTTACAAGTCTCAATTCATCAACGAAGGTGAGTTCATAGCCCCTTTTACCTGCTTTTAAACGTTTTATAATTCGGGGTGGAAACATGCATAATCAACTTGTTTTACATGCTATTTGAATCAAGCTTTATTTCATAATATTCGTTATGTGTGATCATTACAAGTGTATACATATTCGCATTGACAACCATTAACTTGTTAAAGCCCGTGGTAGCATGATGATAGATCTATTGGCCCGACCCGCCCACTCAGGCCTCGGGTAGAGGCCTGTGTGTTCAGAATCCGACGATCGTTAAACATTAAACATAATAGTCTAATCGTGGATTAGACGACTCGCTAAACGTGTCAGAGGTTTGGTTGTAATCACTAAAGTATACAAAGTAACTTAACACATATGGAATGTTTTCAACTTAAAACTTATTTTATTAAAACCTATCTTCTCACCAACTATTTTTAGTTGACACTCTCGCATGTTTTTCAGGTATTGGAAATTTGTTTGTTGAAGATTACTTGATGCAAGATATAGGATTGCATGATTGGACCTAGATGACTATAAAACAATTCATTGTATCTCTGTATTGCTTGATATTAAATTAAATTTAACGACTATTGTAACACGTAGTATCATGTGCTATGAACAATCACCGTCTCACCTCGACGTATTCCGCCGTCGGTTGGGGTGTGACATTAACCTACTCTTACATACTATCTGAGCTTCGAACTCAGACAACCAATCCATTCCTAAAACCACATCGAACCCCCCTAAGGTCATTACATAAAGAGTAACAGGGAACTCACATCCTTCTAATTCTATCTTACCGTTCGTCACCATTCTCAAGATCCTAACAGAGGTATCACTAGCCGTTTCTACCATAAATGTTTCAGGCACTCGACAACATGCCATTTTAGCTAACTCACAAAACGTCACATCTACGAAACTTCTATTAGCACCTAAATCAAACAAAACAGAAGCAGAAGTACCGTTTACGAGAAATGTACCTGTCACAACATCGGGAATCTGTTTAGCTTGCTCCTGTGTTAGCATGTAAGCCCTCGTCTTCGGCGTGTTCTTTTCAACATCTCTCCTCCCACTCCCTCCAGCTTCACCCTCAGTGCATTCTCGAGCCATATGACCCGTCTTCCCACATTTGTAGCAGGTGGGTTTTGTGTTACATTCATGAGCATAATGCCCCGCCTTACCACACTTAAAACAGACATTTGACCCGAGTTTGCACTCTCCTCCATGAGGCTTCCCGCATTTATGACACATATCCGTACTAGTACCCCATTTACATTCGCCACCATGCATTTTTCCACAAGTCTTGCACTGTTTTCTTTCCCAAACCTTCTGCTTCTTATCCTTGGGGTACCACAACTGAGTATCGTGCCTCTTTCCCTGATTATCCCACTTCTTATCTTTCTTCACTTCCACCACAACGTCGTCCACCGCCAAGTCATCATAGATCATTTCCGCCAGTTCGACCGCGGAATCAAAGGTAGCAGGTCGATTTGCCTTGACCAGTGTGCGGACGTTCTGTGGAAGCCCCCTGATATAACATTTGATCCTCTTGGACTCCGTGTTCACCATTTCCGGCACCAACCTAGACATACGGTTGAACTCGGTAGTGTATTCGCGGTGTGTCATTTTTCCCGCTTTCAAATTCAGAAACTTCATCTCTGCTTTCTCAACCTTAGAATCATCACAAAACTTCCTCATCACCATCTCTCTTAGATCATCCCATAATCTCAGCAGCAGACTTTCTTTGTTCCACTGTTTCCCACCAAAACATAGCCTCATCAGCAAATGATTGGGTAGCGAAGCCCACAGCTTGGTTGGGACGGCACTCGCTGATGCAGATAACCTTATCCATCGCGGTTATCCACTGAAGAGTAGCGATTGCGTCACCAGTACCAGTTAGCTGGGGTGGGTACCACCTCGGCCTCTCTTGCCACCATTAACCTTCACAGGGGGAACTTCACTTGATGCCTCATCCTCAGTCTTAGTATCCTTTTTACTACTTTCACCAGTCTTCTCAACAGTCTCAGTACGGCTTCCAGTAGACTTATCTGATTGGAGATTCTTCACTGCAGCAGCAACAGCCTGAGTAATCGCAGCTTGAATAGCAGGGTCGAGCTGTTGCTCTTCTTCTCTCATTGTCATGCTTTGTTATTCACTTTTCTCATTAACGGGTTCCTCAAGAGGTACTTGGTTAACACGTGGCCTACCATGGCGTCCCGTGCGTCCCCATTGTCCGGTAGTCTCAGTACCAGCCATTTGAATTCTAAAGGGAAAAACACAAACATCGTCACGTGAGGAACTATTTAGTACAAGGATAGTAAAGCTGCAGGTAATAACAGTGGCCAGCTGGGATTAGCTGCTCACGCTACTTTCCGTGTCCTATACACTTCCTTTCGTGAGTCTACTCGTGTTCGGTTCTACTTAATGCAGTTAAACAGTCAAACATTTCTAACATAAGCAAGCAATTCTATCTTAAACAATTCGTATAAACCTCTTACTTATCCCTACGTTAAACGTAAGGAAGTTCACGTATTAGGCTTACTTGAGTGACACATGGCATTCTCTGACTAGCATCTTCTTTCTTTTCTTTTTTTCGTCTTATTCTCTATTCAAGTATAAGCATGTAGGATACTTATTCTCTCAAACTTATGCTCTGATACCAACCTGTAAAGCCCCCAACCGTGGTGCCCTACTTTCTCGCTGGTTGGATTTACTCATTCACATAATTCGTAAAATCAGAGTTAATTAAAACATTTCGCGGAATTAAAAATCATTCATTCAAACATATCATAAACATCTTGTTTTAAAATAACATAACATAAGTCTGAAACATAAAACATAAAACATAGATAGTAGACTCGAGAAGTATGATCATGCAGACTGGATGTTTAAAGTTGATTTTGTGATGCTATTCATCACAACAATGGTGGAGTGTGCTGGGAATGGTAAATTTTTGAAGTCGTTTTTACCACTGTTGAGTAAGGAGTGTGATTTCAAGAACATTGATTGGTGTGAGCTTGTACACTAAAGTATTAGAGAGTGTACGGATAAATGGAAGAACGAGGATGGGAAGAATTACTATGTGGGGCCTCTAACGATACTAAGTGTAAGTGAATTATCATGTCTTTATTGGTGTGTTGGTTGTGTAGTAGCGTGTAATTAGTTGATAGATAAATGACAATCAAGTGTAGGAAGAAAAACTGTTAATACATGAAGATAAGGATTATCGTTTTAACAGTTTAGTAGGATGTGTAGAGAACCAATTAGTGTAGCATTTTTAGAAACTTACATTGTTTATGTTGTTGATGTTGCTTGAAGCTATACTAATAGTAAATGAACTTGTGGTGTGGTTTGCAGTTGTATTATGTTGACTCGGTAACAATCAACAGCGTACCTTCCTCACTATCGAATCTTGGGTTATCAGGCTGGACGTTGGATAAGTTGAAGAAGAGGCAACATCTAGAGATAGTAGGTGGTGAGTTTGGTAGATGTACAAGAGTTGGAAAAGACGGATCAACAAACAGAAGGAGTAGTAAGAAGAAATCTAAGGATAAGACCAGTCAGTCAATACCGAAAATTGATTTGCGGGTAAGAAAGGCTACGTCTCTATTTATTTATTGCGTATGTGTAGGTGATTTCCAACTGTGGATATGTGTATGAAACTACATTTTGTTTTGTTTATGTAGGAAAAGTTGAAACAAATGGGGGACACAGGTATGAAGGAAGCTAAGTATAAGCCCAGTCAGTCCCGCCCGAAAACTGATTTGCAGGTAATATATTATACGTCTCTATTTATTTAGTACCTACGTGTATGAGATTGTAACTGTGGATATGTGTATGAAAGTACATTTTTTTTGTTCATGCATTAAAGTTGAAACAAATGGGGGACACGTTATCCATGATGTGCAGATGCAAAGAAGAATTCGAGACGTTAATGAGCGTAGCGCTGCTGAGTATCCTTGTAAAGGTGATCTGGATGAACTTTGTAACAAGTACGATGATGTTGTTCAAACACAGTGTGAATGGATTAATGATGTGGGAATATGTGCTGGTACAAGAGAAGGTGATACTTTGTTAGATGTGTGGGCTGCAAAAACCGCTAAAACAGGTGGAAATCGTGAAAAGCGTAGTACGGATGAATTAGATAAGCAGAATGTCAGTGTAACATGTGAAGACGATGTGGGGCAGTTTAAAGAAGCTCGTAGTATAGGTCATGGAGGCGTTGAATGCTCAAAGTTTTGGGATGATCCTGAAGTTGTAAAGGAGTTGTGCGATAGTGCGGACAAGTATAGTGCTGGTGGGAATGGAAGTGCGCGTGGAAATGATGGTGGAATTGTTACGGGAAGGGGGGAAATGGATGTGGTGCTAGTGAGCAAGGGAGATGTTCTGGAGCCTTCATTTAGTTTGGGTATGACTCAAGTAGATGAAGGATCCGTTTTGAAGACACCAACCACCGGAAAAAACTGATACAACGAAGGTGCTTGATGATTTTAGGACACCACCAAATGAAGAAACACGGGTGATTGATAGTGATACAGAGCACATACCATTGAGTGAGTTGTCAAAAAGGATTGGCATGAAAGGTAAAGGTATCGCCATGGATAAAAGAGAAACACGTCAGAGTTACCGGCTTAGATCGCCGTATTTGTATAGGCCGGTGGACATAGCAAGTAAAGAGGATAAAGATGAGACACTAGTGTGGAGATACATACATAGGACAGGCGGTCCAGAAACGTGAGTTTTTTTTTATGGAATGCATTGTAAGTGAATGTGTAACCGTTTATGGTTTTAATAAAGTCGTGTTTTTTTTTGCAGGGAAAAAGTGTTTCTGACTGATGACGGGGTGATAGGGATACGAGGTGCGTTTGAGACGCTTCAGCCAAACATGATGATTAGTAGCAATGTAATCTCATGTTTCGCAATGGTGTTGAATGATGGGGAGGCAAATAGGAGCGACTCGTCACCGTATCGTTTATTTCTTGGACCTATCGATCTTGTAAGTCAGTCTACTCGTATGTACCATGTATGATGTCCGTATGTCTGCTGTTCATTTGTCTTGATTATGTGTGTCATGGTTGTTAGATGGTCTGTTACATCGCCATTATTAGATGGTCTAGTCTTATGTATCTATTACAGTGCCATTTTAGATGGTCTGGTGATTTAAAAAGACACAAGTTATGGCTAAAAAAAGATGTGTATATATTGGGTCTAGTGGATTAGAAATTTGTGGTTGTTGGATGGTACGTAAAGTAGTTGTATAAACTAGTATGCTATGGTCTAGTAAGTGATGACCGATGGACTATTATAAAGTTTGCATCGACTAAGTAGTTTACTAGTGTTATTTAGTATCTGGTATTTAAACTTTCAGGATGAAATTGGCATTGGATTTGAAGATGTGAGTTTCTTGGCGGGTGTTGACATGATAAAAGATGGTGTTAGGCGCGCGGTTAAGAACGATCCGACAAAACTACAGATAAGACCATATGATATGATTGTTTTACCAGTTGTGTCACGGGATCACCACTATTTGGTGTGTTTTGATGTGAAGAATCTAGAAATTGTTGTCGTAGACGGTCTTGATAAGCCGTCAAACAAGCGCCGGTCGAGAGCAGCGATGAAGCATGACCAGGAGTATGTTAGTAGGTGCAAGAGTACAGTTAGTGCACTGGTTAGTATCATTTCAATTCAAAGTTAGTTTGTTTTTGGTTTTTTAATTGTTGATGATGAAGTTTATGATTGTAAAGTAAATTGTGTGTTTTATTACATGTAGAAGGAGTTTCTTGTGAGTTATATGATAATTGTTGGTCATCCTAAAGCAATTCCAATGGATGGGGTGGAACCAAAGTGGCTGAAGTTAAATTGTACACAAAAAGATAAAGAAGAATCCGGGTTGTTGAGCATGAGGCATATGGAGACTTTCAAGGGAGGGGCGAGCTGCTGTTGTGGCGTAGGGGATGTGTCGGTGAAGAATAAAAAGGTGTTACTCAGCCTAAGGATAAAGTTCACAGCCAAGATTCTGCTTTCCAGCATAAACAAGCTTAAAAGTAATATCGAGGAAGCGGTGGTGGAAGAATGAGGATTGTCGACTTGAAAGAAAGTATCGACGGTGAAGGTCTTTTGGTTTATGGTGTTTTGTTTTATGGTATTTTGTTTTATGCATTTATGGTTAAACTACGTTTTGGGAAGCGTATGTTAAGTCTGCTTTATTTTGGGTGAATAATAAGTTTATATAGGATGATGTAGGTGTTTATGATGTTTAAGCCGTGTTCGAAGGCTGGATTTTGATGACACGATGTTGTCGTTGGTTAATGTGATGGGATTTAAGGTTGATTATGAAGTTGGAATTTATGAAACATATATGTGTTGTGATTGTAGTTACATGGTGATCTAATGAACTGTCGCATATACTCTGATAATATGTGATATACCATGTCCTGGAGGCGTTTAATATAGTTCAACTATAAAGTGGTGTTGCATAGAATAGACGGCGTTAAATGTAGTTCAACTAATATGTGACGCATAAGATGATACTTAGGAGGAAATAGTGACATCCAGAAACAGTTGTGTCGTGACTACATTCACCTGGATGTGTTTTTGGTTAGAAGTTGGTGTGGGAGCGTGTCGTAGCTTAACATATGGTCACATGAACATTCAAGACATATGTAGGAAAAACCCCGACATACGTGGCAATGTTCATAGGGACGTACGAACGCGTTGTTACATGTGAGCGGGGGACAAGTTTTTTGCGCCTTGGATCGCGGTTACACCCCAAAAGTTACATCGTGAACGCGGATGCGAAACTAAAAGGCTCATGATACGGGCGATGATACAAGCTAGTGGCATGTAAAACATGTATAGATAATAGTAGATAAAACAAGCATCTATAATGAAACAAACAGCTACGCAAAAACGTTAGTAGATTCATACACCATGTTGGACAAAGCCGGTTACGCGTACAGGCATGACAAGTTTGGTAGGTGGACACCGGGGTGGTTTGATAAGTCAGCCAAAAATATCAAACGAACCAGCATCCCCCAGGATGGATCGTACGTGTCTTCCTATATGTGTATATACACCAGGACGTGAGATAACAAGTAAATGAGTTACGGCCTACGTGTAGATAAGTACATAAGCAATTAGATGTAAATGTGAACGTGTGGGTGGAGACGTGTTTTGATACCTGAACTGAATGCCTGCGATAATCAGTCATATCGACATAATAATGACAATTGAAGCAGACACAGGAGATGTTGTATGCTTACGTAAGCGCACATCGAATACACGACCATTGAATCTCTTGTGCGACCTAGTAGGTAGGCGCATACCAAATGTGTGGCTTCACATATATGAAAAAATAGAGAAATGGCATGTACATTTCTGGAATTGTAGATACCCGGTATGTGCAATTGTAAGTTTTTAAGTAAGCAGTGTGCAAAATGGAATGTGTAACTTGTGGAGTTGAAGATATACGAGTGTGAGCAAACAGACACGGTGAGTGAGACACAGACGTTACACAGATATATGTAACCTGTTGAACACGTTGGTTTGATGAAACAAGAGGTGTTAGTTAGACGGTAGTATAGACAAGGTAGTTAATTATGAGAGATTTAAGTGTGCGCGAATCAGTTGAGAGTGAGAGACACATAATGTAGATGTAATACATAAGTAGAACTTGCATATGGCTACATGTTTGTAAATAAAGCAGCTGTTTTGCTACTATTATTTAAAAAAAAACTATGACAAGATAGTGAAAAAAAGCAGTTAATGGGAAAAATAAGAGGACAAAAAGTCATGTGATGTTCCTTCAAATCCAAAAGAGAAAACAAATTGCACATATCCAAATAAGTTTTATTCTTCGAAACTTGAGTCAGTAGCGTGGCTGTCATCAGAGTCTTCGGATGAGTCACTTTCCGTGGTGTAATCGGTATCGTCGGCTTCAACATATTCTGAAGCTTGATTGTCCATCATTGCAGCTTTACCTTTCCTCAATTGGTCCCTTTCTTTTCTCCGTTGCTCCCTTTCTTTTCGCCGACGTTCTTTTTCTTGTATAACTTTTTCATGGTTACGTGAGTCATGACCATGAACGCGTTTGTTGCATTTTTTACAAAACCTTTTAGGTTTCTTGCTTTTCTTTTTGGCTGCCTCACCTGGACCCGTCTTCCGCTTGCGTGATCCGGAACCCTTATTTCAAATGCCCGTTGGTGGAGTTATTGTGATTTTTTCGGGTATCTGGTATCCAATTAAATCTTGGATGATGACAGGGTTGCTGTTATACGATGGCTCTGTAGGAATTCTTTCCCAAATGTTATCCTTCATCTGTTGCATTTGGTCGACCAACGAACGAAGAAGTTCTAGGTTACCTCATGCACGGTCCGCACACTGGTTGGTGAAAGACAAAAACTGTTACCTTAGTTTAGATCTTTCGTCGAGTGGAACACCGTATCTGGATTCAATATTGAAAATTGACGATGGCAGCACATCACTCCTCCACCGGGATGAGATGTATTTATCAGGGATTTCATCAATTAGCTCGATCTGGAAGACAGCGAAGATGTGTCTACAAAGGTAGCCAATGCGAGTGAATGACTTACAGGAGCATGAAAATGTGTTGTCAGTGAGATTGTGAGTGACCTGCAGCACACATTGGAAATGGGCGAGTGAATGACATTAAAGTTTAAACAGCAGAAGCATAGTTTATGGTGTAACGTGGTGAGAATACGAACCTTAAATTCACCAACAAAACCATTCCATTTGTCTTTGTGATTGATGAAATGAGTATTTATTCCGTCTTCTGACTCAATACGAGAACGTGCACAGTTATATAGTCCCTTTATAATCTCTTTCTGAACCTCTTTGAAAATTGTTATAGTGTAGACATACGACGCGTGGCGCTCGATTGGCAAACGGGTCTGTAACGGCGGTGCCTTTGTTGTAGTATCATTTTGCAATTCGCGTTGCACGTGCCTTTGAGAATTCAATGTCATTTCAAAGCAGTTCATGAATTGTACTAGATTGTTGCCTGGGCTAGAATACACTTTGAATTGTGAGTTGGAACTCTCACACCTAGAAGTCGTCTTCATCAAACAACACATTGGCAACTCTCTAATGTAAGCCGGTACCCAACTTTCTCGAATAGCAAACATGTCCTTTAACCATTTGTTTTCGATTAAGTTGAACTCATCAATCAAATCGTGCCATCTGGATTCAAAGGTCTCTGGCTTGATGAATACGTTCCAAACTAGCTTGTTTACACAACATCTGATGGTTTCATTAAGCTGCAACTAGCCCTTCAGCTTTAAATAAACAATATAAAAAAAAGACAACAATTGAAGAATGAGTTTGATGTGATAGGAAGAATATGATGTATATAATATGGTAATCACATAACATGGTAAGTTTTAAAAAATGTGGCTTGGTATGTTTAAAAAGTGAGACCCCAGATATGTGGGCTGAAAAAAGAAAGTATAATGTGCCTGATGCATTTTGTAGAGTCAATCAGAGCTGCATAGTTACATGAAATCTTAAAAAAATAACACATTAAGATGCAATAAAACACTAGTACAATTGATTTCTAATTAACGTTTAGTAAGTGCATTTAAAAAAATAAATGAACAAGACATAACATAAGATTTTAAAAACGAAACTGGACATTATAATGAAAGGAATATACGCACCTTAACGGGTATTTTATTTGTAACATGCCACATGCACAGTCAATGTGTTGATTCGGTCAAAACAGATGAAACCGCTTGTTTCATAGCTGCGTCTTGATCTGTCAAGACCAACCTGGGCTGCTTTCCATGAGCTGTGAGGAACGCAACTAGTAACCACTTGTAAGAATCGATTGTCTCATTATATATCAAGCCTGCACCGAAGGTAACACATTTTTTTTGCAATCCACGCCCGTGAAAGGACAAAAGTCATCTTATGCCTGCATTAAAAAATGAAGGGATATACAATAGTGATAAAGAATGTGGATAAATATATAATAACAGGATCGGTACGTGTTAGTTGTGTAGGTAGCGTCAAAAGGTAACACTTCACCGAACAAACTGTAGTTGCATTTAAATATGTCGTCACACCAGAATATAGACCTTAGCACACCATCGACAGCTTTGTATTGAAAATAAAAATCCTCCAAATGAATAATGTTGTGGTTAAACCTATCTACAATCATTTGTGCATCCGCATCAGCAATAAAAGCCTAACATTGCGAGCATGGTTCTTAAAGTCACTCCTAGATCCCGTGACCAGGTGCTGGCCACCCTTCAAAGATGATTGGACACGGTGAGCAACGGTTGGACCGAAACCCATAGTTTGAAGACGTTGGATAAATTCCTTGTCTGAGAACTGTAATTGTCTTCTTCCTCATGTGAAATCCATATTATAGTCACTAACAAGACCATGATTGTAAGACTCTATAAAATGATAAACCTCGAACCCCGCAGAACTTGCTGTAACTTTAAGTCTGATGCATGCATTGCAACCTGTAACCTTTATATTGGTGTAGCGTCGCTTTGTAGATGACGCTGATGTGTCCATGGTATCTACATCTTTGAAACGTGGTCTACCAGCCTTGCTGCATACCATATATCTGTGAGAAATGGCATCTTTTGTCCATGTTTTGGTTGACTTCCTTATATCGAAACCAGCTTTGGCCGCATGTGCCTTGTACATAACAACAACGTCCTCCCATGTTTTAAATTGTTGCCCAATTGAAGGCTTTTCAGCTGATGGAACATTTGGAATGCATAGTTTTGTCCCATCATGTAAGAATAAATACGTAGGTTGCTCCATTTCTAAATATAATACAAATTCAAAAATCAAACATAAAACTAATAATTGGATAATAATAATAATAATACTAATAATAATAATAACAATAATAATCATAATCATAATAGTAAAATACATTAAATGAAAGTAGATGAAACTAAATTAAAGTTGGTTAGTCTTACGTTCATGGTTGATAACCTCTGGAACGGTCGATAGTCCGACAAACGTCTCGTTGGTTTCAGGAACAACAGTTTGCATCTCAGGAACTTCGCTAATTTCTGGCAAAACAGTTTGAAACTCGATAATGTGCCTACTTACTGTTTATGGAGATTGAAAACCAGATAAGTGTACAGCCAAGATAACGTAAATTAATCAAAAAGCTGGTATTTAAAAAGCGTAAACAATTATGACTAATAAGATGTTATAAATACATGCAGCAAAAAAAGCAAACATCAAATAACAAATACTAGCCTACTTAAATACATGCATAAAAACAAAGGTACACAGACACAAACATACATAAGTAAACACATACGAATCAGGTAGCTTGAAAAGAACATAATTACGCCATGTAAACAAATAGCTGGTAATTGAAAAGCGTATATAATTATGACTAATATCAGGTTTATAAAGAAATGACACAATCAAAACAAATACAAATTAACAAAAGATAGACTATGCAAACGCATACATACAAACAAAGGTACACAACCACGAAACGTACGTTGATGAATAAAAAAAAACTAACAGATTTACACAGATATAACTCAGAATGACCTTAGGTAATAAAGTATTTGTTTATTTGAAAACTCTATAAAATTTTGACTAACCCTTAACATCATGTTTACAAAGAAATGGCACAAGCAAAACAAAGCGAAAATAACAAACTGTAGCCTACAAACAAAAATACACAGACAGAAACGTAAATACACACACAAAGCCGAATAGAGGTACACAGATACACACTTACATACATACCTACATAGATGGATCCATACATAGGAAGATATGAGCATAAGTATATACAACTACAACTCTCTTCATGGATGAACAAAACAACAATATATAGACACGAAACAAATATTAATGTTACAAATTATGATACAAGTTTAATACACAAGAAAATGGGCAATTTCATCAAAAAGTGTAACTTACTGTCATTGTCATTAGTCGGTATGCTGCTTGACTGAGCAGCATGTGTAGTTGATTCCTTTTCCATTGCACCTATATAGACATCAAAGTTGATAACAGCGAAGATCAATTGAACATCCAAGTAACCGGAATAATAATTTTACCAATATATTAATTACCTGTTTTGAGGGAGATAATGTGGAGAATGAAGAGGTGAAAATTATAAGTTAAGGAAAATCAAGAGTTTATAATCATGCTCGGTCATTGATGGTATGCTATATTCAGTTAAGCATCTTCTAATTCTTAATGAATGAATTTGATATTTGATATATAAAAAGAAAAAATATTACACAAATCTTTTTACATAAAACAATGGAAATAAGTAACACTAAAATTAAATAAAAATCTCATTCAATGTATATTAAATGATAATCATGCCAGAGTATCAACATTACGGACTGGAATAATATACAATTAGTTTTACTGAAACTTAATAAATATAATGATCCTACTGGCTGATTTTGAGAACCCAAAATTACGCTTAAAATTGAAATTGATATAAGAAAATTGAAGGAAACCTGGAGTTTCTGGTATTGAATAGACGTATCTCATGCTGTAATAAGCAACTTCGCAAATAGACTGCAACCGAGAATGATTTAGGGCAGAAATTAGGCATAACAACCGCTGGGTGAATCTCATATTGGAAATTGACATCGTCGTTGCCGCATAATCTGACATAGTTATAGAATTAGGTTAACAATGAATCTGAAATAGATATAAAAATCAGATTGATTTAGTTGCTGCTCGGAATATGGGATTATGAAGAACGTGGGATTGTTGTTGACAAAAATACTGTTGTTGATCGGATTATTTGATAGCTGAAACAGTAGACACAAAGTTAGCAGTTAACAAAAATAATAAACAAGGATATTACCAATGTAACCTTGTATTTAATTAAAAATTAATTTAATAAGAAAAAATATGATTGGTTGTGGTCACTTCTCGCACTTCTCGCTGTAAAAAAACTTCTGAAATGACCCAATACCTATATATATATACACACACACACATATATATATATATATCAAGTTTCGTTTCATGTATTTTATTTATTTATTATTTATCATTAATAAAATAGTCCTGACGATTGAAGTCCATCGTTCGTTCATTCCTTTATTTCGATCAATTATTAAAACTCCGAGAGTTAATGTTTTTATTTAACCGATTTGCGGACTGTACGGGTATAATTTGGAATTTTTCTAAATTTATAAACCTTTATTGCATTTATAAAACATTTCAAAGTCTAAGGTTTACTTTGTAAATTTAATTTAAATTCAGTTTTAAAACAATATAAGAGTTAAGGGTTTAAAGTGTAAATATTATATAAATTATATAATATAATATATAAAGCATAACCCAACCCTCACCGTCCCCCCTGTTTTCCCGTCACTATTCCGGCCGCCGGATTTCCGGCGCCGGGAACCGTATAACCGCCGAAATCACGCGTCTCTGACCCATTTATATTTAATAACCTCTTTAATCGTTAATTCTAAAATATAATCAACTGATTAATTGCGTATTAACGTCATACAAGTTGTGATTTACGTCCGAAATACCCGCCGGAAATCCGGGTTAATCAAATTAATGCATTGAACGCGTATACGCTCCTCTAACTAGTATAAATAGGATCCAGACTTTCATTACAACTCGCTCACAACCTTCTTTCTCTCTAAATTCTCTAACTTGGCCGTAATCAAGTTCAAAGGATTCGGCTCCGGCGAGTTCATCTTCCCCGTTGAAACAACGCATTAACGGGTAATTAAAATATGCATTAGAGGATTTTTTTTTATCCAATAAAAGAAAGCCCTAACCTAATTTCTTCTCACATGGAACAAAACTCTTCAATTGAAACCCTATTGAAGAAGATGAAACTAGGTGCTGTTTAATATTATTTGTTTCCATGTGTTAAATATATATGGTTATTGGTCCACTGGTTAACTTCCTTGCCTTGTAAAGATCAGACTCGGGTTCGAAACACCGGGTCAAGTTTTTCTTTTCTTTTTTTTCTGAAACTGTTATAATTATTTATTAATAAATCATAACATAAACTACTAATATATATATATATATATAATATAGACCATATTCTTAACGAATGTCTTACCTAGACCAGTTTGTTAGCACCATAAACCTGTATCACCAAGACCTGGGTTTGAAACCCTGTGTCAGAACCTAATTTTTTTATAGGAGTTTTATGTTAATAAATCATTCTTTATTAATTAATTAATCAATTAAAAATCATAATAAATCATAAAAATCATTTTTAAATTAAATAAAAATCACCTAAATTAAATATAACATATATCTCACCTTTCCACATTTAAAAACCAAATTTTCGCTTTTGTAAATCGTAATTAAAAATCATTTACTAATATTAAATGTAAACTTTAAGTCATTAGAAATCTTTTCGTTAAAACATTAACTATAAAACCAACTTCTAAACTTTAGTTCAAGTTTTCCGAACATATAAGCGTCGCGTCCTTGCCATTAAAATAACCAAGTGTTCGCTAAAACTTAGATATTGATATAATAATCAAAAGCTACGAAAATTAATAAATTATTCGCTAACTCTCAATTAAGTTATACAATAAATAACCCTGTAAAATTATCGATTAAGTCCCGTATTTATTTATCATAGTTTGTGCGGATCGCTCGTTTCGGTTTTCGTGACGCGTTAGATTCTTTGCCATTCTGAATCTTTTCAACGCTTTCGGGTTTCCGTTTTTCCACATTTCATAAGGTGAGTTTTCACAACCCCTTTTTAAACGCTTTTATATTTTGGGGTGGCATATATATTTATTATCAAACTTCAAGATTTACAACTTTGCTTACAAACTACAATTCGTATCATGGACTTGTATGCTTACTTACTTATTTGTTATATACGTGGATTCAAGTGGTTGCCTCAATAAGTATGATCATACGCCCCCTTTTGCACTCAGGTCCATTTGTATCGAGTGGAAAAGGGACCTCATATCCAAGTATGTTGGTAGCCCCAACTGGAAAGGACCTTCGTTTGTTCTTTACACCCAGGTCCATTGCATCGAGTGTAAAGAACCCTTACTTGCGCATTTTACAAGTTTTCATGGAATTGTATAGTTTTTACGTAGTATATCAAACTGTGGAAATCTCACCAGCTATATTTATAGCTGACCATATTTTATACATATGTTACAGGTATCGTGATTAGATGTTGAAGTTTGAAGACGCTTAGTTTATTTAGGATATTCAAATAAACTGATTTTTATTATTTTATCTTTGATTTGAATGTACTTGTTTACTTTGGAACTCGTGTTAAAATGAATTAATGTTATTATTGTCACCAAATAGTGTCACGTGTGTTTGAACAATCTGTACGTCACACTCGGGCGTTTCTGCTTAAGTCGGGGTGTTACAAAATGGGTTAAGTAGTCTTTATATAGGGTCCCTATTTCTCCAAAGTTTACACAATAAACTTAGAAAATAAACGTACCGAGTACGTACTACACCGACTAAAATCAAACTAAAACGACATATACAATCCTAAAAACAATATATAATATTGGCCCTACAATCTCCCTCTAGGGTTGAGTATGTCAGGGAACCTTCGTCAAGTTCTTTGCTTCGTCTTTATTTCTTGAAACCTAGTATTTGTCTTGATCCAGGATCTTTAACGAGATGGGATCTTGGACAAATCTTTATTTTCCGGTCATGTAGACTTGAACTTCAATCTTATTTTCTAGGAAGGATCGGCAACAGCAAATTTTAGAAACATCAGATGGGGGAGGCTTGACATCTCATTTCTTTTGTTGACTTTCTTGAGCCGACTGATTTCTTCCCGAAACCGCCGGATCCGACAACGAACGGCTTTGTTCTTGATAAACGCTCGAGACGGGTGTAGTGAAACAAATGACCGAACATAAATAATATAAAGATAAAATAAAGGAACGATCTCGTAACCCATACAAAAGATTCATAAAATTAAACGAATCGATCCCACCAAAGGTGAGCTCCCCTTGGGTGGTTGTTTACACCATTGATGTTCGGTTTATTTGTACATATTTATTTGGGTTAACGTATTTGTTTTACTCATTTATTTTAGGAACTTTGGTACTTCATACATGTTTATTGTGTTTCAGATCACAGGTACTTAACGCACTTAATTTGGACCTGTATGAGCATGGAATAAAGACCCGGGATGTCCAGTACGCTTACCGAGGCAGTTAAACGAAGTTGCTGAGAAAAGAGGCCCATCACGTAGCGCGATGGGTGTTGAAGGTGGAGCATCGCGCTACGCGATGCCCTGTAAGTTCCTGCGTTGACTTTGGTCCATTGCGTAGCGCGATGGACCAGGAGAGGAGGCTATCGCGCTACGCGATGGTCCCCAGAATCGTTAAAGTTAGGATTTGTTTTATATTACGTTCTTGACGACCCTAGACAACATTCTTCACCTTCCAGGCGATTTCCAGAGCATATGAGCAAGTCCCGATCATCCCCAATCATCTCTAAGTGTCCTACATGGCCTACCAGATCATAACCGAGGCCCGAGAGATGCCGATGCGCGGCTAGTTTCTTCGAGTCATACCCGGGATGTAGAGTATTGTATCTTTCAGTTTTTCTCATGTAGTTAGAATGAATTGATTGTAATGATCTTTGATTAATCTATGAGTATTGATGTCTAGTATTGTTGTGCACTCAGTCGATTTAGGTTTATTTTGATCAGAACGATTATTATGCCAGTTGCTATGATAATTGCTTATAGGATTGTTTTGACTAGTTGAATGTGATGAAGCATACGCTTTCCTTTAGTTGAGTCACACTGGCATGGATTGTTTGATAACCAGTGCCGTGTGTTAGTAAGCGTTGATGCCTAAGGTTTGTCTAGTTAGTCAATCGGTGTTAATCAGTGATTGTTAATCTGTTAAGTTGCATGAGTTTGCTGTTAGGTTAATTACTTGGATTCCCGGGTGTGATTTGTCTTTGTTAATTGATTGAACACGTGATTACTTGCTTGCTTGTTACAACATATAAACCATTTGCTAGTGTGATCAGCACTTTAATTGAATTACTTCATAAGTTTAGAAATTGATTTCACTTCACACTGACCACATACTCCTGGTGGATACGATACCTGACTTACCCTAGCTGCTTAGGTTAATTAGGTTTTTGCATGACTCAAACGACGGTCATCAACCATCAAAACACACACATACATATGACAACATATTACATATATATAGCCAAATAAAAACATAATCTAGAAGCTTTATTCCCGTTGAAGCTAAACGCGTGTCGAAGCTCTCGTCTCGTGTTTGGATTTCTCGCGACATTAGTTATTATCTTGACCGTGAATAAATAATGGGTTTCGTAATTTGATATCGCAAGTCACAAATATTGGCCTTACAATCACCCCCTTGACTTGTAATCTCAAAACTTTGTCTCACCGTGTCTCGTATCTTCACAAGTCACCTGATAAATCGAAGCCGGCCTCTTCGTTTCAATTCATCCCCTCAAGGTATGACCCACCTATTTTTAATGTTGAAGTAGTCCTCGCTTGTATATAGGCATGAGATGAGCTCAAATTTCCACAAGTCAATCTTGAATTATCGGCTTCATCGATCAAATGAACAAAACTTATTATTTTGTTCAAAGCTCACCTTTCGGATCCAACTTCTCGAACGCCTTAGAAATAACAAGCTTTGAACACGGTTAAACAAGACGAAACCCGAACAAATTTGACTTTCTTCAGTTTGGTCAACCTCGAACATTATAATTACTTCTCGGCCAAAAACATATTGCAAACATGTGGCTCGGTTCACTACATTTGTAATTGAATTATCTTTGTTTGAACAGGCCCAAAATAAAAGATTATCCATTGCTCCATGCTATAACCAGCCCAAATAAAGTAATAGGCCCAGAACACAATTTCAATCCAAGTATTAATAACCCAAGCCTAGTTTAGCCCAAGCCCATTACCCCTATATTTAGGGCACAAAAATAAAAAATATGGAACCTCTTATGTTTATGTATGAAGCAGCCAGCCGACAACCTCATCAGTGACGGCGCCGGAAAACCCGCCGGAGCCCCGGTACATAACACCTTTTCCGGCCACCAAAGCCTCCATCTTTCTCACCTCCGCCGCCATATCTACCTTCGCTGCCGCTATCTCTACATCACCGGTGACCGGCCACCCTTGCCGGAAAAACAAGCTCAAATTCGTCACCATCAACAACCATTATTTCCGGTGACCCTACTAGCCCAAGCCGCCGCCCATCTTCTACCCTCAAATACGTCATCTCAGCCACTAACCACTCAAACCTAGATCCAGCGTCATCAACAATCGACTACTGATCTACCCTCATCACCGGCCAACGGCCATTCACTGGAAACCGTATGCCGCCGGCCACCTTCAACACCACCAAATAAAACTGCTGTAGGCACCGCCGTTCACAACCACCGACAAACCACCGTTACAATTCAACGAGCAAACAACGGCCGCCGGTCTCCACTGCCGGAAAACTAACATCACCTTCTTTAAAAATCGGCTACGAATCTAGATCTGAAAACACGAGACGAACTTCAAACACTTTTATTTCCAAATCTTCCAACTTTTATTTCCAAACACCAAATTTCATTTCCAACTCTTCAAGAAGTTTAACGTCTCGGTTCGGGTAATAGCGGAAATAGAACCCGAATATCAAGAACAAAGTTGAATCATAAGATTTGATCCGCTTTGATACCAATTGTAGGTCCCGAAACCGCCGGATCCGACAACGAACGGCTTTGTTCTTGATAAACACTCAAGACGGGTGCGGTGAAACAAACAACCGAACATAAATAATATAAAGATAAAATAAGGAAGGATGTCGTAACCGGTACAAAAGATTCATAAAGTTAAACGAACCGATCCCACCCAAAGTGAGCTCCCCTTGGGTGGTTGTTTACACCATCAAAACACAAACATTCATATGACAATATGTTACATATATATAGCCAAATAAAAACATAATCTAGAAGCTTTCTTCCTGTTGAAACTAAACGCGTGTCGAAGCTCTCATCTCGTGTTTGGATTCTCGCCGACATTAATTATTATCTTGACCGTGAATAAATAATAGGTTTCATAATTTGATATCGCAAGTCACAAATATTGTCCTTACATGGCTACTCCAGGTTCATTATGTTACGACCACTCATTAATTTGCAGATGTCATCACCAAAGGAATATCCACGGCTAAGTTTTATTTTCTTAAGTCCAGGCTACATGTACAGCGATACCATAATTCAGGTTATT
This sequence comes from Bidens hawaiensis, assembly GCF_021521415.1. Classification (NCBI taxonomy): domain Eukaryota; kingdom Viridiplantae; phylum Streptophyta; class Magnoliopsida; order Asterales; family Asteraceae; genus Bidens; species Bidens hawaiensis. Next base: position 436,360 of record NW_027491665.1, on the reverse strand, counting down.
GAGGTAGTTTACGTGTAGTATCTTATTATTATCTAGTTAGTATTTTATATGTAGTTAGTATTTTGATATTCAAAAGTTTAGAAATTAGGCTAAATGTACCTATCTCTTACTTGCATATATCCCCTCCTTCGAAAATTCACATTAGAAATTGTCGTGTTCGTCTGTTGAAAAGTCAATATGTTTAAAAAGGTTTTTATAAGAAAAATACTAATAAAATGAAAAATAAATCTTTTTGGAAATTATAACAAATATAAAATAGCAAAAAGAAAACCTTTAATAAGTTATAACACTAAAATAAACGTTTTGAACAAAAAGATAATGGTTTTGTAAAAGTAAAACAAACCCAGACTTATCATCGCAGCCTATTGTTGATTCTTAAAACACATATGAACCACTCGATAATATTCCATATATAGAAGGCTTCTATCATTTTAGTCTACACGTTATAGTAAGTCAATCCTTGTGAAAGATATTTTCTAACACATGCTAAATCAAGAATTCAAGATACATATCTCAATTGTCTTTAAAAACGTGTGGCGATTAATTATACCTCAAACAACACGGTTAACACCCCCCCCCCCCCAACACACACGGCCACTTACGTACCCACCCACCATTGTCTGACTCGGACAGGCTAACGCTCCGCCCCGTTAACCCACAACGATTAGCCTTATAATCTCTGGCTACCACTAAAACCAGACATGTCCATACCCTCAAGAACTCTTATCTTATAGCTCACTGTTAGTTTCATATATTTATCCAATACCATCACTCTGGCTCAACCCGAGTACCTATACCATGTCTGCGAAAACGCTGCTAATTATACAAGAAACAGTACATACCAAAGAAACCTGATCACCGCCTTCTCCGCCCTTCCTTCCACCAACTCTGGCTTAGGTTTCTTCAACTCCTCCAGTGGTCAAGGCAGCGATAGAGTCAACTCGGTCGCCCTTTGTCGAGGTGACATTAATCTAGATATGTGTCTGAGTTGTCTTAATAGCTCCATTGTTAACTTGCAACAACGATGCCCAAACCAAAAGGAAGCAATAGTATACTACGATTACTGTTCGCTGCGATACTCCAACCAGACTATATCTGGAAATGCAAACATTCCCAGAGGGTCTACGGTGTCAATGTTTAACGTCCGTAACGCGACAGATAAGGATCAGTTTAATAGCGATCTAAGACCGCTGTTGAGCGAGCTGAGAGCCGACGCTGCTGCAGGCAGTTCGCTAAGGAAGTTTGGGAGCGGGAACAGGACGGGGCCAGATTTCACAACGATTTATGGGCTTGTGCAGTGTAATCCGGACTTATCGAGGGTAGAGTGTAGTGATTGTTTGGAAGATGCTGTCAATCAGTTTGGGCTGAGTATATATATCGGGAGCGTTGGAGGGAGAACTCTTAAAGCTACGTGTAACTTCAGATACGAGATTTATAGTTTTTTCAACGTGAGTACTCTTGTCATACCACCACCACCATCTTCGTCACCGGCACCGCCGGTTTCCCTCGCTTCCCCGCCGGTTTCAGCATCGTCGCCAGGTATCGATTATTTTTTTAGTATGATGTTTGTCCCTTCTAAAATGAACAGGGGGGAAAATTTGATGTTAAAAAAATTATTATTTTAGTCAAATGATTAAATAATATTATAAATACATCCCAAACAGTTTGGTCGGTCCGACTGTTCCAATGGGTATTTGTAGAAATTCGGGTATAGTTCGACTGTTCTTAGAACGGTCATTTTGGGTATTTGTAGAAATTCGGCCAAGTTGGTAAAAAAAAAAGCCATTTTGGTTATTTTCCCATATATATATTACCTTTTTAATACAAACTAAATAAATTTCATGTGTTTTAACATCACATAAAGATGGAAGTTTCCTGGCAATACTTCCGTTTGATTTTTTTTCGCTTGGCATATAACCTCTGTGTTTTCAAGATACAACACAAACTTGTAAAAATTAGCAGTATTATTTTCAAGAGATTGAATTTAGCATGGGTTATCTTGAAAGCATATATATAAATGATTCTTGAGTATAATATATGTTCTCTATTTTAGCCCAAACTCAAGCAGAAGAGATCTTCTTTGACACCTCTCGCAATAATGTGTCATTGGAACCTCGCTTGTCTGTTAGACTTCTGGGTAATTTACTAATTTTCTTCGCCATAGAGAACCTCAACAATACACCAGCAGTGCCCTCGTTTTCAACCTTCATAACCCAAAATCTTCCTTCCTATAAAATTTCTTTTAATAAAACTTTGTTGAGTGCGTTCTTCATTCTTGATCGATGAAATAATGATAACGTTCTTTAAATTAGTCAATCACCATGCTCTGGTGCTATTTTTGAAAAATGAATCACAAGTTATTCACATATGATAACACCAAAGACCAGTACCTATGTAGGTCCCGAAACCGGATCCGACAACGAACAGCTTTGTTCTTGATAAACGCTCGAGAAGGGTGCGGTGAAACAAACAACCGAACATAAATAATATAAAGATAAAATAAAGGGACGATCTCGTAACCGGTACAAAAGATTCATAATACAAAAACGAACCAATCCCACCCAAGGTGAGCTCCCCTTGGGTGGTTGTTTACACCATACAAAACACACACTATAAAAGAAAACAAGTTTCCTATTTATAGCTAAACATAGTAAAAAGAAAGCATTCTAGAAGCATTCTCGTTAAACTTAAACGCATGTCGAAGTTCTCGTCTCGTGTCCGGTTTTGCTCGCCGACATTAAATATTATCTTGACTATAAATATATAACGGGTTTTGTCATTTGATATTGCAAGTCACTTAAATTAGCCTTACAATCACCCCCTTGACTTATGATATCAAAAACTTTGTTGAACCATGTCTCGCATCTTCACAAATCATTCGATAAACCGAAGCCTATTCGTTTCAATTCACCCCCTCAAGGTATAACCCACCTATATTTAATCTTGAAATAGTTCTCGCTTCTTTATCCATTCTCTCGGATTTTAAGTTGTATATTGGCATGAGATGAGCTCGAATATCCACAAATCGATCTCGAATTACCGGTTTCATCGATCAAATGACAAAACTTATTAATTCGTTCGAAGTTCACCTTTCGGATCCAACTTCTCGAACGCCTTAGAAATAACAAGCTTTGAACATGATTAAACAAGACGAAACCCGAACAAATTTGACTTTCTTCAGTCGGTCAACGCCGAAAAACAATGCTTTCTCGGCACAAAAACAATCACTTTTCCCAAACCAATTCAACATAATATGCCAAAATAAACATCAACATATTTAAACAAGCCTAATAGAAAACGACAGCCCCCCTTAATTAGCAAGCCAAAAAAAATCAAGTTGGACCATGTCTTCGGCCCAAATTAGAAGACCTAAGCCCAAATCAAGAACCATCTTTGCAGCCCATTTAACCAAGCCCAACACAATTAAAACTTTAACCCTAGCAGCCTCATTATTGAGCCGACACCTCCATTCTTACGTGACATAAAACTCGCCGGAGTTCACCGGAAAATCGATAGTGTCGCCGGAATTTGTCATTAGACATCCATCCTCAACCTCTAAGTCACTATTTGATGTCTCTCCTCTTTCACTCCACCTCCGGTCGCCGCCAACATACGTCGCCCTTTATTTCGCAGACAAAAAGCTGAGGCCACCGGTCAGCTTCACCAGAATGTTTTAGTCACCAGGACCGCAACCATCTTTGTGGAATTAAGGTCAACCCACCGGAGAACCGTACTCCGGTATCATCGCCGCCACACATCACTGGCGTACCCAAAGCCGGAAAACGTAATCTGGTAGCAACAAACAATCATCGGAAAAGCGAGTTCCGACTGGCACCTTTCAAACGTCGCCGGTCGGACTCCAAACTGGAAAGTCTCCGCCACTTTTTTTTAGACAAAACATCAAAACTAGTCCTTTATGTTTGCACGGTTTTTCAATAGTTGTTCTTTCGCAAACTTAATGGCAGAAAAGACATTCTATGTTTCAAATATATATCACGTTACGTCCTTTGGCGCTAACCCAGTTAACTTTTCTAGTTAAATTCAGTCATGTGCAAGGCACATGAGGTTAGTTTTGTACATTTACATAATTTAATAATTAAAAATAAAAAAATAATATTCCATATATATAATATTCTATATATATATATATATATATATATATATATATATATATCGTAAACTCACTCTCTCTCTCTCTCTCTCTCACTTCTTTCTCTCTCTCTGACCAACACCAGGTCCGCCGCCACCACTCCTCCGGCCAACACCTCCACCATCCACCCCAACACCACCACCGGCCACCACTCCTCCAGCAAACACCTCCATCTCTATTCTCTACACCTGATTACCTCCTCCGGCCAACACCTCCACCTAACAACCACAACCACTACCGCCTCGACTGATTTATATTTCATGCCAATCTAGCTTCACCGGTAACAGAATTTCATGTGCAGATCTAGCTTTGATTTCCTGTTTTCGGTCATGGGGGCGGAGGTTGTGGTGGTTGTTCGGTCTGTAACCCTCATTTTTCCGATTTGTTTTTTCCGACGAAATTCGTGTTTTCCGATTTGGTTTTCCAGTGTGTTGAAGTGTGTCGTTCACCGTCGGTTAGGGTTTTCCTCTGCCGTCCTAAACGAAGCTTGGCTTTTTTTTACACCAAATTTGGAGGTTATTGAATTTGGTACACACAGAAACGATCTGGATTTTGGGGCATGTTTTTTAGTTATGAGAAATTGGGAGTAAGAGAGTGGTTTGGTGAATTTGAGCTTGAAGAAATATGAAAGGGATGGTGGGGTAGTCCGGTGGTGTGGGTGGTCGCGGACGCTGTGGTGGTGGTGGACCTGGTGTTGGTCAGAAAGTGAGAAAGAAGTGTGAGATATATATATATATATATATATATATATATATATATATATATATATATATATAATATTTTTATTTTTTTAAAATATATATGGAATATTATTTTTTTTATTTTTAATTATTAAATTATATAAATTTACAAAATTACCCCATGTGCAATGCACATGACCATATTTAACGAGAAAACTTAACTGAGTTAGGGTCAAAGGACAAAACGTGATAGAGTTTTTGAATACAAAGGATGTTTTTTGCCATTAAGTCTGCGAAAGGACAACCATTGAAAAAACGTGCAAACATAAAAGACTAGTTTTGATGTTTTGTCTTTTTTTTTAAATTCTGGTCACCGATTAGGGTTCCGGCACTACTTCCGGCGCCGCCATCCTAGTGAACCATCTCCTGCCAGTAAGAATCACCACCATAACCTCTGCCTTCATCATATAGCCGCCTCACTCATCCACTAACTAAAAACTTCTACAGTTATTTCCGTTCAAGCGAGGTCACCAGCCTCCCTCCGCCTTTAAATGGGGCAAAAAGTCCAGGTCTACAACTAGAGATGAACTTCGAGCATCTTTATTTCCCCAAATCTTCAAACTTTTATTTTCAAAACTTCAACGGGTCTTCAAAAGCTTCAAGAAATTAACGTCTCGGTTCGGGTAATAGCGGAAATAGAACCCGAATATCATCATCATCATCATCATCGTACTCAGTATATCCCACCAATAGCAATGCTATGGTAGGGTCTGAGGAGGGTAAGATGTAGACAGCTATCCCATAGGGATAGAGAGGCTGCTTTCGGTGAGACCCCCGGCTCGATAGTAGTTTTGCATCAAGCCTTGGACATAAGGCACATAGCACTCAATCATCGGGACACCGGCTGATTGGTGCATGTGCCCTTGTCTTTCGGCTATCAACGCCACCACATGATGCCTGATTAACCTTCCGCTACTTTTAACGTTATTTTCACGAGATTAGTAAAATAACGTCAAAATTAGTGCAATTTTACTTTTGCCCACCCGAGGGTTCACACATATATACATTATATGCGCGCACCGCAAGCAGGGCGTAGAACCCGAATATCAAGAACAAAATTGAATCATAAGATTCGACCCGCTCTGATACCAATTGTAGGTCCCGAAACCGGATCCGACAACGAACGACTTTGTTCTTGATAAACGCTAGAGACGGGTGCGGTGAAACAAATGACCGAACATAAATAATATAAAGATAAAATAAATGAACGATCTCGAAACCGGTACAAAAGATTCATAATATTAAAACGAACCGATCCCACCAAGGTGAGCTCCCCTTGGATGGTTGTTTACACCATACAAAACACACACTATAAAAGAAAACAAGTTTCCTATTTATAGCTAAACATAGTAAAAAGAAAACATTCTAGAAGCATTCTCGTTAAACTTAAACGCGTGTCGAAGTTCTCGTCTCGTGTCCGGTTTTGCTCGCCGACATTAAATATTATCTTGACCATAAATATATAACGGGTTTCGTCATTTGATATCGCAAGTCACTTAAATTGGCCTTACAACCTACAGATAAAGAATCAAAAACTTGAATATTGAACTAAAAGCAATCACCAGCGCTTGACGATCTTTATTGAAACCAAATGAATGAATGATTACAGAACAATTGAAATAATTAACTACCAATGCTGTCTTAGACTTCTTCGATCGTTCCTTATGTACATTTGTCATAACTACTGTTGAATAAAGAAAACCCCGCAGGTGTTATATATTATTAATTAATCAACTATATATAGTAGTACAATGAGCTAAATAAAAGAAAACATAATCAAATGCAATCTCCTAATTATGGTAACACTATAATACTAAAACTCTAACAATATATGATATAATATTCTCTAATATTCCCCAGCAGTCAGAGCGGTAGAAAATTGGACGCTCGGACTAGAGCGCAAAGCTTGTGAAGATATACGACCGGCTGTCACGTAGAGCAGAAACTCGATCGGCTATAGGATCTCGGCAGCGGCTTGACATAGTCAGGCAGCTAGGCATTATGACAAGAGCTTTGACTGCGACGGCAGGAGCTATGACTGAGTCGGCCGAAGCAACGACTTGGCGGCAGTTTTTTTTTCCTAAGAATAAAACTAAATAATAATAAAAAAAACTATCTTTTTTTTCAATCCTTTAAACCCAAAGCCTAAACAATTTTTTTTCTCGTTTCGTTTTTGCTCCAATAACAAATAAAATTACATTACGCAAAAAAGAGTAAAATAAAAAGCATAAAAGAACAAGTAATAGAGATGAATATAACGAATCTCTGTGTTGGCATAGATGCAAATAACAAAATAAAATTCTTTGGATTTGGCGCCAAGGTGGGCTATTCCGTTGAGGAGAGTCAGGCAAGAAGGGCAGGAGAGAAGTAATATTTGTGTGTACAATGTGGGCAGGATGAGAACAAGAAGAAGAGAAAGAAAAATGCTATAATCTTAAGGCTTTGATACAATGTAGAATAATGAAAACCCCGTTAGGTGTTATGTATTATTAATCAACTATATATAGGAGTACAATGATCTAAATACAAGAAAACATAATCAAATGCAATCTCCTAATTATGGTAACACTATAATACTAAAACTCTAACAATATATTATATAATATTCTTTAACGGTTTCAAGTTTGGTATTAACTTCTTCCTGTTAACATATTTACTCTACTATAATAGAGCCCGTGTGATACACGGGTGGTTAAAAAGTAAAATGAAAAGGTTAAATTTAATCATCATCATCATCATCGTACTCAGTATATCCCACCAATAGCAATGCTATGGTAGGGTCTGAGGAGGGTAAGATGTACACAACCTTACCTCTACCCCATAGGGATAGAGAGGCTGCTTCCGATGAGACCCCCGGCTCGAATGAGACCCCCATAGGGATAAAAGGTTAAATTTAATAATATACATATTAACACATCTTATGAATTCATAACATATAAATAATTTTCTAAATTACATAAATTAGTAAGAATAATTTGTATTTGCAATTTAAAAGTAATAAAATAGAAGGTTGTGAATCTATAACAATTAAGAAAAAGAGAAGACTAACATCAATTCATCCTAGTTGAGTTGATAAGCCATAAACATTTAAAAGCAAGGTAGTGAGTTTAATTCCTACCAACAACATATTTTTCTTTTTATCTTTCATGAAAGAAAAATTATAAAAATGGAAACTTGTACACTTGGAGCCTATATGAAAAGTTTAATTGAATGATATGTGAAACAATTTTGTTGCTTTAATATAGTAGGTAGATTAGTAGTTACTCCTCATCAATAATAATGTTACTGATACCGATAACGAGGATGATCCGGAGGCTGATATTAGATCAACATGCTTGAAGATATTTTGAAATTATTTCTAAATTTGATTTTCTCTATTTGGGTCTGCATTTGTTTGATTATTATTTCCAACTTTTTGTTCCATAATATTCTCAATATTAGAGAATATAACCTGCTTGTTAATTACTTAATGTTGGAATCGGTTTTTGGTTGAATATAATTATAAGAACTTTGTTATTGGAGCCTTTGGTTTAATTATGATCTTTGATTAACTAATCATTTTCAAACCATTGATCGCTTCCAAAACTGCATCAGTTAGTTCTTTTGATACTAACTTCTCAAGAGCCCTAACCATCGGTACTTAAGTAGACATTAGTTTTCACTAACTAATGAGTTCATGTTGACCACACAAGTTTGACTAACGAGCTTTACTATCGGTAGAACATTGCTGAAGCTAACTTCATTGACCTTATGTTCAATTTTAGCACTATTTCAACACATACAAAAAGGTTTGATATCTGCAAAAGTTGGCACGAAACTTCTGTCAATTAACCACTAGCTTACTATGCATCATGTTTTCTAAGTAAACCAACATCTCTTTGCATAATTAATTACATTCTAGATAGTGCATTGGATATGTCTTGACAGCTTGACTCTTAAAGCACCTGACTAAACTTAAATTATTTCACATTTTGTAAAGAAGTTGAATTTTGGTCTTGATAAATGTTTAAATTAACATAAGGTATTGTACTATTGTTAGTATTATAAATTGCTCTTTATTTTTATAAAATCCTTCTTATAATTTCTTAGACCATATGAGTACACCAATATTTGATAATGCACTCATTTCTTGTAGGAAAAAGTTCTAGCACGACCGTGACGATAATAGTCATTATTTCAGTAGTCACTGTCATCTTAATAATCATTAGCATTTGCATCTTCGTGCGACTGAGGAAAAGAAGGAAACCTTCGTCAAGTGAAACTATAGAGAGTAAGTTCTAAGTTTGAAATCATATTTGCAAGAAGAACTTAAAACATAAAGCGCTAATATTGTTAGTACCATGATACTATCATTCTGATATAATACACCAATTTTTGAGTTATTGTGTTTGTATAGGGATAGGGATACCAACTATTCAATAAAACAACGTTTAACTTGCTCTTTCTTTACCAGCTGAAACTATGGATGTTTCCAATCCTGAGTCTTTGCAATACAGCTTTAGCCTAGTGAAAGCTGCAACAAATAACTTTTCTGAAGATAATAAGCTAGGAAAAGGCGGATTTGGTGCGGTTTATAAGGTATACACAAATTGATTTTTCTTTTTATATTTCAAGAATAGAATCTTAATGTTAATTAATGGAACACGGATATATGTTATCATGTGATATTTAGGGTACGCTTCGAGATAGACAGGATATAGCAGTAAAAAGACTAGCAAGGGACTCTGGACAAGGTGATGCAGAATTTAAGAATGAGGTTTTGCTAGTCGCGAAGCTTCAACACCGTAATTTGGTCAGGTTACTCGGTTTTAGCATAGAAGGAAGTGAAAGACTTCTCATTTATGAGTACTTGCCAAATGCAAGCCTGGATCAGTTTATTTTTGGTAAGTTTGTAAAGAGCGGTCCTCTTTTCCACTTGATATGTCATGTCCCACAACAAACGTTTATAAAAATTTCGAAGGAATTGAACTATGGGTTTTGATAACTAGATGAAATGCTTAAGCATACGTTTACGTCTAGTAACTTCTCCACAAAAGAAAATAAATATTGTGATATCCCAAACAGCTTCACAAAACCAATTTGATACTTTTAGTCTCAGATATTGTTTTCCTCTTTAAAGAATTAAAGAGCTTATTAACAATCAACATAAAGACATTTATTGGATAGCAAAATATGGTTTTTATAGGATATTAATTGTTAGTGATGCGTGCATGTTGGTGGTTGTTGTAGATCAAACTAAATGTGCACTTCTTGATTGGGAAAAGCGATACAAGATTATAAGAGGTGTAGCAAAAGGACTTCTTTACCTTCATGAAGACTCACGTCTAAGGATAATTCATCGTGATTTAAAAGCTAGTAATGTTTTGTTAGATGCGGAAATGAATGCTAAAATTGCAGATTTTGGCATGGCAAGGTTGTTTAAACCAGAGGAAACTCAAGGTGATACAAGTCGAATTGTTGGTACCTAATAAGTATACGATCTTCAAATAATCTCATATATGGAATTTGTGAAGCTTTTTCTACTTGCATAATAACGCAAGTGTTAATATTGTGGTTTCTTTACTTTTCTTATATAGTGGGTATATGGCTCCAGAATATGCCATGCATGGTCAGTTCTCAGTAAAGTCAGACGTATTTAGTTTTGGAGTGTTGGTGTTGGAAACGATAACAGGTCAAAAGAACCATTGCTTTCAGAGTGGTGAGAGCATTGAGGACCTTCTTAGCTTTGTAAGTATCCATCTTTTATTTTATAATAATCTAATTAGTAGAGCATATACATGAAAAAAAATATATATATATATATATATATATATATATATATATATTTATTTATTTATGATAACATTGCATTGAAAATTTAGATTCCCTATTGTACTTGTGATGCTAACAAAACAATTTTTTTTCTTTATTGTAGGCGTGGAAAAATTGGCGGAATAAGACGGTGACAAATATGATAGATCCTGCATTAAGGACTGGATCAGGTTCATTGCATGATATCATTAGAAGTATCCACATTGGATTATTATGTGTTCAAGAAAATATTGTTAATAGGCCAACCATGGCCTCAGTTGTTCTCATGCTCAATAGCTTCTCTATCACCCTCCCGGTACCATCAGAGCCTGCGTTTTTCATGCATAGCAAAAGTGATCCCGAAATGCCACTTTTTCATGAGTATAGTTCCTCAACAAACAATAGTGGTATACAAAAATCAAAAAAAGCAAAATCATCCGAGATTTCAATAAATGATGTTTCAATGTCTGAAATAGTTCCTAGATAGGTTTTAATAATGCACTTTATATGATACTAGCTTGGTTTTGAAAACATAATTCCATTCTACAATTAAAGATTACATGCATGTGAACGTAAATATGCATATTGTGTGCGCGCTTGTATCTTAAGCATGAGTCTATTAATTCAGATAGTTCCACGTTTTCTTTTTTTATTTTTGTGGATTTTCTTCACCTTATGTGATCTAAATGAGATCATAGCCATTTTCAATATGATTTTTTTACTATTTGCTAATGGAAACATAATGGAGGGGGTTTGGTAAAGTAACTGATGTTTCACAAACTCGCAATCATGAAAGTCAGAATCGAAAACAGTATATCCATTATATAATGGCTAGATCTAAATTAGTTTCATGAGTTAAAATCTGACTTAACTAAAACTCTAAAAGATCTTTAATCACATTCATTTCAAGAAATTGAGACAAACTAACCAAGTTTCAAGGTTTTTATTCTTTACTCGGTCACCTGGATATTAAATCATTTTAATATTTTCATACTCCCTTAAGGATATTGCTATTTTAGGAGCATATTGGTTCTTCAATATAAACAACTTTCTTTTCACATTATATAGATCAAGAAATAGTCACATGATTGGGTCATGTAATATTTATCGGTTTAAGGTTTTGTAACCTTCTACAAACTGATAATGAGGTTTATGGAGTATTGACACTCTAGGGTTTATGTGTCATATCAAGTATATTCATACTCTTTCATGATAGTAATAATAAGCACAACTTTGGTTTAATTGTTCTATTCAATATTATATGTACTAAGAAATAATAGCATATTACACAACACTAAGGCATGTGATATAATCAAATTATGTGTATTACATTATAACTGTCACTATATAAAAAGAATTATAAAAACTTTATATGCATTAATCTATGATGATATAACCAATCACATATGTATCTTGCGTACAAATGTTTGTCACTCTACTTTGAATCATGAACATATATGTACATCTAGTTTTTCTCATATGATAGATTATTTCTTGTTAATGGGCCTTTTTTATAATAAGTTGTTCAAGAAAACATAGAAGGTAACTTGAGGATCTCATTCTCAAGTTAATTCAAAGGTATATATTTTATGATTTCTTTTTTTAAATGTCAAAAATGTTGATAGAAAAACTATTTATCAAAAATAGTGTTATTTCAAAAATATTTATCAAAATAGTGTTTTTAGCGCCTTTTGTTTTTTCTCATTCCTCTTTTTATTGGATAATATCAAGATGTTTAGGGTTTGAGCCTAACTCTCGTTAGCTTTTCTATTTAGTTTGTATAAAACTAGCGTTTTACCCAGCACGTTACGCCGGGACAGGTCAATAAAACCCAGGCAGTGGCAATTAAACCCAAATGTTATCAGTCGCAAGTGTTAAGGCGGTAAGTCGACGCGAATACGATCGGTTTCAGTTACGTGTGTTATTGTACTGGAACTAAAACCAAATAAAAACAAAAAATAATAAAATTTGAGCTGGACAAATGGGGTTGCGTCGGGCGGCAAAAATCGGGCGTTGGTAAAACCTGTCGTTGTTAATCCCGGGGGTTGAGGCGGTAAGTCTACGCGAATTCGGCTGGTTTCTGTAACATTGGTTACGGTACTTGAACTAAAAAAAACAAAAATAAAAAAAACAAAATCGGCATTCGGTCGGTTTTTGTACGTTTGTTATGGAGCTAAAACTGATACTTGAATTCCGTCGGTTTCTGTCACGTTCGTTACGGTACCGGTACTAAAACAAAACAAAAAACAAAATTGACATTCGGTCGGTTTTCATTACGTTGTTACAGACTGAAACTAAAACAAACCAAAAAGGACCAATACGATGCCGCAAAGTTAGCCAATCGGGACTTTGCGGCTCCAAACTTCTTCATTATATTATATAAAATAATAATGATTGTTATACTCCAAATTTTTGCTATTTTTGAATTTTAGTATTCAAAGATGTTACTTGGGTCCAGGCCTAGCCTAAGAGGAGGGAGAGAAGGTGATGTTCGGTTTATTTGTACATATTTTAGTTTGTTAACTTAGTCGTTTTACTAATGTAGTTTAGGAACTTTGGTACTTCATACATGGTTATTGTGTTTCAGGACACAGGTACTTAACGCGCCTAATTTGGACCTGTACGAGCACAGAATGAAGACCCGGGATGTCCAGCACGCGAATCAAGACATTAATATTGACTTGCTGAGTGAAGTGACCCATCGCATAGCGCGATGGGTGTTGAAGGTGGGAAATATTGACCAGGCGTTGACTTATGGTCCATCGCGTAGCGCGGTGGTCTCGGGGAGGAGACCATCGCGCTACGCGATGGTCCCCAGAATCGTGAAAGTTAGGGTTTTTTCATATATTACATTTTGACGAGACGTTATTATTGACCTTCCTGGCGATTTTCAGAGCAGAAGGAGAGCCACCATCACTTCCAATCATCTCCAAGCATCATACATGTCCTACCAAATCATAACCGAAGCCCGAGAGATACCGATGCGTGGCTAGTTCCTTCGAGTCATGCCCGGGATGTAGAGTATTGTATCTTTCAGTTTTTCTCATGTATTAAGAACGAATTGATTGTAACTATCTTTGATGTTAATCTATGAGTATTGATGTCTAGTATGATTGTGCACAACGTCAGTTTAGGTTTATTTCGATCAGAAAGATTAGTGTGCCAGTTGCTATGATAATTGCTTGTAGGATTGTTTTGACCTGTTAATTGCAAGAAAGCATACGTTTGCCCTTAGTTGAGTCACACTGGCAGGGACCGTTTGATAACCAGTGCCGTGTGTTAGCGAGCGTGGATGCCTAAGGTTTAACCGGTTAGTCACTCTGTAGTTGACACAGGATAGTTTATCTGTTAAGTTGCGTGAGTTTGCTGTTAGGTTACGTACTTGGATTCCCGGGTGTGATTTGCTTTGTCTGATTGATTGAATACTTGATTGCTTGTTCGTTTACTATAAAACCAAACTGTTTGCTAGTGTGATCAGCACTTTACTTGAACTACTTCATAATGTTAGGAATCAGTTTCACTGCACACTGACCACATACTCCTCGTGGTTCGACACCCTACTTACCCTAGCTTGCTTAGGTGATTAGGAACACTGAATTAATTGTTTTTGACTAGATAGCGACAGTCTAGCATCAAAATGGCGCCGTTTCCGGGGAGTTAGTGTGCTTAGTGTTTTTGTGATTAATTGATTTCTTTATTTAGTTTAGTTTAATTTAGTTTTTGTTTTTATTTTTAGTTTAGTTTTATTTTCCCATTTTACGCGGGGTGTGTTGTTTGTGCAGGTAACAGGTTTATGCACACCCGCTATTCAGGAAGAGGTTTTCCACTGATTTACGAGCCAGAAATTAAGCGTGTAGCTCGGCAGAACCGAGCTCAGATCAAACAGCCAGACATGGAAGGTCGGAACCAGAACCATAATCAAAATCAAAACTCACCACCCAAGATCAATGTTTTCCAACCCGAACAAAATCCACCAAATAACCAAAACCCACCTAATACCCAAAATCCACCAAACAATGACCAGATGCCACCTATCAATACAAACCAACAACCACAAAATTCAGCCCGACAATCCAGAAACCGAAACCGAAACTATGACAGACCCGGACCATCAGCCCCAAACAATACCCCTCGCCACCGACAACAGATTATTCAAGATTATGATCACGTTAGTATTCATACTGAAGATGAAGAAGAGGGAGATGAGGAAGAACAAGAACCGAGGAATGATGGTAGTAATGGGGATGATTGGAGGATTAGAAGGAATGACGGGTTTGGGGCGAGAAATGCAGATGAGGGTATACTGATTGAGGAGGTTGAAGAGGTGGAAGAACCGGTTAGGGTGAAAGGTAACAGGTGGAGAAACAGAAACCCAGACAGAGGTGGTATTGGAAGATATCGGGAGGAACGAAGACAGCCGATTCAGGTTAACCGGGGAGGTTTTGAGGAGCCAAGGGTCAGACGAAGGAATTATGGGCTACCGGCTCAGGGTGTTAATAGTCGGTTCAGACCGGCTATTTCAGATGGTGCCTCACCGATTGTCCCACAGGCTCATGTACAGGGACAACCAGCATTCAAATCATGTCCGTCTTACATTAACATAGTTCCTCATTTTCACGGACTGGGATCTGAAGACCCGTACTCACACTTGTCAGATTTTTCAGCTATTTGCGGATCTATCGGTGACGGTACATACGATCAGGATGAGGTTCGGTTGCGGTTGTTCCAGTTTTCATTAAAAGACAAAGCCAAACACTGGTTCAACTCGCTACCGATGCACAATACTGAGAACTGGGGTGAGATGCAGCAGGTTTTCCTTAACGAGTATTATTCGCAATCGAAGACAAACGAATCCCGGATCAAGATTCGTCACTTTTCACAGTTACCGGGCGAGTTATTTCATGAGACATTTACTCATTTTAAGGAAATAATTAGAAAGTGTCCGCACCATCAGATAGAGTTGTGGGAGTTAGTTAAGAGTTTTGTTGACGGGTTGACATATGAGGATAGGAAGTATTTGAAGGCATCATGTAATGGTCAGCTGTTAAACCAACCCGAGGAAGATGATTGGGATTTCCTCGAATTTATGTGCCAAGATTCAAAAGCCGAAGCCTCTGCTGAAAAAAGAAGAAAACACTTGACAACCAAATCAGTAACATCAACAGCGAGTGAATCTGAACATATAGCAGCTTTGGAACGAGAATTGGCAATGTTGAAGAATGATAAGGGTAAAAAGGAGGTTGGTAAAGTCGGGGTAAATTTCCTAGTTTGTGAAGATTGTGGGGAACTGGGACACACAGCAGATGATTGCCCCGAGTATGAAGACGAAGAAGAGCCCGAAGAGGTTAATTATGCTTATAGGGATTTCAAAGGTTAGGGGTTTAATTCAAACACCTATCACCCCTGCCTGAGGAACCACTCGAATTTCAGATACGGGAACGCCTCGAGTCAGTCAAACCCAAACTTTTAGGGGTCCGGTCAGAATCGACAGCAGAACAGCTACCACCAAGGCGGTTATCAGCAGGGTTCGAACAGTCAGAGTGATAGTCGGAATTATAACATAGATGGCTACCGGGGTAACAGTTCGTCGAGTAATCAGAATCAGGACCAGCAGAAGGGTAGTTCAGGAAATTCAGAATCAGGACCATCAGAAGGGTGACGGAACCAGGCTCACTCTCCCGAGAGACCCATAATTGTTAAAAAATAAATTTTATAATATATAATTTTGTTTTAACACAAAAGCTTACAAAATAACTCTTTGGTTGAATGAAAAGTGTTTTAAACTATAGAAACAATGGTCATGGGTTCAATTCTCACAATTGATAATCTATTTTTCATAAAAAAAGAAGTGTTTTATATGAATCGTTTTAGTAGTATGTCTATTATTATTTATTTGTTTTTGGCTTTTGAAAACAACCTTATTAGTAAAATTCATGGATTTAATCCCCAATTAGTAATCTCTTTTTTTCTATAGAAAATAACTTTCATTTGTGTTTTATATTAGTCATTTTATTAACATTTCTATTATTATTTGTTTGTTTTGGACTTTTGAAAGACAACCTTATTAATAAAATTCATTGATTCAATTCCCATTTAGTAATCTTTTTTTTATAAAAAAAACTTTCATTTGTGTTTTATATGAGTCATTTTAAAGTATGTTTGGGATTGAGTTTGAAAATAGCTTATTGACTTATTGTCTTACTGGCCAATAAGCTAAAAGGTGTTTGACAATCATAAAAATCTTTTTTATTTTAGCTTTTTGAAATGGTTAAAAAACAGTTTTATAAAAGCCTTAAATCATGGCTTTCAAAATGACTTCTTGAAAAAGCTAATAAGTCAATAAGCTGTTTTCAAACTCAATCCCAAACATGCTCTAGCATGTTTATTATCATTTGTTCATTTTGGGCTTTTAAAAGGCAACCTTGTTAGTAAAACTGTCAAACTATCTATTACATAACTGAGAACGCGATTTTAGAGACCCATTTTTTACTCGTTCCGGGCCCCAAAATTTTGAAGGAGCTCACATGGACAGCTCAACTTGGATCAAATCATAAGGACTATTCGTGTAACCAACTCTATATTAAAATATTATTTCATGTTTATCACTAGGGTTTGGGGTTGGACTTTTAAAGAGTTTACATAGCTAATCATATTTTTTAAGTTTCTATTTATAAGTGGACCCCATCAGTTCTTTTACTTGGTCCCGATTCTATCAAACCCCGATAAAAACCGGTCAAAACCTGGCCATACCTGAAATAGGTTCCTATCCGACTCGGTTCTTGTTTTTGTTAACCAAACCCGAAACCGATTCCCGAATCCTTAAAACAAACCCGGGTAGCCACAAGCCCACAATTGTTAAAGTAAATGAGCCGGGTTTAATAGATTGGGCTGTCATTATGGACCAGACTCCCCATACTTAAAAACCCACTTTCGTTAAAAACCCTTCAAAAAGAATCGACACCATACTAAACCGTACACACCGCCGTTAACAGTCCGCCGGCGAACTCTTCTACTTTCTCCGTCGCCGGCGAACTATCAATCACTGCATAAATCTCTTCAGACCCATTAACAATATTCAATGAAGGATCCCATGGAACTCGACGAACAAATACCTACTTCACCTACTGACGAACCCAAGACGCCCAAAACAAGTAAGAGGAAACAGAGCAAGATCGACGACGAAGACGAGGTTGTGGTTAAGGAGAGGAATATTAAAGGGATACTGTTGTCTGTACGGAAGCCTTCTTATGTTTTGAAGAGGGGTATTGGTATTGGTATTGGTATTGGTATTGGACGAGAGTTACGGAGTTTGCGATCGGAGCATCGGAAACGACTCCGGTGTATTCTCCGGCAACTGGTTCGGCGGCAGAATTGGGAAGAGGCGTGTGGTGTGTTGAGTTTGCTTTTGAAGGGGACGTATAAGGAGAGTGGTGTTCGAAGCAATCGGAATAAGTATTGGGTATGTTTAATTTAATTTAATTCGGACATTTTAAGTTTGAAATCATTCTTTGAATTTATTCTTGTTGAACTTTTAAAAGTTAGGGCTTTTGATGCTGGTCTTTGGGCCGGGATAACCAGCGTTTAAACACACGCTTAACCAATGCCTGAACGCACGAAATCGGTGCTGAAAACCAGAATCATTTTTTTAAAACCAATTCGTTTTGACCCGAAAGTTGTTTTGACCCATAACCCAAACCTGCCGACCCAAAGGGCTGGGTTACGGTCGGGCGTTAGGTTGATCGTGTACCAGGACCGAAGGACTGGGTTACGTTCATTGCATTGCACAGGTCGTGCATTTTTCAGGCCCGGTGGACGCAATAGGCACCTGAATGCACGTAACCGGCATTTAAACATGCTTAACCAATGTCGCGCGTAACCATTGCTAAAAACCAGAAAGTCAGAACTCAGAACCGAAGCTGAAAT
Organism: Bidens hawaiensis; assembly: GCF_021521415.1. Lineage (NCBI taxonomy): Eukaryota > Viridiplantae > Streptophyta > Magnoliopsida > Asterales > Asteraceae > Bidens > Bidens hawaiensis. The sequence continues at coordinate 417,757 of NW_027491665.1, read as the reverse complement.
GTACAGTTTTTTTTTGGAGTCGAAAGTCGAAACCTGTTCTGACCCAAGAGATGTTTTGACCCATAACCCAAAACCGCCGACCCCGACCTGTGTTGCTAGGACTAAGTGGTAATCAACTCTTCCTCACTCGTTATTCATGTCCATGATCTTAAAGCACGGATGATTCATAAGGGTCACCTTGCTTCTGATTCCGTTCTAAATTAGCCTGTTTTGACTCACACCCATTTTGACCTGAACCATAATAACCTTTTTTAAAACTGACCCGACATGTTGCCTGACCCGACCCGCCTGTTTTGCCAGGTTTATATATGATGTTCTACAAATAATAAACATACTCGGTAAAATTCCACTGATAACACGTTTATAGGAAAACTCATGATGTACATATTATAGTTTTGCAAATGCTGCACATATCTGTTTTAATTTGTTTTGAGCTTTATTGTTGTAATAGTATTTAGCAATTAACAGTTTGGTTTTCTTTTGCTATTTAGGCTACATTGGAGCTTTTAGAACGTATGAAAGCTGCAAAGTTGGAACACAAAACGGTCCGGAAGGTGTATGATATATGGATGAAGAAGGATGGTGATGGTAAAAATAAACGGTCGTTGAAGGTATTGTCTTAATAAGTTGCATTTTATAAGATATTATTTTTGTCTATTAATCATCAATTATTTGTTGCAACGTTGGGTATTTTGCTTATGTATTCTTTTTGAGTTTAATCTGGCGGCCAGTGTTATGACCCACATGATTATAAGTTATAACTTACATTTTGTGTGTTATATCTTAATAATTGAACGTTTGATTTTTGGCAGGGCAGATTAGATGTACAATTAGAATTCCTCCTTTTTCATCTTTCTCAAAGTAAAAGCGATGACGCCATACAGACTATAATAAGGTTAGCATTTTTCTTTTGCGACATTAATCAAAGATTATTTCCAACACTAATTAAATTTGTTTTATCATCAGTCTTAAGCAAGATAGAGACTTTTCAAAAGACCCAATAGCAAATTTGGTTGTAGGGTTAGCTTATTGTCATATATTGTACAAGGGTATATCGAAAGAAGTTTTGTTCGTTTACATGATGATTCACATGAATCTAGTAGCTCTATTCAATCAGGGATGTCCGAGTCCCAAGGTATGATGTCAGTTCATTACTCTAATGGACAAGAAGGTGCTGACGTGGAAATTCAAAAGCCAGATTCAAATACCTCTGTTGGAAATTACAAACAAGAAGTAAAAAAAGAAAAACCTGAATATGATGAACTCCATATGAATTCTGATGATAGTGATCAAAATGGAAACGCTGCATGGTTCCCGCATACCGGTGACAAAGTTTATGGTTCCATTGTCAATACACATGGTGGGTTTTCATTTTTTTATACAGGGCATTTCAGCTTATATACTTTTCATTATAGGGGTCTGCCGTGTGCATAAAACCAAAATAACCGAACTCGGTAAATAACCGATGGTTTGGTTTTTTTTTTTTAATCAGTGTTTTGGTTTGGTTTTGGTTTTCCAATCAGCCAAATACTGAAAAAAAGCGAACCAAAAAAACTGATTTTAAGTGATTATAAAAGCAAACACTGTATCACTAATTAATTTTTTTTAATTAATGTTTTTGAGCAAAAACTGTTGATTAAGTGATTTTAAGTGGTATACTTATTGTGTTTACATTTGTCTTAACAATGTCATACGCGGCATGGCAATTTTTCTCTGTTTGGTGTTTGGTTAAACTACTAGATTCTCGCACTGTTTACATTAGTTCTTTTGTGTTCCTTATTTACTGTATAAACTTGCATGTGATTGGTTGATTTTGGTTCAGATCTAGAAGACTTGTTGATGCCTATGAGATTTCCAAAAACAAACAGTTTCGAGGATTTCATCTCTCTTCAAAACAGTATAAAAAACGACCACTATAAGGCTGCAGTTGATCATTTAAAGAATGCTCTTCATTCTACTCCACCAGCTTTTGAGGCTTTGCTTCCTCTAATACAGGCAAGCAACATTATCTATTAAAAAATATTATTTCAAAAAGACTTTTCTAATTATTTAAAATTCAAATCTCAATTTTGACAGATGCTTTTGTTTGGGGATCAAGTCAAAGAAGCTATAGAAGAGGTTGAAAGTGTTGTTCAAAATTCACATGCTGCACTTCCTTTTAGGTAAAAAATAAATAAATAAATATAAATCAATAATTCAGTTCATATGTTTATGAAACTTTTTACTCTTTTGTAATTTTGTTAATTAAACTCTTGTATAATGAAGGTTAAAAGCTAGCCTTCTTGAGCATTTTTCTAAAGAAGATGCAAGCAAACTGTGCAGCTGCTTTGAGGACACGTTAAGAAAAGATCCGACTTGTAGCCACTCACTTTCAAAGCTAATAAACTTGCATCATGTCGGTATGTTATCATCTTTTTATATTGTTTGAATTATATATAACTTGTTGATTCATATATATTTAGTATGTTTTGTATACATTTTCAGGAGTTTACAGCAGAGAAAGTTTGGTAGAGATGATCGCGTTACATTTAGATGCTACATATGCAGGATGTGATATTTGGAAAGAGTTTGCTTCATGCTTCATAGAACTTTCCGGATGCGATGAGGATAGAATGTCAAGTTGTGTCAACGGTGTTGGTGAAAGTTGTTACATTAACTCTTCAAAGAATATCCCTGATATGTTTCAAGTTAATGCGTCAAAAAAGCACTGGAAATTACGTTGTCGATGGTGGTTGACACTGTCATTTCAGTCAAACTATGCTAGCATCAGAAGTTAATTCAGGTATTTTTTTTTAAATTCACTTTCTTAGAACGTTGAGTATTGTGGATTAATATTTACATAATATGATGATATATTTAGGGAACTTGGAGCTTGTCATTTTTATGGTATAGAATCCGCGTATGTTGTTACGGCTTGTAGATATTTAAGAAAAGAGAAAAGTGAAGAATTATTAATCTTGAAAGAGCACATGGAAAATGCTATTGGTATCGCACAACAGAACACGCGATGTTGGGCCAATTCGTATGTATAGGCCTTTGGGTCCATTTTTGTTGGTGTATATGAGGGGATAATTCAAAATTTTGATAGAAGTTGGTCCGTGTTTTCGTATCCCCGTGTAATATAGGCTCCCTGAGAGCATTTTTGTTTGATGGTTTTAACATTGTATTGATTCTTCATTGTTAACTTGAAGCTTCAAAAAAAAAGAAAGCAAGAAATTTGTAACCAAAATGACTACGATTATATGTTCAAACCAAATAAAGAGAACAAGAGGTGGCTTGAAAAATGCATATTAGGAACGATAACTCGTCTAACTTATAATGTGCAGGACTGGTTTGCTGGTCTGGTGTCGCGGGTTCGACAGGTGAAACCCATGAAATGCTTACTCCTGGTGGAATGTAACTAATTGTAACATCCAACTTTTTGTTAAATAATAAATGGAGGAAAGTTTTGTTATTTAACTGTGTGTCGTTAAGTTAGTCGTGTGTTAAGTGTTTGGATTTGGATTTGGAATTGTGAGTGGGTTGTGGGGCCCATGGCCCCCTATATAAGCCTAACCTCTCCATTCTTTTCACCATTTTGTTACACACACACTCAAGAACACACACCCTTTCTCTCTACATTCCGGATCCAAATCTGTGTAAAAAAGAAGGAAGAATCTCGTGTGTAGACATCATCAAACAACAAGAATCACGTCCAGATCTACGTATTGTCCAGATCTGAACTCGAAACCGAAGCAAAAGGTGGGTTTCGGTTTAAATGGTTAAGTTTTATGGTTAGAATTGTCATACAAACAGATATAATGATAGATCGGGTTGTAAAATGTAAGAAAAATATAAAAAACTTTGTAAGTTATAACCTCTTGGGTGCACTTTGTGATAAAAAGGTGGTGTTTTGACTTTGAGGGATGGGTTCAGGATCAGGTGCATGGGGTCAGAATGTGTCGAAAGTTGGGAAGAAGTAAAAATTAGGTCCTAAGGAAAAGCCACGAAGTAAAATGACTTTAAAATAGAAAAAGCGAAGAAAGGAAGGCATTTCACTTTGCTCAGCCATGAGAAGCGAAACAGGCATTTCGCTTCGCTCAGCCATGCGAAACGAAACAGTTTCACGCGAAGCGAAATTCCATGCATGCGAAGCAAAATTCTTCCATGCGAAATTTTATAAAATTCATTTTCTGATGCATTTTTGTTAAAGGACTGTTAATGAAAATAAAATTTTTCCAAGCTGACCTGGCAGCTCAACCCCAACCAGGGGCGCTGCCCCTTGGACCCTGCTAGGGGCTGCCGCCCCTAGACCCCGCTACCAGGGGCGCTGCCCCCGGACCCCTGTTAGTTGAGGGTGTCATTGACTTAGATATAAGAAGTAGTAGTAATGGATATTTGACACTCGTAATGCGTTATACAATTAGCCGTGCACAGCTAAAAAAGGGCATTACTATTAACGGCGAGAGAAACCGACTTCTGGTGAGTTTCTAGCCCCTTTATCTGTTATGTTTTTGGGGTTGTATGCATACTCCTTTGTGATAGTTGTTAATACACTTAACTTAAGTGGTAAGTGTATGATATATGTATGACTAAGTATTGAATGTTATTATGGAATGTTTATACGAATGAATATGTACATATACGTATATACATGACCAGAAGATATGTAAAGTATGCATGAATGAAAATGAATGTATGATCGAGTGACGTGACAAGTATGGTTATTGGAGACGAAAGGACCAGACTCTAATAATATCTGAGACAAAAGGGACCAGACCCTGATAATATCTGAGACAAAAGGGACCAGACCCTAATAATATCTGTGATGGTAGAGATAGAATAGCCTATGGTAAATCACAAGGCCTTATGAAAGAAAGTATGTAAGCGCGTGTGCATGTATATAAAGTTTGTATGAAAGAAGTAAGAGTAAATAAGGTATGAATACGTATCTTCGGATGCGTATGAGTAAGGATATGAATGTATTGTATGTTAAATGATTAACTAGAACTCACTCAGCGTAGCTGACTTTTAGTATGCACGCAAGCAAATAGATTGAGGCAGCTGGCTTGAGGAGAGACACATGGCATGGACGGAAGAGATTGGCATCTACGAAGAAGTGCCAAGATTGTTTTAATTAATTACAATTTGTATGTTAAGACAAGAATGAATTTTTTGTAATGTGATGTATGAAGTTTTTAATTATTCCGCAAAGTTTTTAATTTACTCTGATTTTAGAACTGTGTTTATGAGTAAATCCAACACTAAAGTAGGGTTACCGGGAACGGGGCCTTACACTAATCATGCCTTTATACTTTTCCAGAGACTAAAAGAGGTTTTTTTTCCAGTGAGATGCGGGACTCCAAACCGGACCTAAAATGTATATTAGAAACAACAAAAAAGAAAAGAAAACTAAAAATATAACATTGGTAAACTACTAATATTTGAAAAAGAAGAAAGGTAAGAAAAATGTAGTAGAAAAAAATACTTCATAGTGAGATGAAAACAAGAAGAATATGGCATGCAAGAGCCACCACGTCGACAACGCTAAAATAATTTTGTACCATGTCCTAGACCTTAGTTCTAGCTCTCTATAAAGTCATATACTCTACCATGTCTTATAACAGGCTTTGTTAATGTATCAAAAGCCCACGCCATCAAGAACACATAAATGCTAGGGATTTTTTAGTATAAGTGGGGATTAACTTGTTGATCAAGTTAATTGTAATATGAATTTAAATAAATCGTATTCCGGATGCATGCTTATTTGATCTTATTATAATTTATATTATATTGGTACTTAGGGGTGAAGCCCCTAAGTCATGGGGGTTCCAAGGAGGCAACGCCCCCTTAGCGGGTGGTCCGAGGGTAGCGCCCCCGATAGCAGGGTCCAGCGGACAGCGCCCTGACTGGGGTATGAGCGTATATTAAAAATGCATCAAATTTAATTATTATTAAATTTCGTAAGTATGTCATATGACAAAATCAGGAACGTATATTTTGATTTTTATACGTATAACATAGTTAGTCAAACTACTAACCCTATAAATTTTTTGCTATAATTTAGTTGAGAACCTTCTGTCACACAATGCCATGTGACTACTCTCCACCTACACCAACCGAAATGGAGGTGATGGACTACATCAATACGTTACTATTCATGTCTCCACCGCTCTGTACAAACATCGTAAGTATTTGAACTTGGTTGCCCATGGATGATTGAACCAACTAGCTTCGATGGTGATCTGAACGTCCTCATCGTTGGCGTTTGCCCTCACTTAAGTCACAATAAAGACACTGCTTTTAAGGGCTAATCCTTTTTGTTCTCTACGTCGCTCTTCTAGCCTCACAATCAGTCCCTATTTACTTCACGTGACTAACACAATACAGTCAAAGAGAGGCATGCACCACAGAGTTGCCTCCTGATTTGACTTTAGTAACTCGTCCATGACTATTGCAAATATAAACGGGCTAATTAAAAAAGTGTAAAACATGTGTTAAATTTATCATTTTCAAAACAAAACATAAAAGTGTAAAACATGTGTTGTAAATTAATCATTTCAAAACAAAACTTAAAACAACAGTAACTAAGTCTTCAAATGAATCAAAACTTGCAACTTAACAGTAAGGTCCCTTACTATTTGTTTTTTCAGAGGTAAAATGTCTGCAGTCTGCGGACCACATCTGCAGACATCTGTAGCAGAAGAGGTGGACCAAACCTCTGCAGTCTGCAAGAAAAAGACTGTTTTTTAACGTCTGCAAACTGATAAAATAAACAGAAATTCAACTAAACCGATTTTTCCAATAACCAATATTCAAGTGTTATAAAACCAAATAATTTCCAGAAACTCCAATGCAAATAATATACAAAACATGCTTCAAGTATACAAAAGAAGTTTCAAAGTACAACAAATGTATATATGTTTAAAAATAACATATGTTTCAAGTAATATACAATAACTTCCTGAACCGACGTCTTCACTATTACAACCCGAACCGACATCTTCATACTTGCAACCTGAACCGACGTATTCATACTTGCAACCTGAGTCGACGTTTTCATACTTGCAACCCGAACCAACGTATTCATACTTGCAACCCAAACCTAATTGAACAAACCAATTAACAATCAAACCTAAACATAAACAATATTTCAACGCACAAATTAAACCTAAGCATCAACAATTTTCCAAGCACAAATCAAACCTAAACATAAACAATTTTCCAAGGTACAAATCAAACTTAAACATAAACAATTTTCAAGGCATAAATCAAACCTAAAACACAATTTTCCAAGCACAAATCAAACATAAACATAAATAAAATGGATCAAAAAGTAAAACCAAAATGAAACGGGTCAAAAATCGAGAATCAAGAATCCATCGTCATGGGTTTCATTTTAATACACTAATGTTACTTATGACTCGAGCCATTATTAACCAAGTAATTGAAAATTAATCTAAAGAAAATCAAGAATCAGATTGTAATCTAAAGAAAATCACTCTAATCAAGATTGAAATAAAAAATAAAACCTTAACAAATCAAACAGGAGATGAGGGAGGCCGATGCCGGTTTGCTGGAGAGAAAGAGGCCAGCGGCAGCAGGGGCGGAGGTGAGCGTCGGTGGCGGTCGGAGGTGGAGGAGGCAGGTGGCGGCGGCGCACCGGAGGTGGAGGGGCAGGTGGCGGCGGCGGCTTACCGGAGGTGGAGGGGGGCAGTGGGTGATGGGATTGAATGAAAATGGTTTTGAGAGACCTGATAGAAATAAAATGAATGAAAGAATAAGAAACTGAAAAGATGTATGAAGATTTGAGAGTGGGAGGTCCATGTCTGCGTGAAAAAGAGGACGCGCAGAACTTTTTTAATGAAATGTCTTCCAAAAAACAAACAGTCCGCAAACCTAAACGTCTGCGCGTGATCTGTGTCTGCGCGTGGTCTTTCACTAAAATCATTCTAAGTTTTTCAAGTTAAATCAAATAATATGTATTGGTGAAAAAAATTTCATGATAATTAAATATAAATCAAAACTGAAAAAAAACCCAAAAAATCATTAAATAGTAACCAAGATTAAGATGTTTTCAAATTAGCCTTATTTTTAAAAAAAATAAATAACATTTATAAAAAAATTTACAAAATGTAAAAAGGGTGAAAGAAACTTGGTTACCATAATGTGAAATTAACCCTGCTAAAAAATCATTAAAGATGAACTAATGACCAATGACTGAAAACACAGATCAAAAGGGCCAAACTGGCTTATATACATGCATGCCACATCATGAACACCAAACATACAAGACTGAATGAATGTTCAACCTGATATTAACATTCATAAGTACACATCACTCCAAACAGAGTGAAAAGGGTCTATACAAAAAGGTTCAAAGGAGAGATAACCTTCTTTTCAACACTTTGTCAAACTGTCTCATCTCATAAAGAACCAAAACAAAGTTTCATATTTACCACAATTTATAAAAGGAGAAAGAACAACACCATCTCTTTACTTGTATACTTATAACATCATCATTACAAGCCTTCTTCTTTCTCTTACGACTGCGTTGCTTTTGCAGCAAGCCCCGTCGACTTGCAAACCGGGCAGGTGTTCTTCACCGTCAACCACTTTTTCACACACTCAACATGATACTCATGCCCACAATCTAGCACCCCGATTTGTTCCTTTTCATCATAATCAGTCTGTAAAAGAAGAAATCATCAATGAACAACCATAGCGTATGATTTGAAACTGATAACAGATATAAAATGTAGTTATGACATACCCAAAAGAGAACGGCAATTTGGGATCAATAACTATATATTGAAGCCAAAACTAGCGACAAACGAAGCAATTTGCACAAAAAGGTAACCAACTTTTAACTGTTTTTATATGGCATGTAACTTTTTTTACTAGAAAAAACATAAAACTACCCAAAAAAACACAAAAAAAATTGTCACAATTTTCAGTGGTGTAAACGAGCCAAGCAGCTCGAAAGCTACTCGAGATGGCTCGAATCGAGCCAAGCTTAAAAGAGTTGAGCTCTAAGCTTGTTCAATATACTAGCCCGAGTTGGAGCTTCACTCATCAAGCTTGAACTGGCGTGCGAGTAATAAACGCGCCGGGTCCAAGCTGAGCTCGAGCTTGAAAAACTAATCAGAAACCAAGTTCAATCTATTTAAATAAGCTCGAAACGAGTCAAGCCCAAGCTATTGACTTTTCAATTCAAGGTAATATGAACCAAATCAAAACAATGATGTTGCAACTTATGATAACAGCATTGACCAAGTTGACTTCTATTCCTACATGACGCTGACATGACATACTGAAACCGGTTACCGGCCAACTTATAAGAAATACCTTGAGCCAAAAGTTTTGATATATATTGATGGACGATTGTTAAATTTAACCTAAAAAACATCACTCAGCTAAAATAGAAAGATGATCAAAGTTGGTTTCCTTTTTATGCAATTTGCACAAAAAATGTATTCTAAAGTTAACCGTTTATGGTGCACCATAACACAAGAAAATATGTTTATACATGCAACTGAGCAAGAATATTTGATCAAGATCATTTAAGGAGGTGATAATAAAGAAATGGTAATAAGCAAGTAGGAACCCAAAAAAAATGCAAAAATGAAATTGCAGTTCACTAAATACCTGGCAAATCACACAAGAATTAAGTTCTTGATCAGCAGAAGATGCATCTTCTGGTTCAGAAGAAGATTTAGATGAAGCAAGTACTTTCGTTTTTAAATGTTCTAGAATAAAAGCATCTGACAAGCCCGAGCCTGCACTACCAATCTGTTCACCTAGCGCGAGAAGCTCCTGCATAAAACGGAAAATGTTGCAAGAATTATATGAAGCAAACATTGATATGAAAACACAAAAATTATGAATAATGGATTACAGCCCTAATGACCCTTTGCATGATAGAGATATCGCAATCCGACAATAACTTGGTTAGCATGTGTAATGACAATTAGAAAGAAAATACTCTAATATATGGAAACCACTAATATTAAATATCTAATAAATACGTAAACTATCAATCCTTATTATGGCATGTCATATTATCATTCCATTATGTATACATAATTTAAAAAAAAAAAAACCCCTTTTAAGAACATTTTTTTTTCACATAGGATTAGAAGTAAATCTTAGTACATTCTTAAAATAAAACAAACATTATTACTTAAATAAAGTAGGTCTTTGACAACTTACCTCGTAAGACATGTGATCAATGTCCAAACGCATATCTCTAAGATGATCAACCGAATGTCCCGCTTCACGATAACCAGAAATATCAAATATTGCAACCCCCTACACATCAAAAAACACGTAAACTATAAAAAACCAACAAAGAAACATCACAATTTCCCGTTTCAAAATATTCAAAATCAATCGAAAGATTTCAATTTTTATATGAGTATAATATAATACATCTTCAGGGAGAACCCTCAAGTGGGGAAAGGCCCGATGCCTTGCAGTTGCCTCCACCATAAGCTCCCGCCTATGAGGCTGGAAAACTCTAACACCAGTTGGCTGTGCGGGGCCCACAAACCGAGGCATGGGCAGCTCAATACCATTCTGAAAAGGATTTGTTGGAAGTCTGCGTGAAGATGATGCCACTTGAGAATGGAAATCTATATTAGGTCCTTGCATTGGCGGCTGCGACGGTGGCGGGTGGTGGATAGTGTGGGGACCCGGATGAGGCGTGACAGCAGCCGGGTGCACAAAAGCCCCCGGAATAGGTCCTGGAATAAGCAAGTTAATATTGCTAAGTCACAATTTATCTTAAAAGGAATAGGCAAAATAAAATAATTAGTTTGGCAATTATAACTGTATTCATAAATATTACCTTGAAGATAAGGTAGACCGGGACCATGATTCCACAAAACCGTTTGAATATGTTGACCACCATAGTTACCCGGAATCAAATGACCGCTATTATGGGCTAAGACCGGGTCAACCCCGATAGCACCAGAAGAACTCGAGCCAGGTGTCGGGTAAAAATACTGCATATTTCCCGGGAACCCTTCAGCGTTCTTTCTTTTAAACACGTCAATAAATGGATTTTGAATCCCGTGATTGATTGCAGGTTGGAAAACTCGGGCACCATTAGGTGTCATGTATACATTGTTGGCAGGGTGATGAAGGTGAGGATGAGAATGAGGATGATCTGGACCATTGAACTGAGTGATGCCAGGTGGCAAAGGTCCGTGATTTTCTGGTAGGTGTTGAGGATTGAAACCAGGTAATATTGTGAGATTATTATTAGTAGGTTGCGGGAAACTCGGTAGTCCACCGTAAGGTACTACACTAGGTTCCGGGTGAATACGGCCATGTTCTGTTTCAAGTGGTGGGCCTGTATAAAGCATATTTCGTTGTCCCATATCGTTGAATGATGAACTGCAAGTAAATCCTGATCAATCATGAAAAATATGAACTAGATTAGAATATTAAATACAAAAATATTTTATACGACATTTATAGTAACGCAGAGATAAACCATAAAGCTAACATAAGTGATAAGAAAGTCCATCATAACAAACTGCAAAATTACACGACACGCAATCAAAAAACCTTAAAACAGGATAGAAGAGTTTGTTGGAATTCAACTTTCACAGACAAAGTTGCTGCCTTTATCTCGGGAATAGGGATATCATAATGGGAATTTTTTTATTTTGAGACAATCCAAAATGGAAATAAATCATGTTATTACTAGGGCACCAGATAGGTCAAGAAACTTGAACCCTTTTAAGTAAAAACTATTGTAAAACATCAATTGAATATTCTAATAATGGATCCCTTAAGAAAGAAAGAAAGAAAGAAAGAAAGAAAGAAACATACTAAACGAGTGATAATGTTTTTGGATAATCTACCTAAGATGCTTCAATTTACAGCCACGTCATCCACAAATTTTGTGAAATTCACTATTGGTACTCGGAGTCTCGGATAACCTAAGTCAACTAATACGACAACAGACACCGACAGGCAATGCATGCCATATGAGTCGTACAACGTCACAAAAGCCGAATTCTCACCTAAATGCGCAATAAGTCGATTAATGCAACTACCATCTAAATGTGGTTCAATCGAAAGAAAATCGCTACATGTAACACATAGTCGAACGATCAACCACAACCAAAACTGTTTTTAAAAAACCCTAAATAGTATGGACTCGTTTGAGTTCAAGATAAACAACTGTACTAAAAATCGACACACACAATTAAAAAAACGTTTCCCTTATTTTCTGTTAATAAGTGGTACATCCGAGCATAAGAATACTAGAACCGCATTCGAAAAAGCATCACCAAGTACCAACATTGCAGATTCTATTTAAGGATTAAAACCAACCCTAGAAAATTCTGTTGCCCTAATAAAACTTTCATGATTTCAAGTATTCAACCTTAATTTCAAGCATCTTCAGCAACAATTCACAAGAAACTTAAAAAAACACAAATTACCAATCTTGCAATCAGCATTTGATCAAATCTTTTCGACTTATTTTTACTTATTCATCTTGAATTAAGTGATCCATATACTGAGTTTAATTTCATTTATTTATTTCTAATTTTATTTTAAACCCGGAAAACAAATTCACAGTTCCAAAAAAAACCCCAAAAAATACCCAAAACAAGTCAACAAAAATCATAACTTTCGGACAAAACCCAATTCACAAAATCAACAAACAAACATAAATTGTCATAAAAATTGTACCTTTTTATCATCAACAGACTCCAGAGCTTGGTTGAATTAAGTTACCAAATTGAGCAAAAAAAAGCCCTAAAAAAACACGATCATCAACACATTAATAATCCAACAAAAACCCTTAATTCTCAAGCAATGATGATCGGTGTACGTGTGGACAGAATCAAGTTAATGTTTAATCAACTCAAATTAGTTAAAGATCGAAATTTGATAACGAATTAAAGAAATTGGTGAAATTGGGGGTGAATTGATGAAGAACATACCCTAATGAGGGTTGATCGGAGCCTTGAAATCGATTGTAGATAATAATAATAATAATATTATTATTATTTATTATTATTATTATTTTGGGAGAAAGAAAGAAAGAAAGAGATTGTGATGAAGAAAACCCTCTTTGTTTGTTTGTCTGCTTATTTCTCTAATTTTGGCTTTTAACCGCAACTTTCTTTCTTTTGTTTTCCGTGTTTACAATTAAATATTCCCAATTTATTTCCAAATTATTACATCAATAATAAATAATAAATAAATATATACCAAAGTGGTTGAATATTTAATGTTTTTTTAAGAGTTTGAAGCTAACCTGAGCTCGAGTGAGTTTTTCTAAAACAGAATGTCTAGTGTTTATACTGATTTTGACGTCTCATGTCTGACTCATCTAGGAACACTATCAGGAATAAATCTCTCTACTCTGAGAAAACTTTCTTAAACTCGAGACCATAAAAGTCGTAAGTCTTAACTATCATCCTTATCTCATTGGACCAGAACGATGACTGCAATTGCATGTTTAATACATCATCAATTTTAGCTAATTAGGAAAAAAAATAAATAAAAAGACAATAAAATCTAAGTAAATAAGTTTAGTGTCCGGTTATTCTACAAAATAGAATAAAAACAAGAAGAAAAAGAAAGATTCGTGATATAAAAAATAAAAAATCTCTAAAAAAATTAATAAAAAATCATAACTCAAAATTTAGAAAAAGTACAAAAAAATAATAATGTTTCTCCCCGTTTTACTCGTTCTAAAAAAACAATGATGAGGAAAAAATTGTTATGCCTTTTTGTTTATATTGTGTTTTTTTATATATATATTTTCGTCATTGATTGTGTATTTTTTCTAAACATTGTGTCTTTTTTTATTGTGTTATATTACTAAATATTATGTTATATTTTGCTTGATATTATGTTATATTTTACGATCTATTGTTTTTTATTTATTTATCATTATTTTTTTGTTTATTTTCATCATTGTGTTTCTTCGGCATTGTGTCTTTTTCGGGGTTTTTTTTTAAACTCGAAAGACGCGGAGAAACATTTTACATTTTTTATTTTTTTTTGTTTTTTATTTATATTTTGAGTTATGCTATTTTTATTACTTTTTTCGAATTTTTTTGAAGGGTTTTCGTATGACCGCAAACCCTTCTCACACTTCTCATTTTTATCTTATTTTGCATTTTAACTTTTTCTAATAAATTTATTCACACAATTAGTATGATCTCTCTTTGATATTTATGGAAAAGCAATTAATGATAAGATTTTTAACAATGTTAACCCGAAACTTGATGCCATAGTTGCTGAAATCAAGGCGTGTCTTTTCTTTAAATCAAGCACTGTGATGAAGCTTAGCACACTTACGTGGGATAACCGATTTGATTGGTGTAGCTTTTCAGTTTTTTTCTAAACGTTTGTATTTTTTTTCTTAACTTGTTTGTGAAACACCTCTTTTTAATGAATTTTTTTCGCTTGTTGCCAATAAAAGATATAAATCTATATAAACATTTGTTTGAATTGCAAGATAGACGGTTAAAAGTTGTATTATGTCATATTCAAAGCAATAGGTATAAGTGATGTCTACGATTTTCACAATTTGTTATTTAAATCTGGTTATGTATTGGACGTATGGTCCTGGTGTTGGTAGCCCAAAGATAAAGATAAAAATGTTTTAAACATCTTAATATCCTGAGTTAGAGACAAGTTAGGACATGAAATTTGCCTTTGAGAAAGGAAAAAGAAAAGATTAAAAAGAATTGTTGGAGAATTATTGCATCACATGATTTTAATGGCATTAAAACTTTAATTAATAAGTTAAGTGAAACATTATTTTAAAATTAAGAAGTTATATGTGACATCCCTCGATTTCGAGTCAAATTGTATTTATTTTTTATTTGTTTTTATGTTGTAAACCGACCCGATTTATATCCTGAACATTTCAAATATATAAAATATTGGATTTTATGTTACTAAAACATTCCCGCTTGTCTAATTTGAAAAACCCCTTTTACGGATTCGAAAACGGACTTAAAACGCTCAAGATACATCAAAAACGAACTTCCGGACGCAAACCGACGTGTAGACCAGGCCCCATCTTTTTTTTTGTTTTTTTTGTTTTGTGACTTGTCTTGACCCCTCTTGCATGCAAACCTTGATATTACACCCCATGCTTGACCCTTTCAACCCACCTTATATATACACCCCTATCCCCTTCATTAATCTCTGCTCATTCATCTCTTTCTCTTCCAATTCTCAAGCATTCAAAGGTGTTCTTCATATTTTTTTTGGCAGTTTGACTTTCCAAAGTCAAACTGACCATAGTCTTATATTATAATCAACTTGTTAACACTTATTTATACTTGAAGATTGTTATACAACATAAATATATAATAGCACCCTTTGTACCTTCGGTGGGCATTTCTCCGGTCTCGGTTGGTTAAGTGTCCGGCCCATAAGACAAAGCTACATGGAGGACTCGTAGTAGTCCTTGATTATATATATTTTCTGCATCAAACCATCAAACTTCTTATACTTGTTTAACTTCTGCTCATCTTAGTTCTATTTTACATTTTGAGTTTCCATGGTTATGGGTTTGTAGAATCTAACCTCGGTCTTATCTCGAAACAAGATCCGAACCGGAAACCGAACTTTCGTTTAAAGACTTTGTTGTTGACTTTTTGTATGTAAGACTTTGGTATTATTATTTATAAATTATTTTACAAGTTCTATGATGTTTGGACATGTGGTAACCATTCTTGGCCTTATTCCAAGATAAAAACCGAACCAAACCGAACTAAACCAAGTCTACTCGCTTAAGACACACAAGTGTGTTTTTAACCATTAAAGCTTGTATATTTCTTTAAAAATACTTTATAAACTGATTTTAATTATTTTCACAAAGTACTCGGAATGTTGAATCCAACCTGATCCTATAACAAAGTTTGGACCGACTAAACCGAACACTCGCTTAACGGACGTTGTTAGTTCTAAAACAATAGAACTACATACTTGGTTGAGTCTCTTTAAGATTTATTGAGTTATCTCATACATTTATTATTTTGGGAAAGTTGACTTTGGGTTTGGTCAAGTCACCAAGACCCGAACCGACCACCCGAACACTCTTTAAAACCCGTTTTAGTATCTATATTATAAAGGGATTTGCTTTCTTGCATTTTTACCCACCTTATTACTTAACATAGTTTGAGTAAAATTAAGGGCTAGATACTTTAACCCGGTTTCGAGCAAACTTACATTTTTAAAGGACTATTATTATAATTTATTAAATATTACATTTTAAACCTTAAACTTTAAATTGTTTACATTTCTTATCATTTATTTTCGTTTAAAGACTTCCAAGACAACTTTTCTAATACAAGACTTCTTCTCCTTTAGGCTTCGTTCGTTAAACTCATCGTTCCGGTTAATCTTCAAATCATCAAATCTTTCAAGTTTATTACTTGAACGTGAGTACTTTCATCCCCCTGTTTTCACTCTTTTATATTTTGGGGGTAACATTGCAAACTTATTCAAATCCAAATGATTTATACTTGAGTCTTAAACCACATATTTTATTGTATGCTTTACTTAAATAAATGCTCGATTTGGTGATTATATGCTTATATGCTTAAGTGCTAATGTGTTTACCGCTTTTGGATGGTTGATTCATAAATCCGAGTATATCTGGCATCCCCTTATAGAAAGGTGTCGTTAATGTATTCTTATTAACAATTTCATACAAAATCCGAGCATATTTGGCATCCCCTTATAGAAAGGTGTCGTTAATGTATTCTTATTAACGATTTCATTTATCTAAATTGTTGCTATTATTTATTGTTTTGTATACAAGTTGTGGAATTTCATATTATATATCTATTGTTCAAAAACTATGAAATTGCTCACCAACCTTTGTTTTGACAAAATTTATTTATGCAATGTTACAGGTTTGACTTTAGGTTGACTCGAGGACTTGAAGAAAAAAACGTTATCGAGACTATTAGGATATTAGCAAAACGAACAATATATTATTTACTATGATTTGAATTCGATTATTGTATGAACAAGTTATGTGACTCTTTGTGTTTTTATGAATTTAAATGAGTTGATTAAATATTGTCACTTAATAGTGTCGTATGCGATGAACAATCGGTTACGCCCCGACGTTTCCGTCATGGTCAGGGTGTGACATTATAGTTCACATGATTTTTCAATTAACTCATCTTTTACTTTCTATAAATACTTTTCTTTAAAAAATTAATCTTAAATGCAACTAGTTTATATTAGGGTGTGCAATAAATTTAAATACCGTTTTGAAACAAAAAAAAATCCGAAGAATTCAAACCAAAAAACTTAACCGAAACAAAAACCAACGGTTTAATTTTACGTTTTGTAAAAAACGAACTTACGGTTCAGATTTGGTTTTGCATGTAATAAAAAACCGTAAAAAAGAAAAAAACATGTCGAATTTCCAGATTTTCATTTTTATTTTTAAGAAATTTATAAGAATTTAATAAATATATAACTTAAATTTTTGTGGCCAGATGTATAACCAATTAATTGCTAATTAACATAAGTATTTATATCTAAATTCATTATTTTTTACCAACTTTTTGTTTGGCCTAAAATTTATAAACTCAAATAGGAAAAACTGAAACCGAAAACTAAGCGAAAACCAAAACCAAATGGTTTCAAAATTCCAAAAAACGGAAGTTTTGGTTTTTGGTTTGGTTCAGCCCAAATCAACCCAAACCAAACCGTGCACACCCCAAACCGAACCAAACCAAACCAAACCAAACCAAACCAGGTTCGATTAGTTTTGTTAAAAAAAATAGTTCGGTTCGATTAGTTTTTTTTTAAACTAGTTTGGACCGATTAGTTTTGTTAAAGAAGTAGTTTGATTTGATTAGTTCTGTTAGTAGTTCAGTTCGATTATTTTTCGTTAAAAAAAACTAGTTCTGTCCGAGTAGTTTTGTTAAAGAAGCAGTTTGGTCCGATTAGTTTTTTTGCTAAAAAGGCTAGTTCGGCCCGTTTAGTTTTGTTAAAGAAGTAGTTTGATTCGATTAGTTTTGCTAAAAAAGTAGTTCGGCCCGATTAGTTTTGTTAAAGAAGTAGTTCGGTTCGATTAGTTTTGTTAAAGAAGTAGTTTGGTTCGACTAGTTTTGTTTAAAAAGTAGTTTGGCTCGATTACTTTTTTTAAAAAAGTAGTTCGGTCCGATTAGTTTTGTTAAAAAAGTAGTTCGGTTCGATTAGTTTTTGTTAAAAAAAACTAGTTCGGTTCGACTAGTTTTGTTAAAGAAGTAGTTCGGTTCGACTGTTTTGTTTAAAAAGTAGTTCGGTTTGATTAGTTTTGTTAAAAAAGTAGTTCGATTCAAGTAGTTTTTTTTGTTAAAAAAACTAGTTTGGCTCGATTACTTTTGTTAAAGAAGTAGTTTGGTTCAATTAGTTTTGTTAAAAAAGTAGTCCGATTCGATTAGTTTTTGTTAAAAAAACAAGTTATGTCCGAGTAGTTTTATTAAAGAAGTGGTTCGGTTCGATTAGTTATGTTAAAAAAGTAGTTCGCTTCGATTAGTTTTTGTTAAAAACTAGTTCGGCCTGATAAGTTTTTGTTTAAAAACTAGTTCGGTCCGATTTATTTTTGTTAAAAAATCAGTTCAACTCGATTAGTTTTGTTAACGAAGTAGTTCGGTTAATTAGCTTTGTTAGAGAAAAGTAGTTTGTTTCGATTATTTTTTGTTAAAAAAAGTAGTTTGTTTCGATCAGTTTTGTTAAAAAAATAGTTTGGATGGAATTTATACGAGGGGCTAAAATTTAGCACGACTACAAACCACATTGACTCATACGTATCTTATGAAATGGCATATTGGTAATTTCAGCTTTTCCATGGATGGAAGCGTAACGACAGGACTCTTTCAGTTTATTTTTAGAACCACGGGGATTCAACCAGTTCATTTTTATCGAGGGAGTCAATGTGCCCCCGCCCTTAACGAAAGGTATGCGAACAGTAATTTTCTGTATATTTTTTTGTATGCATCAATATAGAGACAAATACGGAACCCTAATACAAAACTTTTGAGGGCTCTAATATATCTAATAAAAACATAATGAAAACCACAAAACACAATGACGGTTTAGACCCCGCTCACGAGTGGGTGTATATATACATGTACATGCGAAATCCACAACTTGATACGTACACTTGCAAACCCTAAAACTATAATAAATCAGAAGAGGTTGAAGACGAAGGTACGTTATTTATTAATTTATTTATGCTATATATATATGAATGGAATTTGGTGGTCAATTATCGTATGCGTGCTATGTTTTTCCTTGCAATTACTTTTGGCTTATATATTTGTTAACGTTCACGTATATTTGCTGTGTTTTTCCACTCCTTCGTTTTGGGATGTTTTAATACATGCATGTGCTGTTGAAACATAATCTTTTTGTCATTGAGTAGAAAGTCAATGGATAGTGTGGATGATGAGGATCAATCTGTTAACTCTGCAAAGTCAAAGGCTCCTCCTACTCCTTGCCCCCCTTATTATGTCATTGACTCACCATCAACTGATGAGGATCAATCTGATAACGAAGAGGATCAATTTGCTGGTAACCGCTCTCTTTTGTTTTTCGTTAAACATATCATAAAGTGTTTTTGTTTCACCATTATTTATTTATCTTTGTTATATAATAATAATAATAATAGGTGGAATCCAAGCTCAAGTGAAAGGGAAGCAGCAAGAGAACCCAAGCTCCTCTGCCCCTGCACTTCCTCCTTCGGGTAACCACTCGTTTGGTTTCGGTTGTAAAACATATTAGTATTACTCTCTAACGGGTTGCGCATGTTTAATATCGTTTAAAGTCTCAAACTGCATTTCTTTTTAACTTGTTAATAGGTGACCAAACGTACCCTCGCCCATCTGAGGAGCACGGTTGGAAAAAGATTCCCAATACAATTGACCATGAGCACGATTCTTCACCAGCACCACCGCTTTCGGGTAATAATGTTTGGGGCTTTATCATGATAACCAAATGTCACTTCGAAAATAAAAACCTAGCTAAATTAAGTGACAAAGTTTTTACTTGATAGATTTTTTTAAAATAAAAATTATAGAAAATCGTTTTAAGGAAAGATTCTTAATTTCTCTACAGTGTGGGATTACGTTGATCACGCTAACAAAAAGGCAGAGGAATTTCTTTATGAATACCACCTTGAGGGAGGTCGACTCGTTTGTGTCGGGAAACATCCTCCTAGATCCTTTAAGAGGGAGATCTTGCCTCCTAGTCCAAATGCCATCACCGATTATATGATAACCCGTACGCATTACTGTTCATTAATCAAGCTATGTTTGCATTAATCCTAATAATGGTAGAATGGCTGAAACTGGACGAGGATATATTCGTGGTGACGATCCTATGTTTGCGAGGGATCGCTGGGATCTACCTGGCTCATCCGAACTTGTGGAAGTTAACGGAGCTTACTATGTCAAAGGCACCGAACCTAAAAGCTACAACTGATGCTGCTTGCCTGCCTATGTTAAAACTTAAAACCATTTGTTTGGCTTGTTCAGATGCATGAAATATTTCCAATCTTTGTACTTTCTGACTTTTAAGTTGTAATTCTCTTATGGGTATGGACTCTATGGTTGCAGCATTGATATTAGTAACCACTAGCCAAAAAAGGATTTGACAGTTTGATGTTTTAATATTCCACCATACTTGGTTAACGCTGGGGCAAATATCTATAAGTGGTTAACTTCTGGTTGCTAGTACCCGGTTTGTCTACGCGTTTTGGAATGTTATCGGCTGCACATATGGCTGCACATTGCTCATATGCATTCTTTGGGCATGGCTAAAGTTTGTCATTTTCAGTTTGCTTCGTGTGGATTGCGAAAGTTACCTTTGATTGTCGGTTTTTTTTCATGCTTTCTACATTCTTTGGGCTTGGCCAACGTTTGTCATTTGATAGAAGATTTGCATTAAAATTATCATTAACAAAACACCTTTGACTCTACATGCAATTAAATGTATAAGTAAAAGAAAAACTATACCTCAATTGCAACATTACACGTCTTGCGGTGCAATCTATATCGTCGATAACATGTTGGATGATATGACCACCTAGAAACGATCGTGTTTTCAATAATATTGCATTCGTGTTATCAAAGTTGGTGAATGACATCAAATTGGCATCCTTCATGTGGGTGAAGCAAAGAAGCAAAAGAACGTGCTTGGTATGGGAAAAATAAAGCCCATTCAACTCTGTGAATTTTTTAATTTAATAGACTGTATGTTTTGTTTTTGTATTTTTTTTTTTGCAATTTTTCAAGGTACATCTTTGGACGCCAGTGCCTTGTTTGGCAATACAAAGTGTTCTGGTTTTATATACTAGTAAACAAATAAGTTTTCTTCGGAGATTCATATATTTGTTATAAAAGAATCACGTTGGACAAAAACCCTCAAATCAAATGTTTATTGCCCATCTCCTTCTTCTTGTACTTTCATTTTTTTTTCCAATTGTGGTATTACTGTAATGCAACTTACAGCTTTCTTTTTAATTTTTGTATTGCATTTCAATCAAGTGTTTTTTATTAATTTATATACGAATGTTCATATACACATATCATAATTGATTGGTAAAGTTAAATGTGATTCACACTACTACTTTAAAAAACAAGTACAAAATTAAAACAAAATTTTAGGCTATAAACCATAGCAAAAGTTGGTGTTAAATTTAATATATTTTTATTAAACATTTTAAACAGAGTAAAGTATCATTTTCGTCCTTATGGTTTGGCAAATAATGCTAATTTAGTCCAAAAAGTTTATTTTTTGTATATGGACCCTCCACGTTTCCCAATTCATGACAATTACATCCAAATCACTAACTCTGTTAAATTGAATCATTAACTCAGGGATAGACATGTCTTTTCACTCTTTCTTTATTACATGAGTACAGTGCCAAAATCGTCCCTGAAGTTTGGTCACATTTGCTAATTTCGTCCAGAAATATTTTTTTTTTCGCAATTAGACCCTCGATGTTTCCCAATTGTTGCCAATTTCGTCCAATTTGTTAACTCGGTCTAAATTTAACGTTAAATCAAGGGTGTTATTGTCCTTTTACATATTTGTTTAAATTGTTATTATTATTACGCTGAGCTAAACCCCTTATATGACTAAAAATAAAGAAGAATAAACAAACGGATAATATATTGGATTCAAACATAGGAATCGTGAAATGTTATATATGTCATCAAACAAACACATAATAACAATAATGTAAACAAGCATGTAAAAGGACAATAACACCCATAAGTTAACGTTGAATTTAGACCGAGTTAACAATTTGGACGAAATTGACAACGGTTGGGAAAAATCGAGGGTCTACTTGCAAAAAAAAAAATTTTGGACAAAATTTGCAAATATGATCAAATCTCAAGGACGATTTTGGCATTTTACTCATATAATAAAGAAATAGTGAAAAGACATGTCTACCCCTGACTTAACGATTAAATTTAACGAGGTTAGTGATTTGAATGTAATTGACAAGAATTAAGAAATGTGGAGGGTCCATATGCAAAAAATAAACCTTTTTGAACTAAATTCGTATTATTTGTCAAACCACAAGAACGAAAATGACACTTTACTCTTTTAAACAAATTGAATTTTAAAAGGTTTTCACCAATTAGACTAAACTAAACGTAAATAAGCAAGTATTTCTATCATAATATAATATGATAACTGTGAGAATTGAATATTGTGAACATGCACACAACTCCGAAAACTAAATCTCTATCAATATCTAGTCGATCAATCAAAGTAATCACTGATTAATAACAAATAAGACCATATGTTGTGATTGTGGTTGTGGTTGTGGTTGATGGCTAGTCAATAAAAAGTAATGCTTCGTGGTGAATATCATTGAACCAAAGTTATTGGTATTATGAATGTATTTCCAATTTTGCCCTTACAAGAACAAAGTGAAAAAGAACTCAAATCAAAAACCTACAAACATAAACTCGTCCCTCAGAACAACAAACATATACATAGGAAAAGCGGCCGGAGGTCCGATGAAGAATCCGAAGCAGCAGCTGAACCCCAACTGGGCTCAGCTCCGTCAAGTAACCTAACCACCTTTCTTTCTTTCACTTTCTACACAGACATAAATCTTTTTAATGTTTATAATGAGCTTTTGTGTTTCAGAAATTAGGTCATCGGCCTGAACTATCATCCTCCAACAAATCACCAACACAGACCCAAGAAACCATCTTAGGTTTGTGTTTCTACTCAACCCAGTTGTTGATTTGTTATCTAATTGCAATTTACTACTTTAAAATTCATATAATAATAACTTGCAGGAAAACGTAAAGAGAGGTCTGATAATGGGGAGGCTACTGATTCCGAGATTAATCTTCTTACTCCCACTTCATCAGACTCAAGGTGTACAATCTTTTTAATACTTGTTTTTGGTGTTAAATTAGTGTGTAAACGAATTGAATGAACGCTAACGGTGTGCTCGTTCGTTCGTTTAACTTTAACCAAACAACCGATTGAAGTTATTGAACACGAACAAGTTAACGAACACTGTTTTCTTGTTCGTGTTCTTACAAATAAAGTGTGTTTGTGTTCGTTCATTAATAGTGTAAACGAATGGTTCGGGTCGTTTGCAGGCCTAGTGTTAAATAACCAGAGTTAATAAGCATTATTGTGTTTTATGGGTTCATCAGTATTATGCTCTTAGCAAAATTAGGGTGTTTGGATGCGAGTTTTCAAAATAGTAATTAATATAGTTTTTAGCTACTCCTCACAGCATCTCCAAGTCAGTTTTAGTAAAATTAGTAAACCATGAATAATCATTATATTCAGATTTCCGAATGTAAATGGCAATAGGTTTTAGCCGAGCGCTTGAAAGTGAAGTCATTAGAACCACTTAGACACACCTCCAAATACCTTACACCCCCTTATACGGTTTCACATGTCATGATTCATGTTTTATGTTTTCTTTACTGTTGCTAATAGTCTGATATGTTAGTGTAGTTTAATTTAATTAAGTAAGCAATTTGACAGTATTACAAACGAGATAGCCATGGATTGTGAAATGGTTGGTGTCAGCCCGCTAGGAAACAAAAGCGCGCTTGGAAGAGTTACACTGGTAAGTTTAATTTGTATTGGTGTATATGTAACAGCATTGTTTGTCATTGACTCATTGGTCAAAGGTTGACCCTAAAATGATTATTCATGCAAGTAAACCGTTAAACATGTTTTAATGACAGGTAAATAGGTGGGGAAATGTTGTATATGATGAGCACGTTCGTCCGGTTGAACGTGTGGTTGACTTTCGGACTCAAATAAGTGGTATCCGACCCCGTGACTTGAAAAAAGGTTCCAGCTTTGTGTATATAATTTGGTGTTTTACTTGCATATTGATTGCTCTTGTAAGTTATTGCGTTTTTCGGATCTGCAACTTATATTTCTAATTAACTGGATTTATAATGCTATATTCAGCGAAGGATTTCCGTGTTGTTCAGAAGGAAGTGGCAGAAATGATCAAAGGGAAGATTCTTGTTGGTCATGCGCTGCGCAACGATCTTAAGGTTAATATACAAATTATAATAATAATAATATAATTTGTGTTAAATATGTTTGCAAAAACATATTATTGTTATAATCTATTTTTTTTGAATAAAGTGATTTAATGTGTAATTTATACTTTTTTTTTCTACAGGCATTGTTATTAAGTCATCCAAAGACGGATATACGAGACACTGCAGAGTATCAACCATTTCTAAAGTATGTTTTATTTTTGATAATTTATATTCAAATATGAGAGATAGCTTTAATTTGTCACCAATCCTTTTATATGATACAGAGATGGGCGTAGCAAAGCACTTAAACATCTTGCAGCCGAAGTCCTCAGTGTCAAGATTCAAAACGGCGAGCATTGTCCTGTGAGTTTCTTTTTAAAGTACGCGTGGTGGTCCGTTGACTTATGAGGGCGGGTCAAAGTGGGTTGTCGTTTAGGGTCAAATAAAGAAAAACATGCACAAAGTCTCTTTATGATCCACACAACCTGCTAAATTGCTTTATTAAAAAATTTCAGTTATTATTTTCATAATTTGTTTTGTAATCATAGCTAACACATGCTTTATAGATAGAAGATGCTCGTGCTGCAATGATGCTTTATGTTAAGAAAAGGCGGGAATGGGAAAAAAGCGTTAAAGATTTAGCAAGGATGAAGTTAAAGCAGAAGAAACGTAAACCGAAGAAAAAGAAGAAAGTTTCTCTGAGAAATGAAGGTTCACCTGCATCTTAGAATTGTCACAAATACTTTCTTTTTGGTGATAAATCTTAAAAGTCTGAAAGTTCTTGTGGTGGCATCGTGCGGTCGTCGCTAGTGGCATGTCTAGATGAAATAGGTATCTTATTGGAAACTGGTGATATTGTTTCTTCATTGATCAAGAATTTGGATCAATTGTACAACATTTAATAGGCTGATTGAAGCCAAAGTTTTGTTAAGCTAAAACTCAAATTTTTGTTAGGCTGATTTATGTTCACCCAGTTTATTGAGAACACTTCGGACTTACATAATAGTGTTTTATGCATTACACTTAAAGCAACATGAACCTATATGGTTGTTGTAGTCTATTTTTATTTATTTATTTTTTTGCATTGAGTCGGTCTTTTTGGCCCTTTTGTGGTATTAACCAAGAAACCAAGTTTCACTAGTTTTAAGTTCTTCAATCATTTTTGTATCTCTATTTGAGCTGCACAAGTTCTAAGTATTGCAGTTGCATTTGATAATGCTATTTTAACACTCAAACCATTATTGAATGTTTGTTGGGTAAGAGTTTATGACATTGCTTTTGGCTACTGTGGAGACTTTCTAGTAGATTATCCATCACTAGATTACCTCCTTGAGCCCACTTATTTATTAAGTTCTCGTCTCATCCACAACCAGTGCACCCAAAGTCCCAAACACGTTGATGATGTTCAAGTCGGAGCATGTTCTTAAGCCTTAACATCTCTTCTGCCCACATGAAATTGTGTAGAGCTTTATGACTCCCAGTTTTGGTTTACATTTTCTAACGTGAGATTAGCAATGGTTGTAAACTGTATCCATTAAAATACGTACTAACCATATATATAGTTTCTTTTATTTACATAATAATATTAGTTAAAATCAATCTAAAATTTTAAAAAGTGTAAAATATAAAGAGATTAAAAGGAATTTGAACATATTGGGTCTAGTCGGGTCAAATCGGTCAAAGTCGACCCAATGGTCCATCAGGTTTTTTAATGAGATTGGGCCCAATTACAGTTTTGACTAGGGTTGACAAATCGTGTCTTATTGTTTTAACAGGTTAGAGATAGTGCTATTAGTACAAGTATTAAACATGAAAACGACTTGTTTAACACTTTACTTTGATGGTTTAAGCGTGACAGCTATATGTTTTATGTATCAACAAGATGAAATGATGAATCTTAGCCTCCTAATTTTAATTATTTTTTAAAAAGTATAAAACTGCCTAGTGCACTTTTTTTTGCTAAAAAGTGTTGTCGTATATTAAACAGACACCCAATTTCCAGTCCCTAATTTTAACCTAGATTATCGATGATGAGACAAATCCACTACCAAAATTCCAATGCATTTCACTTCCAATTCCATGACGATCTCGATCAAACGGCCAATCATCCTTGTTGACAAACTCCGTTCTATGTTTTAACACAACATATTTTATTCTTTTAACTAATATGTTAATGTTTTGAGTTTTTAAGTACTAGATGTGTTATGCTATCGATAAAATGTTTGAACTTTAAACTAGTTTTTAAGTATTATATTCATATTGACGTCACGTGTGTATACCACCACCGCCTACAAATAATTAAAAAACATTTGTGTAAGTGTTTTTGCAATCTTGAAAAGAATACGGACGAAAACCTACAAAATCGCTGCGAACGACAAGTTTAACAAAATCCGAGTAAACCGCAAGCAAATCAGTCTTACCAATTTACATAACCTTCTTCGTGTTTCCGATCGATGAAAAAAACCCCCTGTTTCTGTATCAAATACAATATACTTGTTCGTTCGTTCGTTGTAATTATTGGTTAGAAGAACCCAACAGCAATTGTTGTTCACGACTGGTTTAACGTCATCCAATCCAATCAAATGGGGAGACCACCCAGTAACGGAGGCCCTTCTTTCCGCTTTACTCAGGCTGAGGTCACATTCATACTAATTGTTGTTAGTTTCGTTGCTCTTTTGTTAGTTTTTCAAATCCCTAATTCATATTGTGAAAATTAGGTTAATAATAATAATAATGGTTACTGGGTGTATTATATTTGCCCTAAAATTAGTTTTTGTAAGTTTCAATATGATAATAAGATGAGTCATCAGCTGCTGCAAAGATTATGTTTTTCACCAAATTCATGTGGAATCTTGCCTGATTTTAGGGCTCAAGAGTCTTTTTGTCATAAAATATATCAGACACATTGAAGTTTTGAGTCATAATCTGTATCATGCATAATGTTTTAACAAATTGGTACTAGTAATTATTTTTTTTTATATCTTTTTGTGATTTTTAATGTTTATTTGGGGGATTAATTTGGCTATAATGGGGGATTCATTACCTGCAAAGATTATATTTTTGATCGTCTGTGGTTCAAGAAATTGGTAGATTTTGTCTTTGATACCAAGAGGGCACTCCATTCATTTGGAATCTTGGCTGCTTTTGTTAGTTTAAAAAATCCCTAATTGTGTTTCAAACTAGGTGAATATTGAATACCGTCGGTTTCGGTTATTAATAAGTTCTATTATTTTGAATGGTTTTTGGGTGCATTAAAATTGTTCTTAAGATGAAAATTCTAATGTTTATATGATATGTAATTGTATGCTTTGAATTTTCAAAATGATAAGGTTAATCATCACCTTGCCAAGATTATGTTTTTGACCATCTGAGGTTCAAGAAATTGTGGTAGAATTTGTCTTTAATACCAAAATGGCATCAAATTCATGTGGAATCTTGGCTACTTGTAGGTGAAAACTTCATAGTTAAATAAAATCTGATGGAAAATATTACATATAGAGGTGCTTAATATATATCGTACATAATCTTTTAACAAATTGGTACCAATAACTTTATTTTTTCTTCAAGATTGCGGAAATGGAAGCCATATTGCAAGCACACAAGATCGCAATGCCTGAACGTAATGTTCTTGTTTCTCTAGCTGAAAAATTCAGGTATATATTTATTTGAATTTTTAATACCAAGCTTAAATTTTTGGGCAATCTTTATATAATCTGTTGATGCCGCATTGGATGTGTGTATGTAGTAAGTCTGAAGAACGATCGGGAAAAATTGAAGTACAAATGAAACAAGTGTGGAATTGGTTTCAAAATAGACGATATGCTATCAGAGCCAAAGCAGCTAAAGAACCAGGGAAGATAAATGTGACACCAATGGCTCGAGATGATTCATCTATGGTAAAAAGTGTACCTCAGGTTACACAACCGCATGCTGCTTCTTTAGGTGAGTTAAGCTTGCACTTTCTGCAGTATTTGTTGTACATAACTTACACATGTTCCTGATAATGCAGTTAATGCTAGATCTTTGCCTCAAGTACCACAACATCCAACTGTTCCTTCAGGTAAAGCTGAATACATTTTATTTTGAAATTTTATATTCATCTGTTGAGTCGTCGACTAATTTGACCTTTGGTCAACTCAGCTTCGGTTAGGACTTTCCCACAAGCACCCCAGCAACCACCCACTTTTTCAGGTGGAATACTATTTTTGGGTTTATTTATCATCTATTTTTCTAATGAAATTGAGGAAATTTAGGGTTTTAAGTTATGAATTGGATCGGTTCAAAGTGCAGGACGGGTGATGGATAATTCTCAGATGGAATATGAAGCTAAGTCTGCTAGAGATGGTGCATGGTTAGTACATAGACACATGTAATTAACGTTTATTATGTTATGCAACAATGTTAAATCTTTTCTTTTTCTTTTATCGCAGGTATGATGTTTCAACTTTTATATCACATAGGTCTCTTGACACGGGTGATCCGGTAATTATTTAACCTAATCAATGCGTTATAGTATATCCAGTTATCCACCTGATTTCCATGATATATCTCATATGATTTAATTACGTTGTCTTATATTAATCAGGAAGTTTTCGTTCGGTTTGCGGGTTTTGGAGCTGAGGAGGATGAATGGGTTAATGTGAAGAAGAATGTGAGACAAAGATCTCTTCCATGTGAAGCATCTGAATGTGTAGCTGTTCTTCCTGCTGATCTCATTCTTTGTTTTCAGGTGATAATTAGTTGTATTATATTATATGATTATATTTAAGAAATCATAATCCAGTTCTAAAAACAGTTGAATTTTATAGGAAGGAAAAGAGCAGGCTCTGTACTTTGATGCGCATGTTCTGGATGCACAAAGAAGGCGACATGATGTAAGAGGTTGTCGTTGTAGGTTTTTGGTGCGCTATGATCATGATCAATCTGAGGTGTGTAACTACATACATATTTTTAATAAGATTCTTTTTTAGAAAAAGTTAGTTACTGTAGTATTTGTTTTTAAATTTCCAGGAAATTGTGGCGTTGAGGAAGATATGTCGTAGACCTGAAACTGATTATAGGCTGCAGCAGCTTCATGCTGTGAATGAGTCTATTGCTGCAAACCAGAACAAAAATGGCACTAATAATAATAGCAATCATACAGTTAGCACTCTGAGAGTCTATCCTCCAGCTGAAGTGCAACCAAAGCAACAAAAAGTGGAGTCGGCGGTCCCATCTTTGCCACCTGAAACACCACAAAAACGCCAGAGGCTAGATCCAACGGTTCCTCCAGAAGGATCACAAATACAGCCTAAAGTAGAACCTGTGATGGCTAATGCACCACAAAATCAGCAAACAGCACCACCTGCAGTATCTGCTCCATCTGACCAAACGTCACTAGAGCCAGAAAAGGTGCAGCCGGCGGTGCATGTTCCATCAGCACATGCAGATGAAGTACCAGCTGAGTTGCAGAAAGTACAGCCCTTGATGCCTGATGCTATAACGGAAGAGCATAATAAAGCTGAACTGGTCCCTACACGTGAAGTGACTGAAGCAGTGGGACCTGTGGTCTCTGGCTCTTCAGTTGAAGTACCAGCAGAATTGCATGATGTACAACCTGATGTGTCTGGTCCACCTCACACGAGTGCACTAGACACTAAATCTGAGGAACCCATGTTGGCTGTCTGTGTTAATGAACCTAATGTGGTTGAGGCGGCAATGGAAACCAAAGCTGACCCTGTGGTGACTGTTTCTAGCAGTGATGGTAATGTGGTTCAGGAGGCTAAAACCAAGGAACACGTGGTCCCTGTTGAATCTAATGTGTCCCAGGATACAATAGAGGCGACAACAGAGCAACCTGTGGTGCCTGTTGAACCTAATGGGGCTCAGGAGGCAATAGAGACTAAAACAGAGGAACATGCGGTGCTTGTTTCTAGTACTGACCCAAACATGGATCAAGAGGCTAAACCAGAGGAACCTGTGGTGCATGCTGACTCTAATGTGACTCAGGAGGCTACGACCGAGCAACAAGCGGTTCCAGTTGACCCTAGTGTGGTACAGGAGGCTAAACCCAAGGAGCCTGTGGCGCCTGTTGACCCTAATGTGGTTCAGGAGACTAAAACCGAGGAACCTGTGGCTGTGGTGGCTGACTCTAATGTGGCTCAGGAGGCTACGACTGAGGAACCGTTGGTACATGTTGACTTTAATACTATTATGCAGGAGGCTCTAACCGAGCTTGTTGACCCTAATGTGGCTCAGTGGGCTACAACAGAGGAACTTATGATGCTTGTTGACTCTTATGTGGTCCAGGATGCGAGATTTGAGGAGCCTTTTGACTCTAATGTGGCGCCGCAGGCTAAAACCGAGGAACATGTAGCTGCAAATAATCCTATTGTGGGGATTAACGAGGACAAACATGCAAATGCTGCAGAGAATGTGATCGATGATAAGGGCGGAAACTTAGACCTCACACCACAAAATGATGCTGTAGCTATGGAAGAAGGATAGTTTAGAAGATGGTATAATTACATACTCCTTGATGCTCATGTCGTCGAAATGTTTAGCTATAGTAGGGTCGGCTCTGATTACTGGTTTAATTCTTTGTCTAGTTTTTATGGAGTTTATTGAAAAAAAATGCAACAAACTTATTTTGATTTGCTTTGTATGTAATGGACTACTTATTAGCATTTAATGTAGCAAACTTTTATTTAGTTAACATTTGGAGCAATTAACTTGCCATAATTTGTAGGTAGTCCGCTGCTCAAGGTAGCGGACTCTAAAAAACTCCGACACCAGTCCAAAATGTAAGGTGGCAAGCAAAGTTCATGCACCTGCTAACAAGGCAAGCGAACTACTTGAATCCGTTTTAAGAAGCCCTAATCCGAAACTGCTTGTTAATGGAGCAAACTCAAGTTCTTCAAATCAAGAGCAGACTTGTTCTACTTAGAGATTCCAACAATTCCCATGTATGTATATACCTCCATGTTTTGATTAGAAGAAACAAAATTGTGTTTTGGTTGTTTAAAGTCAAATGTCACTTTGACTTAATATTGAGATAGACAATCAAGTAAATACTAGTGAGTGAAGAATTTACTGAATGAAATTTAATTCTTTTTCTCAATGAATCAAAAATGTTTTAAAATTAAATTAATTTTAACATGTGAGATTCCGTAAATCAAACATCACCTTAGACGATCTGAATCGTTCTAAACAAGCGTCGATATAAAAACATAGACCTAAAAAGTGAGAATGATGTGGAAATATATAAACAAACAAGAGCTATGCATTCATATAGTTGAAGAATAGATATAGGTTAAGAGTTGATGAAAATCTAATATAAACATGTTAAAGAGTGTTTTTAAGGCATCGGATAAAAATTAGGGATGAGCAACAACCGAACCAAATTAAAAACCGATAAAACTGAACCGAAATTAACCCAAAAACGGTTATTGGCTATTTTTTGTACCTGCTAACAAAAATTAACCAAACCATTCATATTTTCATATATTTTTAGTTTTTATACCTCCATTTTATCTATCTCACCGAAACCAAACTAAAAACCTAAAAAACTAACCAAACAAAACGAACCGATTAATCAAAAACTAATTGATTAATTCGGTTGATGCTAACAATCGAACTAACACACCCCTAAATTTACACCCCTTAAATTATAAATTGTGAGAATATAATTTGGGAAATAATTAGGAAGTAATAAATAGAAATCTGAAAAATAAAAGGAAAAACCTGAAATGAAATAGAAGCAGTCGCAAAGCAAATGCAATGGACCTCTGCGGATACAAACGGAGACACGTCCACCGTCACTCACCGCCAACACACTAATTTTCGTCACTAATTCATTTCTTCCAATTTCCTAATAATCATTAACAATTACACGATGCGGTCGTTATTACGATTCAAACGACAACTACAAATTTCACCGACTGATCACACGGAAGCCTTCCGTTATTCTTCTTCAACCAAATTAGGTTTCGGTGTTAGGAGGAGTATCGTTACAACCTGTAGAGCGGTGCTTTTGCCGCGGTTCGGTGGCGCTGATGTGTTAGAAATACGAGACGATGTCCGTGTTCCTGATCTCAGGCCGAATGAGGTGCTCGTTCGAGCTCGTGCCGTTTCGGTTAATCCTCTCGATACTAGGGTGAGTGTTCTGGCGCATTCGGTTACGTTTCGTTATATTATGCATTTATCGGAATTTGAATTCAGTAAGGTAGAATAGAATAGGTTAATTTATAGAAGGTTATGAACATGCATATGGATTTTGATTGATTTGTTATGTGAAATTAGGTATTCTGCTTTGTATAATTGTGCATAATAGAGTCTGCTCAACTTAGATAGTGCTTAATTACTACATTTTATATGCTCAGATTAATCCATTCATCACAGGATTCTAATCCTCTTCACATAATTTGAGCAAACATATACCAGTAGAAGGTTTATATAACGTAATGGAACGATTTTCTTCTGTACTATAATTTATAGAATGTAAATGAATAGCTCTGCTTGGGCTCCATTCTGTTGAGTGTTTGCATTTGTATATGGCATCGGCAGTGACAATTTTTAAGTTTAAGCTATACGTGTTTCATTGACCTTTTCAGATGCGAGCAGGCTATGGTCGTTCTCAATTTGAGTTACTTCCTTTAATTTTCGGTTTTGTTTCGTTATCTGTTTACCAGAAATTGAATTCACTCATTCATTGGCTCTTAGATGTCATTTGTGCGATAATTCATAGAACTACGAACATGCATATGGATTGCTGTGAATTTCGATTGATTTCACATGTGAAATTAGGTATTCTGCTCTGGATAGTTGTATAAGTTAGAGGCTTCTGTCAAGAGAGTTTAGTAGGTTAGTAAGGCTGCTTGTTAGATGATGACATTTAATAATAGTGTGGGGACTGGTATTGTAATATCGTACTCTACTTTAGCACATCATTGTAATTTGTAACACCAATCCTTACATTATCACTACAATCTAATTACAATTTACTCTGCTCAACTTAGAAACTGCTTAATTACTACATTTTACATGGTCTGTTTAATCCTTCGTCTCAGAATCCAAATCCTCTTCACAGAGTTTGAGTAACCATATAGTCATATAAGGTTTGTATATAAAGAAGTGTTTTGGTCCTGTACTATAACTATAACTAGAGAATGCAGTTCTTGGTGTAAATTATATCTGTTTGGGTTAGTTCTGTTATGTGTTTGACTTCATTTCTGTTGAGTATTTGCATTTGTATATGGTATTTTTAAGCTATACATATTTCAATATTTTTTTCAGATGCGAGCAGGCTATGGCCGATCTCTATTTGGGTCACTTCTTCCGTTAATATTGGGGCGTGATGTTAGTGGTGAAGTTGCAGCAGTTGGTGCGTCTGTGCAGACTTTTAAGATTGGACAGGAAGTTTTTGGTGCTCTTCATCCAACGGCTGTGAGAGGTACTTATGCTGATTATGCTATTCTTGCAGAAGATCAGCTTACACAAAAGCCAACAGCAATCTCACATGTGGTATGTGCTGTTGTTTTGGACATCATTATATGTATAAAAGTACATATAATTATGTGTAACTTTCTTGATACTGCAGGAAGCAAGTGCAATTCCTTTTGCAGCACTAACAGCATGGCGCGCTCTTAAGTCAACCGCCAGGATAACTAAGGGGTATGTTTATGACACTCATTTAGTTTCAAATAAATAATACTTATATAAATACTTGTTTCAAGTTACATTTTCCATTCAAAATATAATTTCTATTTTATATTTGCAATGTCAACAGGCAGAGGGTGCTAGTGGTGGGTGGAGGTGGAGCTGTAGGTTACTCTGCGGTTCAGCTAGCGGTTGCAGCTGGCTGTGTGGTTTCAGCTACATGTGAAAAGGAAAGCATAGACCGCCTTTTGGCAGCTGGTGCTGAACAGGCACTTGACTACACTTCTGAGGTATAAAATTGCATATTATGGTGGCTGTTTGGATGAGTGTTATAAAATTTATTATTTACTGGTTTATTATGTACAGGATCTTGAAGTAACCTTGAAAGGGCAATATAATGCTGTGTTAGACACGATTGGTATACAGCAGACGGAACGAATGGGAATTAATTTATTAAAAAGAGGTGGACATTATATGACACTGCAGGTACCGTACACCAGATTCTTGAAACTCTTTTTTATTATTGGATTTTAGGATTATGTTATGTGCTCGTTTCTTGATTTAGGGTGAGTCAGCATCTTTAGCTGATAGGTACGGTCTAGCCATTGGTCTTCCAACCGCCACAGCTGTTTTATTGAAGAAACAGTTGCAATATAGATCATCTCATGGAATAGGTAAATCTCATGGTGGTTATCTTATTATGATTATTTCACATCACATAATCACTTTGAAAACACAATGTCAAAACGCCCCTGAAAGTTTATTATTATAATTATTATTATTTATTTTTTCAGAGTATTGGTGGACCTACATGAGGATGGATGCTGAAGGCTTAGCTGAGATTCACAGGCTGACTGAGGTTGGAAAGCTGAAAGTACCTGTTCAAAAGACATTCCCGATAACACAAGTTTGTGAGGCACACGATGCTAAAGATAAGAGGATAATTCCCGGTAAAGTTGTTCTTGAGTTTGATTGATATACTTACGTTTTTGATCAATTTGTTATTTCGGTAATCAGATGCAAAGATGTTTTTGCTCTCTTGTTTTTTTTTTTCTTTTTTTCTAAATTAATGCAATAATATAAGCCTTTTGTTGTAAGAAACCTAGGGTTTGTACTTGTCCTAAGACATACATAGATAAATGCATGATGCTACATAGAGGCATATAGGTGGTCAATAGGTTTTTATGAAAATCACCTAATTAGCCATTTACCCAGATGTGTTATATGTGTATATGTTAGTAAAACCAGGTAAAATGTTGTCATTTCCACTTAAGATACCAAAAAAGCGGACGATATGCTAGTCCTTTTAGTGTATGTATTGAATTTTGTCAGCTAACTACCACGTAAAGGACGCTCGATTACGATACACGGATGAGGTGTTCGATAAGTGAGTGTCGTCCGCATAGCATTTAAGTCGTTATTAATAGTCAAAGTAGATGCATGCTTGTGGGCTCGTGTGTCACATGGCTATAGACATACTTGTAAAGGTACAACATACTGGGTTAAATGGCCATTTTGACAAGTTTCCCTTAGCATTTTGTTTTGTTGGGTTTCTTGTTTACATATGGATTTGTACATCTCACAATCTGGAGAAAAAGAACATAAAAAATTGTATACATTGGTTTCAGTCATCAATGAATTCAACGTAAGTCATTATGGTCACGTTGAGTGATACCGGCTTTATGAATGTACCGTCAATCTACTTGAAATTATTTTTAAAGTAAGAAGATATTTTTTTTGGTTATTATATATTCATAATGCTAGTTTGGTCCTAGCACAAGTAATTTATAAATATTAAAACTTTATGAGCTTCAGGTTTATCTTTATGTTGGTATTGATTTATTGAAGCCAACTTAACGCATGTGACGGGTTATTGTCTTCCTTTTTATTATTTTATGGGTAATTATCCTAGTGAAATCACTAGGGACCAGCGACCCAGACAATTTTTACTCATTATTTGTGAATGTTTCTTTTTCACCCATACCTGTAATCTATCGATACCCACACCCATAGGTAAAACCGCAGGTCAAGTTTTATATGAAAATGAAGTTCTGAACCACATTTGACGCGTGATTTTCTACTGTTGACCCACTCGACTTGCTAGCATGTATATAGTGTTGGTGCCGAAGATGCAAGTTTGAAGAGCGTGGAGGTAAAGACCATAAGCAATGCCCATCCTTGAAGATATGCCCGCTTATGTTGGCTTTTGTGCATGCATATGTTTCAAAATTTTAGAAAGGTGAAACGCGAAAACTTGTTCTAGTCAAGATCGTCCACTAGGAGTTTAGTTGCAAAGTTTCAAAATAGTGAAACAATACAAACAATGGAATAAAGTTCAGAACCTTATACCTTGTTCTTGGTTGATCTTGTGGATGATGTAACTTGAGGTAATCCGCAATGTTCTAATGATTGAAGGTGTTAGCCACATACACGAAACTTTAAGAACCCCTTTTGGTCCGTTTATGTGTGTTGATCGAAACCCACAACCAAGACATACGGTATTGTTGGGCAAATTCAGGGCATCAAATGAAACCCGAAGGACTAATGGGGTGTAGTTAAGTACTTGACTATTGGCCTATTGCTAACGGATTATAAGCATACTTTGTAGAAAAGAACATGAAAACCGAAGCATTGATTATCATTACATCAAGTCTTGAGTCGGGCAAAACAAAACCTTGTAAATGGATTATTTGTTATATAAAAATACATGAAATCTTAATATTGTATTTGGTTTTGTTTAAATCACGTTGGATACCAATGTTCATCTCATGTGACAAATGTTTTGCTTGCATATATTTTTGAGACCAAAAGTATGAAAAATATTTGAAATTTTTGGGTGGTACAAAGTATAATGGCTTACTCGAAAACAAGCTTGTGGATATGCTAATATTGCTTGAGATGATTAGATGTTTATAAATAGCTGTCAATCATTCGATTAGTCATGTGGCTTCTTGGATTCTATATGTTGTCCCCATTCCAAGACTGCCCATGTGACTTCAGCATCCATAGCTTTTGCCCTTTGCTACTCATCTAACAACGACAATGCCACTTAAAATATCACTTTCATATTCCCTTTTTGTCCCTCTTTTAAAAAGATCCTCTCTTTTTAACCCCCAAACTTATTTGTATGCAAAACATATAAAAGTGAAAAAGGTGCATGCAACCCATAACTTAATTAGTCTTAAGAATGATAATTTAATACATGACATGCAAATAAACTTAAAAAAGAAACTGACATTGTTTTGCTAAAACTCAGATTTGTCACATTTTATCATTTCAATTCACAAGTTATGTGTTATACTATTAGAGCATGTTTGGGATTGAATTTGAAAAATGCTTATTATCTTATTGGTTTTTTCAAAAAGCCATTTTGAAAAACTAGGATTTGAGGCTTTTGAAAAACTGTTTTTTAACCATTTTAAAAAACTAAAATAACAAAGATTTTTATTATAAATTGTTTATTGGATTACATCGAAACAGAAGGCAAGCGGACAACAAGCTGCGCCGCTACCCCTTTTTGAATCGCAAAACCCAATCTTTTAAAAACTATATTTGCTGATTTTGGAGTCATAACATTACTATGCATGACCCGCTGAACACGGGTAAGTAGCTCCACAGCTTCAGGCGCGAGGAAACCAAAAGTGTCAAATACATTTTAATTTATTGAATTTTTAAAAACACTAACAGACAATAAACATTTTCAAACTCAATTCCAAACATGCTCTTATCATAACATGAACTGACCGTGTTTCTTTGCACATATTTCATGTTTAATTGAATGATTTATTAAACATTTTTACCCTTAGGAATTAGGATAACAAAATTTTATAATATTACTAATGTCACATGATTAACAACTTACCAACAATTGATAAAACTTATTCACTTGTCCTTTTCTATGATTAACCCAATATTAACCCATGTTACCCACCCCTTTGACAATTATTTTGTCCGACGTGGATATTATATAAAAAGCCAGCTGGCATGAAAAACCACCAAGGGCAATATCGTCATTTCACACCGCCAAAAACACAACCTCCCAATACCAATACTCATCCACTTATGCTTCCCATTAACACCCACTACTCTCTGCAACCAACCCATTCCTCACCCCCCCCCCCCCCACCCAACAACAATGACCACCGGCTAACCACCACAGTTGCATTAAAAGTTCTAACTAAAACCAACCCAATGAAGATCTCATCCAAGTCAATCTTGAGCCCAGGTAGAGCTGGGGTCCGGGACCCACCAACCTCTCTCTCAACCTCACTCAGCCGGAGGCTCAAAAACAGTGGCAGCATCAAAGGCGGCGCGTCGCCGGCGATGTTCCCAACCGCCACCAAGAAAAGAGGAGCTTTTGAGAACCCAGAACCATCTTCACCTAAAGTCACCTGCATTGGTCAAGTTAGGGTTAGAGGCAAGAAGAAACAAGCCAAAAAGCTTCGAACTTTATCAAGAACATCAAGAACACATACCTCCGGTGAGGTTAGTTTCAGAAAACAAGACCACACCCTTAATGGGTTTTCTTCAAAAACTCAAAATGTTAAGGAAAGTTTGAATCTTGGGTCAAAGGGTGGTCAGAATTACAGTCAAAGTCAAAATCAAGATTGTTTGCCAGTGCAGAGGAGTTGGGTTCATTTTCCGGTGACTGTTTGTGAGGCTTTGAGAGCATTTGGATCTGAGTTCAGTTGTTTGATTCCTTGCCGGACTGGGAAAGAAGAGAAACAGGTGGTGGCTGAAGATGGTGACCGGCAAGGTTCTTGTGGGAAGTTGTTTACACGGTGGCTGGTGGCAGTGCAGGATGGAGATGGTGGTGGTGAGAGAGATATTGAGTTGGTTGTGGGGGATGAGGAAGATGAAGATTATGAAGAAGATGAGAGTGTTGTTAGGCAAACAAGGAGACATGTGTTTGAAGATTTGGAGATTATTAATGGGAGGATTGAAGGGCATGTAGATGAAGGAAGAGTGAGTATTTGTGTGCCACCAAAGAATGCTTTGTTGTTGATGAGGTGTAGATCTGACCCTGTGAAAAGTGAAGCTTTGTGTAATAGATCTTGGGAACCAAGTGGTGGGGGAAATGAAGAAGATGAAGAGTTTGTTGATTGCGAAAGTCGAATCGGAAAAGATTTGGAGGAGTGTGAAGCTACTGGTGAAGTTGTGCAGCAGGAAGTTATGGTTTTGGATAAAGATCAAGAAAATGTATCAGAACACAAGGATGTACAACAAGACGATGTCGATCAAGGTCAAGAACTTGATAATGAGCAACAAGATGAAGTCTTTGATAATATGCAACAAGATGAGGCTAATAAAGTTCAAGTCTTTGATAATTTGCCACAAGAGCAAGATGAGGCTAATAAAGTTCAAGTCTTTGATAATGTGAAACTAGATGAGGCTAATAAAGTTCAAGTCTTTGATAATGTGCCACAAGATGAAGCTGATCAAGTTCAAGTCTTTGATAATGTGCCACAAGAAGATGATCAAGAACTTGATATTGTGCAACAAGATGAAGCTGGTCAAGATCAAGAACACGATAATGTGCAACAATATGACGTGGGTCAAGTTCAAGAATTTAATAATGTGCTAAAAGATGAAGTGCAAGAACATGAACAAACAGAAGTAGAAGAAGAAAGTTTCTATCTTGTGTCATTATTTGAAGAAATTGTGGATCAAGATTATGAAATTCAAGAACAGGATGAGGTTCATGAAGAAGATGAAGTTGTAGAAACTGAAGCAGATGAGTCAACAATGGTAACCAAATTTGCTGAGATCTCTGAAACCCATGAAGAACTGGTTAATGAGGTTGAGGGACATAACGATCGAGTTTTTGACAGAGAAAGTGAGGTTAAAGAGAAAAGGGGAAGTGAAGTGTTGCCAGAGTGTTTGTTGATGATGATGCATGAGCCCAAGCTATCAATAAACATATCAAAGGAAACATGGGTTTGCAGTACAGACTTCATCAAACGCAAATCCAATAAGAGGAAACCACCGCCACTGCCGCCTCCGACCAAACCTATCAGTGAAGATGGGTCAAGTGTTGGTACTGCTGCGACTGTTAATGATGGATTTCCAGCAGTGTTGCCGCAACCAGCACGATCATCGTGTTCATTACCTATGGCACCATCAATGGCAACGGTGTTGGAGCAGAAGTTGGCAAGTGCGGTGGGCTATGAACCGTTTGTGCTGACTAGGTGCAAGTCAGAGCCAGTGAAGACGGCGGCATCTAAGCTGCTACTGCTACCGGAGAGTTGTGTTTTGGAAAACCGGAAGTTGGAAGGGCTGAGCCGGGTTACATTTGGGTTAGGATTTTGAGCTAGTGGTTTGCATGGTTTTGGTTGTACATTGTTTTCTGATTATTATTTAGCAGGCATTCTAGGTGGTATCGCACAACTTGTATTTTTCCTTGTTTGCAGTGATTCTTAATGTTAGAGATTTGCATAATTGCATGGATGGTATGGATCAGTTTTGGGCTCAAATTGAATCAAAATCAAAAATTTCGGTTTCAGCTGCTTAGTTTTGTGTATTATGTATTGCTTCGGTTTGGTTTGGTTTGTTTATGAATCGTTTTTCAGTTTTACATTTGAGCTTGATATGTTTTGGCCTAAAAAAATTATCTTCAAATAATGAATTTAAGCATTACACTTTTTACTTAAGTTTTTATTAAAAACTTGTTGATTTAATAGATTTGGGCATGAAATTAGACCAAAACTCCAATGACATACAAATAATTTCGGTTCCTGCGTTCAGTGAGGTTCAGTTTCGTTCAAGACTGGGAGCTAAACCTGGCTCTCTTTAATTTTTTTCATGCAACGAGTCGAAATCCAACTAACCAAAGTCCAGTTTTTGATTTAGTTATCTGGTTTTAATGATTTAGACCAAGTTATAAATATTGACCTAATCGGTTATAAGGTTGAATCGTCGATTTGTTAGAAACCTGGTGCATTACTACATTTGATGAAGCTGCACACAACATACAAATACTGATGCATAAGGACTTCTGCTGTTTCAAAAACCTTTTAGCCACCTTTAATAAAACATTGTATACAAAATTATGGTGTGCAAGTAACCTACAAACATGATTCACAACACAGAAACCTGGTTACTATTGACTGCTATTTGAATCTTGATCTTGATCTTCATCATTGATGTTAATATCAGATCCACTGGAGTTGAGTGGTGTTGTGTCTTGTTTCTGGATATTGTCACTTGAAGAATCTCCTGCTATTGAGTTAAGAGCAAGCTGACCCGAGTAGAGTATCAACCCAACAGAATTGATGCCAAAAACAAACGTTGCGAGGTAGCATAAGCCGTTTATAATAGTCCTGCATTTTAATAATCTTCAAAGTTAGTTCACAAAACTTCAGTAAGTAGCACGAGGAGATTAATAAGCATACCTTATTGTTATTGTTATCTGTCTCACCTGCAAACCACAAGATTTGTAAATATTTAGTTGTAAAAAGTTGAGCAAGATCAGATTTTTTTGTGTTAAATAGTATCTAATACTTGTTTTTGTGTGTTGTATACATATCTGACTGTCGAGTAACACCAATTCATATCATATTTTCAAAGAGTCACACCAGTAAAAATATCCTAGGTCCACCACAAATTACTAAAAACTAGTGGTCGCAATAGTGTCTATGGGCAAGTGATCAAGATTCTTTTTTTGACTTCAAAAACACAAACACGAGATTAAGGTGAACATCAACCAATACTCGAAGGAGACTTCAAGGTCACAGCTATGCAAACACCAGTGACACTATCCTGATGTGTCATATGGTCTGTGTATGACATATGAGTCATGTAAGTGGCAAACTATACGGCCCGAATGATGTTTTTTATTGACAAAGAATTGACTAATGTGGCCACTAACAAAGCCATACGACCCATGTGACGATTACGCCCGTATGATATTTAACACAAAGAGGCAATTGAGGAGCATTCAAATTTCTAGATTTTGTTCTTGCAAACTTAACAATAAACTATAAAACAATAAAGAATGGACATACCGAGAAATTGTCCGAAATGGTTTGACGGTTGAGAGCAGCTTCAATGGTGGTGGTGAACTTATACAGAATAAGCGCAATAACTCCGGCAGACAGCCCTCCCAGCAACGCCTGCACCGCGGACGGAGGCGCATTCTCCTCAACCGGCGTCATTGCCTTCAAACTCTCCAACGCCTCCTCTTTCAGCGTCTTCTTAACTCCGGTTGACCTAAATTTCTATCAAACAAACAACCAATTCAATCACAACCCATCAAATTAAAAAGGAAAATAAACAATACCCAATTCAATTTAAACTCAACAGATTGAAAATTCGAAATAAAAGAGATTAATAAATAATAAATGGAACCAGTTCTTTGGCGCGCTTAGCACGGCGGCGGAGGGAGCGGAAGAGGAAGACGGAGATGGCGCCGGTGAGGAGAACGCTGGTGGCGATTTGGAGAGTGGTGGGGTCGTCGTCGGTGGAGATGAAAGACGGTGGGGAGAATGGGAGTTCGACGGGACCGTCTTTCGGCAAGGGTGAATCGGTAATTTGAGCAAGCAATGGTGGAAGAGGTCTGATTGGATATCGCTTTGAAAGAGTAGTATAATAAGGTGGTTTTATTCTGACAGAATGGAAATGAGGGAGGAGAACGGAGGAAGAAGAGGATAGCAGGTGCGGTGGTGATTGCAACATTGGTGGTGGCTGCCGGTGGTGGAAGATTGGAGGGTGATAACTGAATTTGGATAAAAGAATTGGATTTTAAAAAATATCTTTCTAGTTTGAATATACTTATTTTATTTTAAAATTTTAAATAGATTGAGAAAATTCCGAAAATAAGTGTTATTGTTTATGAAAACAAATTTTAAATGTTAGCCGTCATTTGCAAGAATTTTCAGAAATAAGTATTATAAACTAGTCATGACGAATAGTTTGTAGAACCAATTAAAACTGGTCATGTGCCCTTAAACTAACTGTAACAAGTGGGTTCACTAATCATTTGCTCGTCACGACTAAATAAGTTTCATGTCTCGTAATCAACGCCCAGGGGTAATACTTAAGTCCTTTAGTCACGGCGACTATTTTACCCGGTTTACTGGTAGACCAAATATTTGAAGATCGAATTGCTTGGATTATGCTTAACGCCTGGGTTTGCTAGGCTCGTCTTGGACTTTATCGGGGCACGACCTTAATGAGAAACGAAGTGTACATGTCTAGTTATGTTTGCACGACAGTGACCTGTCGTCGCTCGTCTGATGATTCCAAGGCAGAACGAAACAAGTAGACCCTGATCATAAGAAGATAGTTTGGCTGGCCTTCGAGCGCACACAAATTCCAAGAGGATTGCTCCGTGACACTAACTTCGGCTCTAGCTCATGTAGTACCTTCAACGAGCCAAAGCGTGGCTCGAGCTCAATTTTGCAGTGTAAAATTAATTTTATATGGAAGTCCAAAAGACGAAAATTTAAAAAAGACACAAGACTTGTTAAGCCTCGACGAGCTTCTCATACAAGGCTCGAGCTCGTGCTAGATAACTAAACGAACTTTATTTGAGACTCGGGCTTGGCTCGTTTCGAGCTTTTTATTTGAGCTCGAGTAGCTCGCAGTGGCTCGGCCTGTTTGCACCTCTAGACGAGCCGAGTCAACTTGAACTTTAAACCGAGTTAAAAATTTGAGATCGAGTTAGGTTTGGCTTGTTTACAAATTGAATATCATGGTTTAACTATAATGCAAACACGGACATGTGTATCACATGACTTCTTGAAATTCCCTCATTTATCCATAAAATCAATGTAAAACTAAACAAGTCAATTTTCATGTTATGAAAGACCAACGTCATTCATAACACAATGTGCCTAATAGGAGTTGAACCTTGAAAAAGGTTTTTGTTTTTGTTTTGTTTTGTTTTTTAACTGAGAATTTATGCTTTCTGCATTTGTTTTCTCATCCATCAAAATGAAGTACTAAGTTCTTATTTCGTACGGCTAATCCCAACTGCAAATTGTCTAACCTAATTAGTTAGGTTAACTAGCCAACATTGATTTCGACTTAACAAACTATTATAAACACGTGGCAACTTCATTGCTTAAAGATATAAAGAGCCTTCAGTTAACAAAACCATGAGGCTGTGACATATACACATTGTCTCAGTCAAGTCACTGCACATGAACGCATACGACATCTACCTGCCTTATACCCAAATGTCAAGTTGGTCCCCGTCAGTGTAACCAACGAGGCCTTAATATTTAAAAGACTCGAAAAAAATCGTATAAAAAATTTGACTATTTGAGAAAATGAAATAAAGTTGTACAGTATAGTCCAGGGACCATTTTGTTGTAATTCATTCATACATTATGATTTATGAAAAGCAGAAGGGACAAAATGTATAGCCAGCCAATGTTGCAAGAATTAGAGATACAGTGAATCTAAACAAAGATTTTAACATGTTATTTCTGTCATGATCCAGATGTTTTATTTTATCAACTTCCATTCAAACAAACTTACTATCATGAACACTCTTGGCGCACGTTAGATGCCACCGCTCTAGCCCAAAACTTGATATGGGCCTTCATGTCTTCTGATGAACTCTTATCAACCCATCCTCTGGGAATTGCAGGTGCACCACCACCATTTTTGTTCTTTCCATTATTCTTTCTGTTTTGGCTTTGTTTTCTCTCGATCTTTCTCGCGTCAACAATCTTTTCTTGATCAAATTC
Source organism: Bidens hawaiensis (assembly GCF_021521415.1). Classification (NCBI taxonomy): domain Eukaryota; kingdom Viridiplantae; phylum Streptophyta; class Magnoliopsida; order Asterales; family Asteraceae; genus Bidens; species Bidens hawaiensis. The sequence continues at coordinate 372,900 of NW_027491665.1, read as the reverse complement.
AAGTTTCTTTCGTGTGTTTTCAATCGCTAATGCCTGCAAAACCGAATCGAATGATATAATTCTTGATTTTCTATATGATCTTTGCAAAACTACTAAACTAGATAAATGGATGTGTGATTGTGTACCTTAGATGTTTGTCGAGGTGGATTTGATGTATGTGAAGAGTTCATGGAAGCCTGCCTTATCAATCTCCCTAAAGTGAACTCGCTTTCTTGATCTTCTTCATCTTCTTGATCTATCACCCCTATAGAAGCTGACACGGATGGTGATCGGGCCAAATTCAGGCCGGGCTTTTTTGTGTGAAAAGATTGTGTTTCTATAGAATTTGAGAATGATGGTGTCTTGGTTGGACTTGAAAGAGCAACGGGCGGTTGCTTTCTTGAAGAAAGACTTAAGCTTTTTGGCTCTTTCTTGATGATGACATCGTTTTTATCATTTCCCACTAGTAAAGGTGTGTGATTTGGACTCGGGTCAAGTTTTTTTGTTACAAAAGATTGTGTTTCCATTGAATTTGGCAAAGATGGTGTTCGGGTTAGACTCGTAGGTGTAACGGGTAGTTGCTTTCTAGAAGAAAAGCTCGAGTCTTTTTGCTTATTTTTCGCTTTGTCTTCTTGAGCTGAACACAAAGATGGACAAGAACTAAAAGAAAGATCAGAGTAAGATCTAGAGATGGTTTTTGTTTTTGTGTTAAGCAAGTTTCCGAAGAACCAACTATCTTCCAAAAGATCTCCAGCTTCTTCCATACCTTAAACACCACACAAACTTGTCAACTTGATGATCTTATGGATGATGATCTTGAATGAAATTTATGTGGTGATGCTGGAAAAAGGCTTTCAAATGAAAATGGTTATGATTGGATGGTGAAGTGGGATTTACTCATGTGGATTTGAGATGGCTGCAAATTTAAAAACATAAAAAAATGAACATATGAACAAAAGTGACATGATTTTGGTTTACATGACAATGTGCATGTATGTATATATGGCAGTGAGATAGTTTATTAACTGATTGGAGGTTGGGAAGTGAATAAGAAAATGCCCATTGCCAGCAACTACCCATGTGCAGGTTCTTTGTTTATAGACTACTACAGTACACAAATCATATTAAAACAAAAGGGCTTTCCTCATTCTCATAATTTTTTTTCCAATGGCATTATTAAATGGTAGTATGGATACCTCAACATTTACATCACCTATAATCAGGACTCATTCATTACATTTACATCTGGATTGATTTAAAAATCCATACCCATACCGAGTTTCGTTCCACGCTGGTATCAAACCCATAATCATAATAATTCTTATTGTAAAGTAAACGCCATCTTTATGAGAGAATAGTGTGACATAAACATACATGGAGATTGATATTAAACATGAGTATCTGATTTTCGTTCCACTTGGTAACAAACCCATAATCGTAATGATCATCAGATTAAACGCTAGTTGTATATTGTGTGCATAATATGATCACCCAAAAGTTTAACAGGTAAGAGTTTGATGGTGCATATAATACCTTCTAGAGTTCTATTATGATAAAACAAACAAATTGTTGCTAGCAATATCGCCTCACAAAATAGGGTCTGAAAAAAATAAAAAGAGAATACATATTTCCACTATCTCATAAGATAAAAGAGACTACTTCTAATGAGAAGCTTAAACACGTCTATATTTTTCTTTTAAAGCATAAAAGTACAAATGACATAAAGTATATATAAGAAAAACAAACCATGCTACTGATAATGATGAGCTACCTATAGCAAATAGCGATAAAACTTATAATAATAGTAGAAGAGAAAAGAAAGAAGATGACACAAAAAGGATCACAACACACTTAGAAAGTAATTGTGGCCTAGAAATCCTATCACGCAACTGATTAACCGTGTTGTTTAAGCGAAAATTATTTAAAAAAAAAATAAAGAAAATATGTAGACATATCCATGTTTGGGACACCCTTAAGATTTTTAACATGTAGTTATATAGGTACAATGATAGAGGTTTCTTGGAACTTTCTTGCAACCCTCCAAGATTGACAATGTGACAAACATCAACTTCATGTTACAATGCCTTCTAATCTTCTGTAGTGCCACAAAAAGACCCAACAAAAGTACCCACCACCCAAACTTCAACACTACATTCTAAGCTTAATCACTTCAATAAAACAAGAAAAAAACACCCCAAAAGATCAATTCCATAAGTGTACATCCAAACAGCTGTAGTCAAGATTCGTTATCATCTGACTACAAATTATGCTGCTTTTCAACTCGAGCCTTCACTTTCAGAATCCATAGTGAAATCCTCTATGACATCAGGCTTGGAAGCTCGTTGGTTCATTGCTCGTGATTCCTGAATTTCAATGTGTAACAGCGCGTCACAGACCACTCGGTCTGCAATTATTATTTTAGGACACGCTGAAAATAAAAAAGAAAACATTAAGGAATGGAGTAACCGCCAGCTAGATCATATTTATGAACAAAATATCTTAAGCTTACCTGCCATTGGACATTTAGGTTGCCCATGCTTGGATCTTATGTACTGCAGGATAACCGATTTCTCATATATATGCTTGCAATCCATACTGTATGAACATACAAAAACAAGATCAAATGATCGATACAATGTTGTTCAGAACTTACAAAATTTCATTTTATTTTATTTAAGTGATAGAATTAAACCTGCGGACGGGTTCTGAGAGTTCAGTAACAGGTTTGCCACTTAAAGGACAAGTATTGTTTAAAAGGGTACTTTGTGTACTAGTCATTACAATATCTTCCTGTTCTTCACCAGGCATAGGTTGTCCAGAATTATGCACATTCTGCATAAAACAAAAACAGAACTTGCATAAAAAGAACTTCAGAAAAACATTATCTTGATACATAAAATCGGTTGATTCACACAGCATGATGCAACGTAAACAGGGACCGGTTACATGGATTAATAATAATAATAATAACTCAGTGAACAAAAACAAATAACACTTTTAATGTTTAAATGCTAAAAATGATATAGAAACATACCCATATAGCTTCTTTGAATTGGCGTAACAGCTGATTAAATTGAGGACTCAATGAACGGCGTTTTGTCTTTGCCATCTCATTATCTATCAGCTTCTTAAAATCAGTAGGCTGCAATTTAAAGTTATCAACAAAATAAGGGTTTAAAATTTAGGGTTTTTAGTTATTTCAATTTTCAAAAAACATATAAACACCTGTTCACCAGGCCGATACGAGTTCCCAACGGAATCAATTGCAGTGGAAATATTAGCACATTCTTCATAAGCTTTCAGTAATTCAATAAACTCAGTTTCAAGCTCCTTCACCTGTAACATTGCCAACTTAACAAAATTCAAACCAACTTTTTCAACATTGCCACCGCTCAGTTTCCGCATGGCTACTAGGGGTGAGCAATAACCAACCCGTTAACCGAAAATCAAATTAACTGGAAATCGGTTATCAGGTTCTTTTGTACTCTCAGTTAACCAAATTTAACCGAGCCAAACTATCCATAGTTTCATGTATTTCTAGCTTTTATACCTCCATTTCACGTATTTTATGTACTTATACCTCCATTTCATGTATTTCTGAGAAAAAATTTTATCCCGAGTTTGGTTTTGTTTATTAACCGAAAAAACTAACTGAACAACTGAACCGATTAACCAAAAAATGATTATTTAAAAAAAAATAGATTAACCGATGACTTAGGTTTTAGTTTCCACTAATAACTGAACCGAACCAAAACCCGACAAACTAACCTAATAAACCAAACCGAAAACCTTGGTTAATAAAATAGATTAACCAATAGACTTTGTTTTCGGTTTCGGCTAATAATGGAACCGAACCGAGCACACCCCTAATTATTCTGACGTGACGAATTAATATTTTAAAATGAAACCCTAGAAAATTACCATTTGGGTTTTGTTTTGTTTCTCGAGACTAACCCCAACTTCCTTCATTTTAACCATGGCTTTTCGAATATCCTGCAAGCATAAGATGGATTAAACATCAATTGAATGTATAATCAGATGATTTTGATAAGAGTATTTAGTTATTAACCGCAAGTAGGGTTTGGTTATCGCCGGAAAGCGTAGCGGCGGCGTCTTTCATCTTCGCTGCGGTTCGAGGAGCTGACGTGGATGCCATCTCTGCCATTGGATTTACCGATGGATCAGTTGGAACTATGCAGCAGAGACTTATCGGCTACGGCGGTGGTCTCTGGCGGGAATCAAGTAGAAATAAACCGGTTTAAGATCCGACCGGACCAGACCCAGTTTGAAAAAAACCGTTTTTTTTTTCCAAACTTTTTTATATCTCGGACTGAATCAATTTGATAGGTTAGAACAATTTTTCGCCTAATCTGTCTTATAGCCCGAACCGGTTTGGACTAGATTAGTTTTGACCAGCCATTGACTAAGCAGGTCTGGTTTATAATCCGAACAAATGTGGTCCTATTAACTAGTTTGAAAACATCTGCATCTACTGTTAGGCATGCATGCTAAATCAATTAAAAGTAACAAGCTTTTTATCCTCATTTAAAGAAGTGATGCTTCTTAGAGCTGCATTGTAACATGATCTCTACCATCTTAAAGAGAAGATTTTATTGAAAGACAAACTCACGATTGACTATCAAGGATTGAACATAAAAATGAATTTGTTAGCATTCGCGGGAATGATTATACGTCTAGTTTTGTTTTTCTTCCCTTATCTTTTTACATGCTTGCAAATCATACTTTTTTTAACAAATTAAAGTTGTTAAAAAATTAAAGAAGTTTGAAACTAACCTATTCCCTCTCCATGTACTTACATAAACAATATAAAAATATGTTTGAAATAAAGTAAGAATCAACGCGTTAATACGAAATTTGTACCAGTTCGATGATGTTAACTAAACCACCTTGCATCCATTCATTTGTATCCACTATGATGTTAACTAAACCACCTTACATCCATTCACTATGAACTTCTCACGAAACAAGGTAGTGGTCACCTCAACGATCTTTTCACTAATAAGGTAGTGCGTTTTAATAATACGGTAAATATAACGATCTCACTAAAAACGGTAGTGATCACCATTTACAAATTTTCCTAATATTATTAGGGATCGCTGTTCTTTATTATCACAAAATCGAATGAATAAAGATGATAAGGCTACATAGCAACAATTAAGCAACAAGATCGCTTTAATTTTACAAATATTTAGTTTGACATCATACATTAAACTAGGCATACTAAAAATGCTGCTTACCAAAGAAAAATGTTGACAATAAAATATTAAGAAAAATGTTGAAAGCCGACGATGGTCATGACCAATTGACCAATGACCAAGTTGGCCACTTGGCTTGCCAATCTTGACCCCACACCACTTTCAAGTTGCAACAATGCAACCAATTTCAGCCCCCCTAACAACAAATGCTATTTCGATCTAGAACATTTTAGTCCTTGGTAGTTTTAAATAACGTTAGATATTTGTAGGAATCGGACAATAACAAGAACGAGATATTCACTAACTTTTATAGTTTATATTATATATCATAATAGTTTTTTTGTATTTTACTATACGTGATAAATCACATGACTTATTGATCTTTCATTTAAAGTTTTGAACGGACATGGACTTGAATTGGCTTAATCACAAACTTGACGATTGACCAACCCGACTTTTCCTATAATCGAAAAACAAACTATTTGATGCTTAATACCCAAAATCAATCAATTATGAAAATTTTGAGACCAAAATGCCATATTTGGATTCGATTTACACTTATAAGTTAACTGAGCTTACAAATAGTAGACCACAATAGACTCTTTTTTTTGAACGGCAAATTTGTTTTATTTCCCTGGACTTAACTCGAGACTTTGATGTTTAAGAGATTTTGTCTTTATCACTACGTCTTCTACCCAACTAGTAGACCATAATAATGGGAATTTTCTAGAAACTGTTGATGGATGTGTATTTGTCAAAATGAGAAGAAATTAAAAACAATTAAACAAATAAGCTGTCAATTATCATATGGAAAGTCTTAAGATTTTTTAAGATATTTACCCTTTTTTATTGTTTGAAGACTGAAGTTTCATTGAAAATATATTTTAAAGTATCAAATTTGTAAAATGAATAACGGTTTGACTTTAATTTGATGGTTCGAGATGATAGTTATTACTTGGTGAAGAGGTAGGTCCCAGCAGAGCCCAGTTTGATCCGCAAGACTCACCTTCAACAGGGACGTCTGCGCAAAGGCTAAACTCGCAACTCACCTTGAAGAGACGTTTGCGCAGAAACCAACTGGATCCTCAGGACCCACCATGCTCAGAGACGTGACGTCCTTACGCGCAGTACGCAAGCTGTTCCCGCAGGGAAAGCTTCCCAATGGTGAAGTACCCCGCCTGTCCCCGCAGCTGCGGATACAAGCCATCAGGGAAGGCTACCTGCACTAATAGCAAGGCTACACGCACAAGGCACTAACTCAATAATTCAGTGTCACCTGAAGGAATGAGCAAGGCGGGAATACTTCCGCCCAAATGAGCCAGTCTGTATGCTTCTGGAAGATCTTTTGTTCTATACCTGCCAAGGTATGGACAAAATAGACAAGATCTGACCAAAGCAGACCATGAACCAATCACGGGGTGACAGCTCACCGACAAACAGTACGAGGAGCATGCTCTAGTACTGTTTGTCACTATTAGCCGCTGCCTACTCACCAACCCTTGTCGTGGCACGCACATGGCCTGCGGTTGGTGGAAAAGGAATAGTACACAGCCGGCCTGGTCACTGTTAGCCGCTGCCTACCCACCAACCAGCATGGCACGTGCGTAGCCCATAGTTGGTAGAACAGGAATATTCTACAGCTGGCTGTACCTGCTTGGAAACCTACATTCGGCTATAAATACTCCAACACCTTGGAACGGTAGGATCATCTGGTAATTTACCTTCACTAGCTATTTCTCTCAATATACACTTATATTCAGAGCAATCTAGTCTGATTCTCACGCCGGAGGGTGGTCACAAGGAGGAGCCCCCCCCCCCCCTTCTCAGTGACGAGCTCACGGTGTCTGTTTTGCATGTCATCAGAAGAACCATCTTTGCCGGACCTAAACCCTCGTGGGAAACATCTATTTAACCCCCAGATTATCCGTAATCTGCCGGGGTCGATTAGTGTTTCTTCACTTGGCCTTTAAATTTGTATCAACTACTAACAACTTTTAAAGTAGTTTAATTTACACGAAATATTTAAGAAAAACATAAGTATTATCTTTTAGCTGGAGAGAGATTTTATATAGCTTCTTGAATGATGTTTAAATAAATTTAGATTATATGATTTTATTGTTGGAAAAAGTAGTGACGTATTTTTCACTAACTATTTTTATATCGATAGCTAAACTTTCATGTTTGAAATGAAAAATATTGTCAATTCCACCATCGTTGTGCCTGTTACCACCGCCAAGTTTCCACATATACTACAGTAGCGAACACAGAAAATTTGAATGACGGTCAAAAATTTGTTATGTATTTGATTTAGACGATCGGAATTTTAGCAGGTGTACAACACCAACCTTTTGTTATTCATGGAGCCCTTGGTTAATACTTGTGGACACTAGTGAGAATAGAGCAGCTCCAGGCCTTCAGTCCAAGCAATTAAACAAAGTAAACTCGTTATTGAACGAATTAAATTGTATTAAAGACATGTGACAATAATTGTTGGATATATCTTTTAATATTAACTGTAATAATAAAACATTTATATATCACACCGGTTTAGTTCATGTATTTTTAACCAAACTTAATTTTCCCCAACTACTGTAATAAAGTGGCAAAGTCCATACAAAAATAGTTAAAAGTCATACGATGGTGCTCGAACATTGACTTTGTGAAGCATTTATTTATGATATATATTCATGTACACAGCCCACAGTGATCAATAAAAATATGTACATAACTTCACAATTATACTTGTAGGTTGTAACTAACAAATTTATGATTCTATAAACATAAATCTAGCATATGTTGAGTGTCAATATTATCTAGGACTTTATACAAACTCAATTTTTGCAAAACCTAGCTAGAAACTTCTTTTTACATCCAAATACAAGGCAGATCGACTGACAACAAGTAGTGCTGCTAGATCTTTTTAAATAACAAATACTAAAAAGAATTATGATACAAGATACTCAACGATGAATTAATTTCAATTTTGAGTTTTGGTTTTAACTTTAATTTCACTGGTAAACACTTGATTCCACTCTATCATAGTATCATAGGTGTCAAATTTGAATCTTGTCTCAACTAGTTTTCTACTATAACAGCTTGAAGGTTACATATGTTGCGGTTTATATGATCCCGTTGATGGCAGGGTATTCGTTGTCATGAACTCATGATCCAGTGAATTTTCTAATAACGTGTTCACTTGGTAGTTGGTTACCAAGAAAAAAAGCCAAGGCAACAAATATCATTTATAAAACTTGAAACTGTAAAAGAACTAACAAACACAAAACATACAACGATAGATTAATTCAACACGGATTTTATAAGACTGTTATAATAATGCAACGACTCCATGCATAACGCATTATATATCTAAAATGAGTTTCTTTTAGACCCGACAAGTCTAAGATCAGTACTCATCATACATGTTGCCGCATACATATCTTCTACTTCAAAAACTTGCTCACCTAAACAATATAAATTGTTCACATCGTTTTCCAAGCTCCTTGATGAACTCTCAACATCCTCACCACATACAAACACCGAATAATCCATAGGAGGTCGATTGTTGTTGTAATACTTTTGGTTTCGTGCTTGTTGGGCTTGTACTTTGTTGAGCTGTGCTCGGAGTTGCTGAACTTCTTTTTGAAGGCGTCTGGTCTCAACCAACATGGCCTCTAGTTGAAGTTGAAGCCTGGAGTAGTCATGCTCCAGGCTTTGATTCTTCCAACGAGCACGTTTGTTTTGATACCAGATGGCTATCTGTCTTGGAGGGATACCGAGTTGGTGTGAAAGTTGCTGCTTTCGCTCTGGCTCAAGTTTTTTGCTTGAGTCAAAATTTGACTCGAGCAATCTCACTTGATCCTCGGTTAGTCGTTTGGTGGTATGTTTATGTTGTTTTTGTGTGGGGGTTTTGTGGTTATGGAAAGAGGAGTGATTCATGATTGGGGTTTGATTGTATGATTGTTTTGCTTAATTGAGAGGGGTGGGGTGTGATGATGGATGTGAATATGAAGAGGCTTGTTTCTATTTATGGAATGAATTTTGGGTCCTACACGTGCCAAGTATTTGGTGGCTTTTGAAGCCATAGAAAAGTTTGCCAAAAGAAAGAAAAAAACAAGACAAAGTATGTGTTTCTTTTTTTGACGGTGAATTGCCAATTATTTAATTTGTGAGACAATCATCTAAAGTTATCATATCATGAAGCTAAAGTTGTGAAAATTTTCTAATGTGAAAACAACTTGGTTTCTTCATCTTTCTTGTTTTATCAGGTCTCGATTCGATTCTAGTTTGTAAATCCATCGTGAATTGAAACAATCATGAAACAACTCAATCACCCTACAAAGCTAACTTGCTCATAAAAAAGTACAAACTTACCATCAATTCCTGTCATTATATTACTATTTTTGCATAATCACCATGATGTTTACGACGGTGATCCCAAACCTACAAGTACAACAACACGTCACTTCTTTCTAGTTCTACTACTTTAGTCGTCACACATTCATTCATTTTATAATCCGTAACTTATTATTTTATTCATACGTGAACCTCTTAAATCTCATACTTTATTTTTGTTTTAAAAAACCATAGCAGCGTAGTAGTTGACTCTTTAAAGTTTTTATAATGTTTTAAAATAATCTTTTTATTCTATAAAGTTGGTAATAGGAGACAAGTTTCATACAAAGTCCATTGACTTTTCACTTGGCAAGTCACATGTAAAACAATATTTGCGACACCAAGGGATTACATTATTAGGGTAAATACAAAATCGGTGCCATAAGTTGTGTTGTCATGTTTATTGACCAAAGCTACAAGATTGACCATGAACTTCAAACTTAAATATAAAACAAAAGTCAACTCTGAATGTTAACATACCTGGTCCTATTTTTAAACCCAAAAGAAATTATGATCCATTTCTACCAAATGGATCATAATATAATAAAGTTAACCCAATATAAAACAATCATCATCAAACGTTTAACATGATAAATTTCTTTAGTGACAAAATTTCTTTTGCCGGTGTTGCAATTTTTCAGCATTCGCATTCGTATGTCTATCAATAGGAATCTTTTTGCCAGATTGAGCTGGGTTAGTGAATATTTTGGGATTTTGAATGCTAATATAGGGTTTTTCAGTATGATTTTCGTATGACATTTTGAAGGCGATTTCAGTTTGCTTTTTTTTATTTTTTTATTGTTTACCGCGGCTATAAAATTTGATAAGGAAAAACATATTATGTGAACACATTTAAATGATTGTTGACTACAAGCAAGTAGCTGCTAGCTTGGTTGTATCAAACGCTTCTACTTAATGCAAATTAAGTTTCATAAAATGAAAAGCAGGTCATTCATAAGGTGAAAATTTTGGTTTTCTGATTTTACGGTGAGAAAATCTATTTGGGGACCTTGGTTTAATACCGGTAAAATTGACAATGTTCTATTGTTCTATAAGAAGACGAGATAACCCTTAAAACCTATTTAGAGAGCGTGTATGAAATGGGAGTAAAACGGGGTTTTGGAGGGATACATGGTCTCAAAAGCATGTTCTTGAAATTATATGATCCGGGAATATCTAAAGATTGCTTAGTTTTTATAGCGTGTTGATACATAAGTAGATGTCACAGTTCTACGTGTGGAGTTGGAAGAAGAAAAGGCTCAATGAAGAGATCATGGCATATAGACAATGAATGAGGATAGGACAGAAGATCAATTGGGTTTCCGGTTCACAATGTGATGATCAAATTTGTATGATTCAAATGGATTCCTCTTAAAGTAACATGCATTGTCTAGAGACTAATGTAGAATTTAATTCCCTTAGTTGTTAACTTTGATCAGAGGCGTTTATTTGAAGTAAATGAGGTTTTCTTTTTGTTCCTTGAAAGCTGATCAAGAGCCTGACTATCTTTTAACTGTTCATATGCTAAAGATATATGGAATCAGGCGTTCATGTGGTGTGTCTAGGACAAACCAAGGATCTCATCTGCTCGATCAATAACTTTTCGGGGTGATTTTCGGTGTCTCAACATCAAAAATATGAAAAAAAATTCCTCATGGCTCTTGAAAATCCAGAATTTTGCAATCGAAAGTGATTGAGGGCATATCTCACGTGTTCTTGTGGATTAGTCATTGTCTAGAAGCAGAATTATCACAACTTGGTCCGGTTGGTGTGAGCCTCATGCTTCATGTTCTATAGGTCCCTGTCGAGAGATGATATGATAGGTTTGTTTTTCTTTTGTCTTGTACTTTTGTTTAGCACAACATTATGTTGACGTTTTGATCATTTCATTAATAAAATCGATGTTTTTTAAAAATCTACTTTAATGCAAATTATTTACAGGAGTTATTCCTTCAAAAAAATAACTACAACGCTATTTGATTTTAATAAATTAATAGTATACGATTACGTAACATGTAAAATTTGAAGACCACAACTCCTGATAACCACAGTTGAGTTTTATATAACTGCTACTAACATATAAAAATTAAACTTTCGACTACTTGAGCATGTTTATATTGTTAAAAAAATCATAGACGATTAAGCTTGGAGTTAGAGCATGGGTTTCACGTGGATAAGACCCTACACTTATATTTAGTTTATTTTAGTCACCAATCCTTATCCAATTACCAATCAATCTATGCTTAAAATATTATATCATAATAATAAACTTAAAACCGTAGTAATAATATTAAGAACTAACAGTTTCCCTTGTTTCACAATAAAAAAAGGTGATAGACCCACCATTTAGCCACTAACGTTCATAGCGTGTGTTGAATTAAAGAGACTTGTCAATTTGGAGGGGTGCAGCGTCCCCATGCTTAGCTAATCCCATATCTTTGTGCATGTATCTCAAAATTTGATTCTAAATTTCTAACTGAAAATGAATATTTAATTATAACAATTCCCATTTAGGCTTACCATACGGTCGGTAGGGCTGTCAGTTTTACCCGAAGCCCGACCCGAAAAAACTCGTGCCCGAACCCGAACTAACCCGATCCCGAACCGATGTAATCCGGGTTGGTTCTCGGGTTTGATTTATAAGTTTCGGGTCAACCCGAAAAACTTGAATAAACTTTTAGTTTTGAAATTAAATATAATTTTAGGTATAATAGGCTTAGTCTTAGTCACTAAAGTTATTTAAATCCGAGTCTAATCTACTATTGTCATTCCAACTATTATGAACCGATTGTTTATAGTTTATTTATGTTTTCCGTTTATTATTAATAGCAACCGTAATCGAACAACAAAATCACGTATGATTGAAGACAATTATGGTTCGAGCTAGGTACTTAGCTTTACTCTTCTTTTGAATTGTTTTATGACTTTATCAAGTTATGCTGGTTTGTTATTTGGTTATTTGCCTTACGAGCAAACAAGAATATGTTGTTTTAATTTTAGCATTGAAGGTTTTTAAAATTTTTTTGTTTTTTGTATCATTTTCTAAGATACTCGAAACCCGATTAACCCAACCCAAAAAAACCCGAACCCGACCCGTGAAAGATTTGGGTTGGGTTTCGGGTTAAGATTTAAAACTTAAAAACCCAAAGAACCCGACCCGAAAAACCCGAAACCTGAAAAACGAACCCGAAAAACACCCCTAACGGTCGGCTTAACATGTTTGGAGGCCTAAACCAAGATAAAAATTTGAGGCCCTTTTGAGTGACGAATTTTTACTTTCCATTTGGCATTTTTAACCTAAAAACTAAATCAAATTAGACATATAAATCTAACTGCATGTCATAAGTGTTAAACAAACAAAACTAAGTTGTTTAAATAAGAAGATGAAGGGATAATTCTGGCCCAGATGAGTATTCTTCACTTTCTTTTTCTTTTATAATATTATAAATCCTCAGATGTTTTTGATGGCCTGATGAATGTGAAGGCCCAGAGTAGCTGCCTAACTTGGTTGACCCTGGAGCCAGCAACTTGAAGAAACACTAATCGACCCCGGGCAGATTACGGATAATCTGGGGGTTAAATAGATGTTTCCCATGAGGGGTTAGGTCCGGCAAAGATGGTTCTTCTGATAACCTGCAAAACAGACACTGTGAGCTCGTCACTGAGAAGGGGGGGGGTACCTCCTTGTGACCACCCTCCGGCGTGAGAATCAGACTAGATTGCTCTTGAATATAAGTGTATATTAAGAGATTGCTAGAGCAGATATCAGGTATAAGATGTAAGATACAAGATAAGATGAGATGATCATACCATTTGGGGTATTTATAGCCGAAGGTAGGTTTCCAAGAGGGTATAGCCGGTTGAATAGTATTCCTGTTCTACCAACTGTGGCCTACGCACGTGCCATGCTGGTAGTTGGTGGGTAGGCAGCGGCTGACAGTGACCAGGCCTGCTGTGTACTATTCCTTTTCCACCAACTGCAGGCTATGCACGTGGTATGACAGGAGTTGGTGAGTAGGTAGCGGCTAATAGTGACATACAGTACAAGAGCATGCTGCTCGCCATACTGTTGTCAATGGGTTGTCGTATCTCTGGTCAGATCTTTTGCCCATACCTCGTCAGGTACAGTACAAAAGATCTTCCAGTATCGTACGGACTGGCTCATTTGGGCGGGAGTATTCCCCCTCCATCCTTTGTGCGGGATTGTTCCCGGCTTTGCTCATTCCTTCAGGTGACTACTGAATTATTGAGAGCTAAGTGCCTTGTGCGTGTAGCCTTGCTGCGCGGGTGGCCTTCCCTGATGGCTTGTATCCGCAGCTGCGGGAACAGGCGGAGTACTTCACCATTGGGAGGCATTTCCTGCGGGAACAGCTTGCGTACTGCGCGTAAGGACGTCACGTCTCTGAGCATGGTGGGTCCTGCGGATCCAGTTGGTTTCTGCGCAGACGTCTCTCTTCAAAGGTGAGTCCTATGAGTCCAACTGGGCTCTGCTGGGACCTACCTCTTCAAGTCCCCCCAGTCCAATGTTCTTCTCATGAGTGTTTAATAAGTGAGGTGAACTTTTGGACTTAAGCAAAGGGTTTTTGAAAAGGGTTTAGTTTTAAGGTTTTCCATGGGGATTCTTCCCGCGGAAGTCCTTATGTCACTTGCAGAAATTCCCGACTTTCCTGCTTGATCTTTGGGTATGATGCGGGTAGGTCTGTAACCTCCTCGCAAGTCAGGAGCGTTGAGTCACACTTGTGTGGATTCTCCATGAGGTTTTGGTAGTTTTGAACATAGTGATCAATTATGTTAAAACCACCAATTCCATCTTGAAGCTTCAAACAATGTAGTTCTCGACGTTCCCGCTATGCGGGGATGTTATTCCCGTTTCCGCAAGCATTTCCCAGAAGATCCTTCTTGGTTTCAATTCCCTGCGGAGCGCTAGGTATGTGAAGGGTTTTGCCTTGATACTGTACCCGCACTCGTCTTACGGTTACTTTACTTCCAAGGTATTCCTGGCGTCAATTCCCTGCGGGTGCTAAGTATGTGAAGGGTTTTGCCTTAACACTGTACCCGCACCTGTCTTATAGTTACTTGGTCGCCGAGGTATTCTTGGCTTCAATTCCCTGCAGGTGCTAAGTATGTGAAGGGTTTTGTCTTAACACTGTACTCGCACCTGTCTTACAGTTACTTGGTTGCCAAGGTAAGGGGTATTTTCCCGCTTACTTTTGAATCTTTTTGAAATTTTGAAATTCGAAGAGTTGGTGAAAGGATAAGAACAGTCCAAACTGTTGAAACGTCGTCCGACGGTTTCTTCTAACTGTGTCAGGACGTGCAGGAAGTTATGGTGACGTGACAGTACATGGTCATTCCAGACGCTTTTTCAGACGCGTGGGCGCGATTTTTCGGGCGCGTGACCGCGAAATTAATGGCACGCGTCCTTTCAACAGCTGTTGCCAGCTTGCACTTTGCCACGTGTCATAGTTTCATTGCACCTGCGATTTCTCTCTCTTCCGCATTAAATTCATCTCATTAATTGCGATGAGTATATAAAGGGGGAGAGGGTCTCTTGTAATTCACACTTTCACTCTTCTCTTCTTGTAAACGATTTCCGGTGAATAATTTCTGCCAAGCATTCTCCTGAAATCACTCTTCTTTACCTCCAAACCATGTCTTCTACCTACGATTTTGAAGCTGCTGCCGAAGAATCTGACGTGCACGTCGAGATCCCGACGTCTACGTCTGATAAAGACGATAAGAGCACTGCTGGCGAATGCCAGTGTGCTCTTCCGGCCGACCTCTATCGGTATGTCGTCCGGAAGTTCATGCTCGAGTCGTTCGAGCTTGAGTTTCCGGAGCCACACCAGACGGTGTACGATGCCCCCCAGGGCAAGATAGGGGTGTACGCTGCATTCTTCGTTTATGGGAATCTCAGGTTCCCATTGACGAAGTTTGTATACCGTGTCTTGGAGAGGCACGGCGTGCATCTGACGGAGGTACACCCGATGGCGATCGCCAAGATCCGCCACTTTGAGTAGGTGTGCCTCATTCTGGGCGTGGAGCCCCATCCTGACCGGTTGATGACCTTCTATTCTTGGAGGTGCATCCAGGGGTGGTACACCTTGGTCAATCGGATCAAGGGGTTGAAGATCTGCGCTACCGAGCGCAGTCTTCGGTCGTGGAAGCGTGAGTTTTTTTATATCTCCGCTCGCGTCATCCCCCTTGCGATGACCTTTAAGAATGGGAGAGCACTCCCCGCCCTTCACGCCCTCAACTACCAGGAGGCGGAGTGGTTCGCCAAGATCTCCCGGGTCCAGACTCCGGTCTACCGCTTTGCGGAGTCTGGGATGGTGATGCTTGGGATGAGCCGGGTGTGGAAGGAGGCGTCACAGGTTCCCATCGTCCTCGAATACGGTTTGAACTCTGTCCCTTACGGTATGCTCTGTCTTCTTTGTTTATATAGGTTTGTCTTCTAACTGTTTCTTTTATTTCAGAGGGGAACGACTTGTAGTCGCTCCTGCATCCGCGGGAGGCTGATAGTCCCGCTCGGATGGGTACCCGTGCTCTAGATGAGAACGAGTTGCCCATCCTTGAACAGACGGCGGATCGGTTCGTGAAGGTCTACCCGCCAGGCCACGAGATCCTGAGCGCCAGGCGGCCAGGTAAGGATTTATTCAACCCTCGACCCCTCAATGCTGAAACCTCTGCTGGAATTCCTCTAATCTTGTGTTCTGATGAGGAATCCGCAGATGGTCCTCCATTGGTGCGGAAGAAGAAGGCTGCCGGCGGGAAGGGGAAGGCGAAGGTTGCCTCCACTGCCGATCTGGTGCCTCGGTCTGATTCAGAGACTGAGAGCGAGGAGGTGGCGGGGAACCCTGGTGGTGATAAGACCACTGCTCCGGAGGCTGAGACGACCGTCACCTCCGAGCAGCCCAGGACAACGACGGTGAGCGGCGTGAAGAGGCCGGCTCCATCGGGTTCGTCCCCGCCTGTTCGCACTTTTAGGCTCAAGAAAACCCGTAAGTACAAACTTCCTTTACTTTTTAACTTCATATCTTACCGCCATTATACTTATATCTTCTTTGTGCAGGCGTGGATGCTACCGCATTCCAGGGTGGAGCGGGGAGGAGCACCTCCGGACCCATGACGGTAGGTTTGGTCAACCTACCTGAGGCGATGACCCAGGCGGCTGCGCCTGCTTCAGTTGTTGGTTCAGTTGCTCACCCAGTTGAGCCAACTGTTCCAACTGCGATGACATCTCCGCCGGCTGTCAGTGCCATATTTACTGAATCTGTTACTGAGCCGGCGGTGACTATTCCTGCGGGTACTTCCGCAGCGGCGACCACTATTGTGAGTTCACCTCCGGTGAGTTCACCTCCGTTGGTTTCTACCGCGGCGGCCTCCATGCCTCCTCCGACGTCGGCAGCTACGGCCGATCCTCCAGGTATGCTTGGGGCTTCTCGCCTACCTCTGCCTCCTTCCCATCTGCCTGACCTCTTGGATGGATTTCCCTTGGGTTCAGGTGATGGGTTTGGCGGCTATCGGCCTGTTGTCGACCCTACAGGTGCGTAGGGTTCTTTTGGCCTTTTTTTTATCATCTTTTCCTAACTGCTTTTTGTTTTTTGCAGTGTCGGATTCCAATGAAGTGTATGTTCCACGATGGAACATCCGCCGAGGAACAACCCTTCGCACACCTGTGGAGTGCATGGAGTGGGCTCGTCACGCAGCTCCCAGTGGTGCGTTGGGGGAAGCCATGGCTAGCTACCAGGAGGGTAGGCTAACCAATGAGCTTCGGGTTCTCCTGGCCCGGATGCAGCCGCGCGTCGAGCTGCTTTGTCGTGAAAACGACAAGTTAAAAGCAGCTCGCATCCAAGAAGTAGCTCAGGCGCGGGCTGTCCGGGAGGAGAATATGAGGCTTACCGCAGTGGCTGCGGAAAAGGAGAAGGCCTTCAAGGCCCTCGAGGTTGAAGTTCAGGCCCGGCTCGAGGCCCGTTCCAAGGCTGCCCAAGCTGTTAACGAACAGCTTCGGCTGGCTAAGGAAACTGCACGGAACGCAACCGAGAGGGCCACCAAGGCTGAAGCTGTTGCTGAGCCTTTACGCCTCGAGAATGAGGAACTTAAAGCCAAACTAGAGGCGCTCCAACAGGCTCATGATGCCTTGGCGATGGAAGACGCCAAGAAGCTCCAAGAGATCTTGGACCAGAGGGGGGTGCTTGACCATACTGAGCGGAAGCTAAAGGGCGTTGAAGAGGCTATGGCTAAAGAAGTGTTGCTTGCCAACCTTAACAAAAGTGAAGCCGAACGCGCCCGTAACCAAGCTCAAGCTGCCCTCCAGGAAGCTCTGGTTACCAAGGAATGGCTTCTTCGAGAAGCGTTGTCTCAGGTAAGCTTAGCTTCATAATGTCTTCACGCTTTTCTTTGTAAATAGAAAAGGTTTTGATACTTGTATATTTTTTTTGTAGGTTGTGCATCGAGTCTTCACGGACACATCATACGACGATGCCATGAGCGCAGCCCTCAACGCTTCTCATGAGGATGGGGAAAAGGCCGGCTTCCTGCTTGGTCTAGGGTTCGTTGAGAAAGGCATCCCGCCTTCCAACTTCCCTTTGTATGATGTGGATACTGAAGCTGTTTATGACCAAGCAGTGAATCAGTATGCCGCCTTCCCGCATCCGGTGGTGGAGAAGGTGAACGAAGTTGCTGCTGCTGATGATGGGCTAGCTATCCTTAAAGCTTTCATTGAACCGCCACGCTCTACTGATGGTGCTGGTCCAAGTGGAAGTGGTCCTGAAGCTTGATCCTGAAGATCCCTTCCCACTGTTAGGATAGGTTTAGCTTGTATAGATTTATATTCTTGTAGGCGGGTAGTTACCCGGCCATTCTTGTAATGAATATTATGAAATATAAATCTTTGTGCGGGTAAGACCGCTACTTTCACTGGATGACTTGCTTTATAAACGTTATATGACTTGCTCATGCATACTTTAGTTTAAATTAGCAATTTTCCAAGTGTTTAGAATAAGTTAACCTTTGAACGTGGTAGATAATAGGTTGAAGTTTTGCTTCCTCCTTCGTGATTGTGCGGGTAGGACCGTCACTTGCACTTAGTAGGATGGCTAAACTTTACCTATATCTGACCTGCGTGGAGGTTTTCCTCATCTTTTTAGAAATTTTTAAGTGTTTAGAATAAGTTAACCTTTGAACGTGGTAGATAATAGGTTGAAGTTTTGCTTCCTCTTTCGTGATTGTGCGGGTAGGACCGTCACTTGCACTTAGTAGGATGGCTAAACTTTACCTACATCTAACCTGCGTGGAGGTTTTCCTCATCCTTTTGTTAGAAATTTTCTAAAGTATTTTGAATAAGTTAACCGTTCGACGCACGGTTGTCAATAGGTTCGGTTTCCTCTCATGATTTGTGCGGTTAGGACCGGCACTTTCATTTAGTGGGATGACCAAAGTTTACCTATGACTGACCTGCGTGAAGGTTTGCCGTTTTTTTGGGTTTATGCGGGTTTTGCCGCCTTCCCCACGCAACGACTTTCCACGTAATTATGCGGTGAGTACCGGCATCAGTGTTGAATAAATTAACCGTTCGACGCGCGGTTGTTAATAGGTTAGTGTTCAGTTTCCTCTATCATGATTCGTGCGGATAGACCGGCACTTTCATTTAGTGGGATGACTGAACTTTACCTTTAACTGACCTGCGTGAAGGTTTGCCGTTTTTTGGGTTTATGCGGGTTTTGCCGCCTTCCCCACGCAACGACTTTCCATGTAATTATGCGGTGAAAACCGGCATATCAGTGTTGAATAAATTAACCGTTCGACGCGCGGTTGTTAATAGGTTAGTGTTCAGTTTCCTCTATCATGATTCGTGCGGATAGACCGGCACTTTCATTTAGTGGGATGACTGAACTTTACCTTTAACTGACATGCGTGAAGGTTTGCCGTTTTTTTGGGTTTATGCGGGTTTTGCCGCCTTCCCCACGCAACGACTTCTTTCACACTTATGTATGCGGTGAAGACCGGCATATCCGTGTGGAAAGTTCATAAGTATAAATGTAAAATCATCAGCGTCGATGTTCTAAGGAGAATCATTTCCATTAGAAGTGGCTCTGGGCCTTTTCTTTACAAATTTGGAATTGATCTACATGCAAACTGTGTAATTGAGCTCCCTTCCATGTTGTTGGGATGGGAGTGCCATCGAGCCGATATGCACCTGGTTCGGGATCTCGTTGTTTACGCAGTATGTAGTCTCCGGCATTGAAGCTGCAATTTTATTCGTGTTTTCCCCAGCTGGGGTTCTACACGCATCAGCCTGCTCAGTGTTCGTTACGCCACGAGGTGTGCGAGCGTCCCATCTCTGACAAATGCTTCGACGATGTCCTTTACGTCTGTGCATTCTTCAGTGTTGTGGCCTTTTGTCCTGTGAAAGTCACAGTATTTGCTCCGATCAGCATTGTGACAATGTCGGATTATTGGAGTCTTTGGCCATGGGAGCTCCTCAGTGGCGAATATCTCGGTGACGCTTTTGGTGAGTGGCGTCCATCTGGAGTTCTGGTTCGACTGTACGTTATCCCTTCCGCCTAACCGATGTTGCAAGCCGGATGAGGTGTCAAAGTTTACCCTTGACTGCCAAATGCCTAGCTTCCGCTTTTTGTTTAGTCGGGCGGTAAGGACGTTATCTTCTCTTGTTTTCTGGGTGTAGAGGTTTGTGCTCTGGGGGAGATCTCTACCCAGTTGCTTCTCCGTTTCCGCAAAGCGTTTAGCTGCTGTCATGATGGCATCCCATGTGGATGGCATGCCATCTTTATCCGTTAAGGTGCGGATGAGCTCTGGGTCGTTACCGCCCTGGATGAAAGCAGCGCGAACAAGATCTTCGCTAATATTACCCAGACTTAGCTTCTTTGAGTTGAAGCGAGTGATGAAGTCTGGCAAAGATTCATCTTCCTCTCGAATGCATTTGAGGATTGTCCATTGCTCTTCGGTATACTTTCTTTGTTGGCTGAAGTGTTGGCTAAATTTCTGCTGGAAGTCTTCCCAATCGTAGATGTGGTGGACCGGTAGACGATCGAACCACGCTCTAGCTGCCCCAACAAGCGTCATTTGGAACATGTAACACCACGTAGGTTCCGTCCAACTACTGACGGTTGCCCCCGCTATGAACCTGTTCAAATGATCGTCTGGATCAGATATACCATCGTAAGTGCCGATGTTGGACATCTGTTTGGCACTTTTCGGGACGATTGCTTCCGCAATGTCCCTTGCAAATTTGGACGTTCCCGCCTTTGCAGCAGTTGGTGTAAATGTTTTGGAGAAGTCACGTGGGTTTCCACCTGCGTTTTTTGGTTTGAAGGTTTCTCCAAAACGCCTTCTCGGTTGGGAGTCCGTTTCCTTACGCTTCCCTTTCGCCCTATGACGAGGGTTTGCGTCACTATCGGATTCCTCCGAATCATTGTCCCAGTACTCTCCGAATTCCTCAGGCTGTTGGAGTGAACGTAAGCGTTCATCCAACTCAGCTTGGAATTGTTTTTGACGTGCTTCCGCCCACGCTTTAACTTCATTGAGTGTTTGGCGGGGGAGCCTCGTTCGTTGTCTCTCTAACTGGGTATCGGTGAATCCCAGTGAGCGATTATTTACTGCACTTGCCCCAGCTTGGGTAACTGGGGTAGTGTTCGTAAAATTTACTGCACTTGCCCCGGCTTGGGTAACCGGGGTAGTGTTCGTAAAAACTGTGTAGTCGCCGGTATTCCCCTCAGTAGCTGGGGTTGTGGTTACCGGAGTTTCTTTAACCATCTTTCCAGAAGTTTGAAAAAACTGAAAAGAAATGAAGTTCTAGCTTTTATGTACGGATGGCGCCAATGAAGAAACACTAATCGACCCCGGGCAGATTACGGATAATCTGGGGGTTAAATAGATGTTTCCCACGAGGGGTTAGGTCCGGCAAAGATGGTTCTTCTGATAACCTGCAAAACAGACACCGTGAGCTCGTCACTGAGAAGGGGGGGGTACCTCCTTGTGACCACCCTCCGGCGTGAGAATCAGACTAGATTGCTCTTGAATATAAGTGTATATTAAGAGATTGCTAGAGCAGATATCAGGTATAAGATGTAAGATACAAGATAAGATGAGATGATCATACCATTTGGGGTATTTATAGCCGAAGGTAGGTTTCCAAGAGGGTAAAGCCGGTTGAATAGTATTCCTGTTCTGCCAACTGTGGCCTACGCACGTGCCATGCTGGTAGTTGGTGGGTAGGCAGCGGCTGACAGTGACCAGGCCTGCTGTGTACTATTCCTTTTCCACCAACTGCGGGCTATGCACGTGGTATGACAGGAGTTGGTGAGTAGGTAGCGGCTAATAGTGACATACAGTACAAGAGCATGCTGCTCGCCATACTGTTGTCAATGGGTTGTCGTATCTCTGGTCAGATCTTTTGCCCATACCTCGTCAGGTACAGTACAAAACATCTTCCGGTATCGTACGGACTGGCTCATTTGGGCGGGAGTATTCCCCCTCCCGCCTTTGTGCGGGATTGTTCCCGGCTTTGCTCATTCCTTCAGGTGACTACTGAATTATTGAGAGCTAAGTGCCTTGTGCGTGTAGCCTTGCTGCGCGGGTGGCCTTCCCTGATGGCTTGTATCCGCAGCTGCGGGAACAGGCGGAGTACTTCACCATTGGGAGGCATTTCCTGCGGGAACAGCTTGCGTACTGCGCGTAAGGACGTCACGTCTCTGAGCATGGTGGGTCCTGCGGATCCAGTTGGTTTCTGCGCAGACGTCTCTCTTCAAGGTGAGTCCTGTGGGTCCAACTGGGCTCTGCTGGGACCTACCTCTTCACAACTATACACGTTCATCCGATCGATTTTGTTGAAAGTTACTAATAATTGTTATTGACAGTGTTTGTTATGGTTATCAATTGCTATTACTTTCTCCATAACTTTGTAATTACTGCATCGACCATTGAACACCCTATATGTATATATCAATATATGTGTCTTGTTGTATGAAGAAAACATGCACACTACGAAAATAGTTAACTTTGTTATCCCATTTTATCGTCCTTTTATTCTCTATTATCTCATATATTAGATAGGCTATAATCTATATTGCACCTTTGTACGGACCAACTCTACATACAAGTTTATATTCATGTTAACTTATTAGTTAACTAACGTATTTACTACAAATCCGATTAGCAACAAATCAAATTTGAAGTTTACCAGGGTGTTCATCCATTCAGTTTTTGGGTTAATCGTTTAACGATTTTTCAATCGAAACAAAAAACAGACTGAATCAGATTCAGTTAGTTCAGAACCGGATTTAGTTTTTGGCTTTCACCGAGTAAACCAAATAACTTTCTTATTTTTTGTCTTTTATTTTTGTTAAGCCTTAAGATGCGTCTCATTCATATACTAAACAAAATAATCCAATTATAATACAGAGATGGGCAACAGGCAACAAGTTGCGCCGTCACACCCTTTTGAGTGGTAAAACCGATCCTACTAAAAACAAAGTTATAGTTTTTTGGCGTCGATAAGTTACAATGCATAACCCGCTGAACTATTTTCAAAAATGTAATAGCATCAGGGGCAAGGGACCCAAATATATCAAAAAAACAAAAGGAACGAAGACGTGTTGATTCTCGGCACATGTTTTCTCATACATAACAATTTTTCTTGATTCCGCATTCAACACGGTCTGCCTAACAACAAACTCGCCATCCCGAAGCCTGACAAGAGAGGATACTCCAGTAAGGTCTATACAAGCGTGCTTCCCCTTGCCCATCCAAACACAAGAATGTCTGTTGGCCGGAGAGTTAACCTCCTTTCTTAGAGCATTCTCATCCTATCCCCCAAAATGTTGTGAGGGGAGTTTGTAAATTTTAGAGTGTGGTTTTGAGTGGTTGTGAGTGTAAAGATAGTGATTTTTTTATGTATTTGGTGAAAATGTAGTGATTGTTTTGTAAATTATAGGGCAGAGAGATAAAACTGTAATAATAAAAGTATAAAAAAAATATTATTTAATTAAACAAGAGAGAGAAATGTAGTGTTTTTTTAGTGTAATTATAGAGATGGGGATGACGGATAAGTTGAGAATACTCTTATTTGTTTTTAATTTATTTTACCATTATTTATTATTAAATTGGGCTGAATTACATGTGTATTTTTTTTTCACGATCATCAAACAGAGAATTGTCTAGGCACTTCGTATGGTGTGACCCAATGGCGACCGCTAGTTGGCCCAACTGAGTCGTACGGAGCCCTTAAGTTCTTCCAAGTTATCTCCGATTCCTGGGAAAACCCACCTGCTCGAAGGCTTGGTAAAACCCAGACGCCCTCAAGATCGAACCGAACATAAAAATCGAGTTTATAATTCGGTTCAGCTAAGTATTTTATTTAATCGATTTCGAACCAAACAATGAACACAATTTTTTGCTAGAATAGGTGTGTTTGTAAAAAAAGAAAATGATTTTAGGTGGCTGACTCTATTTTAAATGATTTTAGGTAAGGTGCTATCTCATATAAAGATTAGTGTGACACCTCAGCAACTTTTCCAAATGGCGGTCCATATCAAGTGGTCGTCCATGTTATCGAAGGTGTGAGGTGACAGAACATGTAGAATTCTCTATCTTAAATAGAGGTTATGAATAAAACGAAAAATTTGTAAAATATACATGATACTATAAAAAAACCTACTATATAATAATAATAATAATAATAATAATAATAATTAAAAATCATAAATGTAATTATAATATTTGTAAGAACTGTAATAACAAAATTAGTAAGTTTGATAATATAATAATAATAAATATTCTAAGTAAAAATATTAAAACTAAACCTTAATAATAATTCAAATCTATTTATTTAAATATGTGTTATATATATTAAAATCAATAAATAATTTATGATTCACTTTTATAAAATACAGAATAAAAAAACTATAATATAATACAAAATTATACAAAACAATACAAAAAAATACAATATTAGCAAGTAGCCAACATATTATCTTAAAACTCCCTTGTCCCTTGAATTATTTTAAAATTTTTGACTTAGAAGGAAATGTGACATTATAATACATGTCACGAAAGATCTAAGTCAAAAATTTCAAAATAATTCATGTGGTTTTTCTGAGGTTATATCGTGGTCATCAGGTAATATTGTAATTTGTTGTATAGTTTATATTGTATTATATTTTTATTATCTTGTATTTTATAAAATTGAATCATAAATTATTAAATGGTTTTAACATATATGACACATATTACCTAAATAGACTGGGATTATGTCACACCCCGTTAAGCGATTTGCGGAAGCGTAAAACGGAAATGCAACAGATACAACTGGTATCAAATACATTGTTCATAAAGTAACATTATTAACTAATTTACAATATATTACATCGTTCTAATCTCTTTTACAAACTAGGTGATACAATCAAACCGGTTCTTCAATTACTTTACTTCTAACTGAAATGCCCACGACATCAATCATCAGTCAGACACGTAACGCACAGGAAATTACTTTTCATATCTGATTACCTGAAAAACATGTTAAAATAGGTCAACTACGAATAGTTGGTGAGTTTCATAAGTTTAACGAAATCAGTTCTGCGTACCACACAGTCATAGTTTGTATGTACGCGCGTATGTAAAAATATGTATTTACGTTTGTATAAATATGTACAGCCATATCCTTGTGTGTGCATATGCACACATGTAAGTTTATAATATAAATTCGAAATTTCGGTAAAATCGTGATTGTTTGTTCGTACTACCTGTTTCCAATTTCCGTGTTTAACCAACCACTGTGGACCCCCTTCCTCCCACAACGGTTCCACATAAACTCAACCACTGTGGCCCCCCTTCCGCCCACAACGGTTCCGCGTTAACACCAACCACTGTGGTCCCCCTTCCACCCACAATGATTCCACGTAAACTCAAACATTATATAGTGTACACGCAAATAATTAGTATATTCTACACATAGTATTTCCTACGGCTAATCACATAGCATGTATATAGACACATATACACATATAGTATTTATCACGTATCACCAAATACTGTGGCTCCCCATCCGCCCACAATACGCATAATAACATTATTTTCTTAACATTCATGTCATAATCAAGTTAGTTCGTTTAATAAGTTGCAGCAGAACTTGACTCATAGGCCATACTCAACTTTAGTTTAGTAAGTTGCAGCAGAACTTGGCTCATAGGCCATACTCAACTTTAGTTTATAAGTTGCAGCAGAACTTGGCTCATAGGCCATACTCAACTTTAGTTTATAAGTTGCAGCAGAACTTGGCTCATAGGCCATACTCAACTTTAGTTTATTAAGTTGCAACAGAACTTGGCTCATAGGCCATACTCAACTTTAGTTTATAAGTTGCAGCAGAACTTGGCTCATAGGCCATACTCAACTTTAGTTTATAAGTTGCAGCAGAACTTGTGTCCAGAATTCTCATGAAAAATATATCACAAAATATCTTAGAACTTGTTTAAATATGAAAAGGGTTTAAGGGGGGAAAAGTCTTCTTTGGCGGGCTGGGCTCGTTGGGTCCCCTTTTGGGCCCATTTGGCCCACTTTTCTCGATTTACGTGCCCGAACGTGAAATGCCGAGTCCAAATTTATTTCGGGTTCGGTTTCTGGCGCGAAAAACTTATCGGGTGCGTCAAACGGAGCGAAAACGAGGGTTTTTCGGCTATTTTTGTGTAAAATTATAAAAACATACTATATGTTTGTAAAAATCAAAAATATTTTCACGGATCGCTTAAAACATTTCAAATAAGTGTTTGGTAAGTCTTTTTCGGCTTAACGGATGATACAATGCTTGGTTTGTAACTATCTTTCGCGTTTAAGTCTATAGCGGGTAGTTAAACGAGCATGTTTTCGTTTAACTTGTTTGCTATCGAACTAAGGCCATATTACTAATATTTTAGCTTGCATAAATCGTATATCACTTATAGATGGCACCCTGGGATATCCGGACCATAACCAGACCCGTTAGGTTATTCGTTTGTTCGTTACGCAATAAGCGGTTAAACTTATTCGAGTTTGTAAGTACTAAGGTGTACTCGGTTTTGCCACGGATGTCACAGATTATTATTATTATTATTAGTAGTACAGTAGAAACTCTATAAAATAATACACTTGGGACCACCAAAATTTATTAATTAAAAGAGTTATTAATTAATCAATAAATTAATAATTATTAACTAATATTTTATTAATTTATCGTAGAATACTTAGTTTACAAACACCTTTCAAGCTTCCACTTAATTATTGTATACAATGCATGTATATCAAATGAACGGCCCAATTTGAAAGAAACCTTCAATCTCCCACCTTATTATGCTTATTGTGTTCAATGTATCACTTTATGGACATTAAAAATATTTTCTATATAAATACAAGATCAAAATAGGTTAACACAAACAAATCATACACACAACATGGCTTCCCATATTAAAGGTGTGAAAAAAACAATAATGACAGACGAGATTCAAAGAGCATTATGCAAGCACAACAAGGATAATCCAACTCTCACTCAAAAGCAATTGCAAGAATGGGTTCATAGTAACTATGGTTTGCAGGTGAGTCAAGCGACAATATCGAATACAGTTAAGCGGTCTTTAGAGTATCTCTCACTTGCTCCCGAAAGAGGCGATGTTAAGCGACACAAACCGGCAAAATTTCCTGACCTAGAAAAATCTCTCTATGAATGGATTCTTCAATATCAAGAACATGTGAACATGACTTTTAAGAACTCAGATGAAGGTGGTGAAAGCACTCAAGAACTCCAGAATTTGATCAAAGAGTTGGGTTATCCCAATGCAATGGATGTCGAAGATGTTCTGACTCACCCAGAAGAAAATGTAGTTGCACAGTTGTTGACTGATGAATAAATTATTGAAAGCGTTATTGGAATTAATAAAGATGATATCGATGAAGAAGATGATGAAAGTTCTACAATGGAGCCCTCTTCGCGAAACGAAGCTATTAAAACGGCAATCACATTGAACAATTTCTTGTTGAGCTATGAGAAAACAACACCAGAAGTTCTTACCATGTTAAGGAAAATTAGAGACGAGATTCAAGGAGAAATTGATTTCAACAAAAAACATAAGACAATTGAGTCATTTTTCAAGAAACTTTCATAAATCATTCATGTAATATGCTATATATAAGAAATTATGAATTTATATTTTATATGGGATCTAAAGAAATTATCAAAAATGTATTATCTTATAATTTTAGCGAATTATTAATTTAGCACCCTATCCTCGAGTTGGGACCGACAAAAAATATTATCTTAGAGAGTTTATTAAATATTAATTAATATATAAATTAATAATTATTAAGTTATCGATTAATTAATAACTCTTTTAATTAATAAATTTTGATGTTCCAAGTGTATTAGTTTATAGAGTTTGATGTTTTAAGTGTATTATTTTATAAAGTTTCTACTGTGACATGACAATTTTACTGAGTAAGATGTTACTTTATACGAAAATAGTATTCGCCTCTCAAATGTGCATTTCATCATCACTCAGACTCACACTCACACCACTGGCCCGATCAAATCCATCTTTCAATAATCAATTCACATCTTAATCATCACCGATGGCTACCAACAACTCACAGGCTCAAGGATCGGCCAAACCAGGGCTTCGAAAACCGGTTTTCATCAAGGTCGACGACCTTAAACCGGAAACTGCCGGTCTGACGCTTGTTGTGAAGGTCATTAGTTCGGAAACGGTGCTGCAGAAGGGACGTAACGTCCGCATTGCCGAATGCCTTATCGGTGATGAAACCGGCACTATTCTGTTTACTGCTCGTAATGATCAGGGTAAAATTAAAACGTTTTTTTTTTTTTTGTTTTTGAAACCCTAGAAAGTATAGTGTGATTGGATTGATGCCCAATGTGTATTATAATATTCATCAAACAAGTCACTAGGTGTGGGACACACCTGTTTGAGTTTATTATCATCTTTTGGATTAGGATTCTTGAACCTCGTTGGTTCTTAGGCTACTTGTTGTGGGGCTGCAACGCAGGCGCTGGCGTTAAAGGGGTCTGGGTACGGGGTAACACAATTACAAGCGCTAAAAGGGAGAAATGGTGGGGCCACCCTAAATAACCAATCACACCTTTTTCTTTTCTTTTTATTTAATGTTTAGTTAAACCATAACGTGGGAATTAACGAGTGGGTTAGACAAAGCCCCACTGCCTACATGGCATGACGTGACACTTTAATTAACCCAACCACAACAACCGGCCTTCGAGACAAAACCCCTAAGCAATGGGGGATCCAAGGGGCAGGGTCCCTGGCTGGGGTCTAGCCGTTAAATTTTGAATTTCATTAAAAATTCGTTACTAATTATAGTTTGTGAAATTCAGTGCCAAAATTGGGCGCGTTTCAATGCAATTTAAAATTTTAAAATCCGGCAGTGTTCGCCCCGAATACTGCTAATACAAATTCTTTGCTATTTGGTCATCTCTCTTGAACTCTCTGGGTCATGAAATTCACACAAACACACATACTTTTTCTTGTCAGATTTTGAGTTTAGTCCGATTGAAGGATTCGGGAGAACCAACGAATTATTTCGATTTGAAAGTGTGTCACGACTCGCAAATTATCCAAGCATTATGAAGTAGTACGAATCCCTAACAGTAAATTGTGTGTAGGAACTCATTTATTGAAGATTTTTTTTATTATGTTTCCATGAAGAGAACTGTGGTTTTGATGTCTTTAATTGCTTGTTACTACCTCAAATGCTTGACTTTTATGGGTCACATACTGCCTTTAGTTGAAAGTTTATAGATTATCTACATTAACCATATTACAACTATTAGATAGAAGGAATTGGGGATATGAAATAAAAACTGAAACCATGTAAACATCTTTTGCAGTTGATCTCATGAAACCTGGTACCACTGTTATCATTCGAAATGGAAAAATCGACATGTTTAAAGGCTCGATGAGGCTTGTGGTGGACAAGTGGGGTCGTATTGAGGTAACTGATTCTGCCGCATTTGAAGTCAAAGAGGACAACAATCTTTCTACTGTGGAATATGAGCTGGTAAAGATTGATGATTAGGTAATTTATTGTTCAGTTGGTGTTTATTATTGTTTAATTATGCTGGCAGCCTGATTTAGTATTGGATTAGAAATACGGGTCGAATTGCTTTTATATAAAAAAATTATGCTGGTTATTTTTGCACTTGGGAGAATGCTTTGGCTGTTTTGATTATATATTATATTTATATGATTACAATACCTTCATTGTTCTCATCTTTCTTTACTGCTTCTTGTTGTTTTGTTATTATGTTATTTCTGGTTTGAACTTTGAACTCAAAGACTTGAGTGATCAAATCATGGAATTGAACATGTCACGGGCCATATTTGATACCTTTTTGCACGCATAAAGCACACATTTAGAAGCCAGGAACACTTACATGCTTATAATCGATAGAATAACATGAATATTGTTACATCTGAATATGATTTATAGTTACATCTACCGGCTATATACTGAACAAAGGCGTGTCGTTTGAATTATAATGTATTAGTTTAAACCGTTTTGTTGACGGGAATGCCTTTGATAGAAATATTTAACTCTGTCAAGAGCTTCTTCAAGAGAAGATGGTTCTGCAGCAAAAGTGATACGAACCC
Organism: Bidens hawaiensis; assembly: GCF_021521415.1. Lineage (NCBI taxonomy): Eukaryota > Viridiplantae > Streptophyta > Magnoliopsida > Asterales > Asteraceae > Bidens > Bidens hawaiensis. Next base: position 342,647 of record NW_027491665.1, on the reverse strand, counting down.
AGTTTTTTAGACCCACTGTAAGACCTGCAAAACCAAAGAGATATGCATATATGTAAGCTGTCTTTAATGCAATCTTGAAAGAGTTTTAGTTTGTGTGCTTATCACCTGGAAGAAGAATTACAGTTTCTTCTTTGGCTAGCTTGAAACAGAAGTCAATATCATCAATAATATCTTTAAGTAAAGAAACATTCAGTTTCACCTACATAAAGAAACAACTTTTTAAAATGATTTCCCATTGAATTTAAAGATCTTAACCGAATCAGCCAAATTCTTACCATAACAGCCATAGCTCCCTGAGGTTTTTGTGGGCATGTAAAACAAGGAATCTCCTTAATTTTCTTGAAACAAATATCTGAAGTTTGCTTTAGTGTGCACAAAGTTCTTGTAAAGAACACCTCTTTTGTATCCTCCAAGATGCGAGGAACAGCCGCCTGAAACATCATTTTTTTTTAATATTTTTATTTTATGAATTGCCACCTTTTTGAAAATAGAAATTAGGTGACTATACAGAATTATGGAATTCGAACCTGTATAAAGGTAGCTGGACCGCCACATATATCAAAGTACTTCTTTAACCGCTCAACAGTCTATAAAACGATAAAAAGATAGTTGGAATTCAGTATATATGTTGCTAGTGTTTTGGGATTATCGAAAGTTTATACCTTTGCATTCTTGAAGATGCCATTAGGATCAGTAGTAACGAACCACCCGAGCCTCCAACCGGGCACTAACCATCTTTTTGACAATGAACCTAGTGTAAGAACCGGAACCATGGACCCAAAAACACCCATAGGCACAAACGGGTTTTCCCCAAACGCTAAATGCCCATAAACTTCATCTGCTACAACTAGAATCCTGTGCCTCTTTGCAGTTTCAGCAATCTAGTAATAAGAATAATAATCCCATAATTAGCACTTTATGCGTGTATGTTGCGTGTCTATGTGTGTATGTCTGTTACCTTCTTTAGATGTTGATAACTATATACATTGCCACAAGGATTCCCGGGGTTTATTACTACAATAGCAACAGTATTGTGATCGGTCAATGCATCAACGGCTGCAAGGTCAACCTCCCAGCCTTTATCAGGAAGAAGGTCATAATGTCGGATTTCCACATTTCTAAAAGCTGCACAAAGCTCGTAAATTGGAAACCCTGGTTTCGGAACTAATATGTTTGCGTTCGGTTTAGCTAGAATTGATATTGCAACTTCTATAGCTTGTGTGCATCCTGCTGTTATAAACACATCATCTTCTGATAATTTGTATGGAAGATTCATGGATAAATATTCAGCTATTGCCCTAATAACACCATTAACAAAGAACAAAACTAAGTCCCGGCTTATACGTTTCGTGTATACGTATACGGTTAGCTTGTTTGACCAAAAGTCAACAGGAAAAATACTTACTTTCTTGTTTGGGGGAGTCCAACAGTGGGTGAATAGCCATTGAATCTTTGGGATTCAAGAGTTTGAACCACAGAATCTTGAACAACAATATTGGTAGTGAAGCAAGAATAAGCAGTTGGGTCTCCCATCCCTAAAGAGATTAAGTTCTTCTTATCTTCATCAATACTTGCCATTAAAGTACCAAGAATACCCTTTATTGTCACATGTGTTGGTGTGCTCATGTTGTTTCCATTTTCCATTTTCACAGAGACTGGGGTGCACTTGTCTCTACAATTAAAGTATGTTATGTTATGTATGCATGGGTGAATGTGAACTATGAACATACAGAGGGCACATGAATATGCAGACCCATTGGGCCAGTTGGGCCTGAACAAGGAAGGAAGGTTGCCAATGGGACCCACATAGAGAGATGGTCTTTACTCTTTAGGGGGTGTTTGGTAGAGGGAATTGAGGGGTGAGAAATGGAATTGGAAAGAATTCTCTTGTTTGTTTATGAAAGAAAGAGGTGAGAAATGGAAATAAACCATTTCCATTTCTCTGATTTTGTTTCTCTAAAAAAAGCGGAGAATTGGATTTCTAGGGTTTCATTTCTCAGCCTCACTCTCTCACGCCTCTCCCTGCTGTTCGATCTACAGCAGCAAACTCACGCCTCTCCCTGCTGTTCGATCGACTTGCAGCCTCTAATCACCCACAAATCATCTCCAATCCAAGAACCGAGTTCGTATTCGCGATCCTTGCTTCGATTCCAACGATCCTAGGTATGAAACTTTCATTTTTTCGACTTTCTTATGCTCGACCAGACCTAAACCTCGATCCAAACTCAACTGCTGATGTCGATTGTTATCGTGGGATGTTTGTATGTTGTTGGTATTTATTTAGGTATGTTAGATTTCAATGGTTTATGTTTAATTCGACTCTTGATGAAATCTTTGATGTCTAGGTTGGGAATTGAACATTATATGGTACGAAATTGATGAGTTTGAATCATGAATTTTATGTTAGAATGATATTTAGATGCTAGGTTGAATGTTGGAACCGATAAATTGAATGTGCACATGAGTTGCTTGAATGCTGTTGCTGATGAAATCTGTAATGCTGTTTTGTTCAAACAATATTTTGATCATAACAGATGCAAATTGATCGTTTCTTGAGTCTAACATTAAGTTCAAAGAGTCTAGTTTCAAACCCCACTGGTTTCGTAATTTTTAGAGAAGTTTTGATTACCCAAACGTGAAAAAAAAACCGAAGGTCAAATCTGTTTTTGACTGACAGATTTTAGGTCCACTTCTAAAGAGCATAACTCTCTTGTTTTTGAAGTTTTAGACTTCATTCCTCTTTCTAATGAACATTTTAAGTGTCTAGAATATTTCCCAATTGGCCTTGTATGCAAATCCTGATTAGTCAATTTTTGAGAAATTTTGACATTTACAAACTCTGCACAGTAAGTTTTAGATACCTTTGATAATTAGCATTTTAGTTGAAAACCTTATGCATACTTTAAAAATTTGAGAAAAATATATAAACACCTAGAGATGTTGAAGTTTCTGTGAAAATATTTTCATAATTTATTTCAATTGTTTTGTTGATAAACAAATCTATATTTACAAACTCAAATCTGACCAAAAAACTCAGATTTCTACATATCAACAAATCATCACTTTTTACACCATTTTTATCTAGAAATTGACTTGTAACTCACATGGAAACCTTAGTGATCTTGTATAACATTGACTTGTAACTCACATGGAAACTTGGATGTTCAATTTCATCCAAAATAACATATATATTGATGTAAACATTGGCAATTAAACAACATTCAGCAAGTCAGTGAATAAAGTAGCCTGTAATCATTTTTCTTGCTTTCATGATCACTTTGTTGCTAATATTTGGATTATATTTTGGAGTTATTTGCTTTTCTTGAATTTTCTTATATTTTTATGTGTAGATGGCAAGATCACCTTCCAGACAAAGAATAGTTGCCATAGGTGCATTTTATGTCATTTATGTTACGATTCGTTGGTGGATGTTGTGTACTAATCATTTGCGTCGGTCGATTGAGTCAATGACTTTACGTACAAAATATTTAATGAGTTACCATAATAGGCTGAAAACATGGTGAGGATGGTTTATGAAAGTGATGTTACGAGTGTTGTTAACATAAGAATGAATATACATGCATTTACAACACTTTGTGATATGCTAGAAACTAGAGGGGGACTAAAGAATAGTTTTGTATGTGAATTGGTTTTAACTATGGTTGATGTTTTTTTGCTTAAAAACTATGTTTTGTATGTGAATTGGTTTGATCAATGCATATTTTGGTTGGAATTTATGCATCTTTTTATATGTTTTTTATTTTTTAATAAATATTTGTTATGAAAAAAATACTTGTGCTAATGATAAAGTTGATATAATTCTCTACTGAAATCTCTGTACTACCAAACAGAACAGTCAATTCTCATTCTCCAGACCAATTCCATTTCTCTATTCCATTTCTCTACAATTCCATTTCTCTACAATTCCATTCTCAATACCAAACACCCCCTTAGTATATTCTCTTGTGTGGTGTACACAATATTGGTTTATTAACATATGATTGTAATTCTATTTGTAGTTGATAATATGATACATAATATATGAGGTTTTCATGATCCTATGGATAGAAAAATGTTTAAATTGCATATATGTGGAGGATAAAGTAAAGGGTTTTATGTTATACACGTCAGTTGTATCAAATGGTAACAATAATATTAAATTATTAATAGTATCATCTCTAGGATTAATATTGTGTATTGTGCATTGATCGATTTAAATTGGTTTTGGGCTCAAACCGTACAAGAACCGAAATTCGGCTGACATAATTAATCCATATAACCAACCTCCTGTCGATTCTCAGGTTCGGTTCAGGATGGAACGAGGTACAACCGAAACTGGACCGCTATGGTTGATATCAATATCATTAGTAAGCTAAGGAAAAAGAAAGGGAACTTACAATATTGACGACTTTTGACCTGTCCGACTCGACTCGTCCAAATAAATAAAACGATGAATTAATGTGTGTATGGAACTACATTGGATTGTGTTTATATATAGAGAGAGAGATAGGGAGGTTTGATATAGTTGTAGAGGATAAAACCAAGACGGCATGGGATTTGGGAATGATTGGATAACGTTTGATCCCTCCAAATCGACCATGATGACTCACTGCACATGTTCTTCACGTCTCTACCTTGTTAATTTATCTCCTTTTTCTTGTTTCAACTTAAATAAATGGGAAAATCTCATACATATTTTTTATAATTTTATGTTACGAACATATTTTAAAAATACTTACTAGTTTAGGTTGAATTGCAATGCTTTCGTTGGTCCAAGTGGCAAGTTGTGGTTATGCCACGTATCTACGTAAGCTAAGTTTTTTTTTAATGAGCTGTCGAATAGTTTTTTTTAAACGCACCATTGTTATTTGAAAAATAAGGTTTTTTTTTAGTTTACTATACTGTTTTTAGGGTTTAGTGGCGATACAATGAAGTTAGCTGTTACCTACCGATTTCGCATTTTTCTTTAATCTTTTTATTTTTTGGCTTCTACTAACTTTTTCTTAGGGTATACCGCCGGTATCGTAACGAAGTTAAAGGATTCCAATCCAATTCGTGTTGCTTCGGTTTTGACTTTTGAGCATTTACAAATTTACTTTTTAAAATATCATTACGAACCATTATGAACTAGTTTTATACCCGTCCGGTGGACGGGTTGTTTAAAATGAAGATAGACGTTTACAAGTCAACCTGATTGGCCAGTTTCAAACTGGAAAAAGAAAATGTGAGTTTTTTCAATCTAAACCCGCTTTGAATTAAAAATACAAACTATAAACTGTCATAATGAAAAGATTTACCTCCATATCAACGACCGTTGCGACATTATCTTGTTCTTTTTTATCTTCATAAAACTTCAAGTTTTTTATTCAATTTATATTAAACTTTGTCTTAATTCAGAGAATAGTAGAATTTATTTTTCTTGAATCCCCATGAAATAGAATAACACCAAAAGGACCCATCTTTCCTTTTGTAAATCGCAAAAATAACAAATCAAATTTTAATTGTAATTTACATAGTTTACAGGTTCTGGATTTTTGAAAATATAAATTAATTGTCAAAAACCATCTTCAGTCACCGTTAGATTAAGTTCTTGACAAGATTTGGTGTAGAGAAACCCAGCCTTGGAATAACTCCACAGATATAAGGACTGTAGTTCAAGAGGCAAACAACATTACAATAAGAACGTATTAGAATATTATGTTACTTTATATTAATCAACAATTAGTACACAAGATATGAATTTGATTTAAGAATACTTACAGGAATTGTAATCAACCTATCATGAAATGTGAAATCAGGTATAAGAAACACATCAATTATTGAAGATCGTTTCACCTGATATTTACAACATAATACAAATACACTTACCAAAACAGACTTACAGATTTAATAAACAAATTTAAAATGCATTAATATCAGAAAGTCAGAATGCAACGGGTAAGAATGGGTTGGTATTATTTTTCAAACATGTAAGAATGTGTTGGTGTTATATTTCAAATTGGTCATAATGGGTTATTATTTTTTCAAACAGGTGAAAATGGTGTATTCCTTTCGGCCATAATCAATGAATAAGTTGAGATAAAGGACAAGAACTTCTGAACATATCCAATGTCATAACCCGGAGCCAGACGCAGAATCTGCGTCTTAGAACTCGGAAGCAAAACTGAAGAAATGTAAAATAATTATCAGAAAACTTTTTAAACCAGACTGTTTTGACCCAAAGCCATCACTGCGCAAACCAAAATAACCCCCTTGAATCAACATGTTGTGAACCATTATCCCGCCCAACCCATTGTTAGGCATAAATACATGGAATGAAAAACAAAATAATTCAAATGTAGTACCTTGTATGGTTGGCAAGAGCACAACAGGATAATTTGCAAGTGACTCTATCAACTTGAGCTTAAAGAGGTTCATATTTAAGAAACATACATGAACATTAAGCATCTTCGTTTTCATCATAAACATCCTTGAAAACTGCAATTATCATATTTACTATGATTTAAAAACGAAAAATAAATAAATTAATTGGATAAAGTTAACAGAAAAGTAATTTACTTCACCAACTGAAGGAACCATATAAGCTAAAAATTTGTCCGGTTTACTGAAAACCGAAGTGGCTGCCACAAAACTATCGCCTGCAAATTACAAAATAAATAAATAAACAAATAAAGAATTTTTAACTATACATAAGATTCTACCTGAGGTTCATGGGCATCACGAACCGACTTGTCCATCTTATTATATTATAGCTTTTAAATTAGCAGTTGGAGCACCGTCAAAAGTTGTAACAACAAATTGGTTACTCCATTGTCAAAATAAATCATAAATTAGGAAGGGTCAATAGTCAACGATAATCACAAGTCCTTACAGTTCAAAATCAAAATCATGGTATAATGGTATCATCTCCAAGGACTACGCATGGTTTTAGCAGTAGCACGAACCGGATGTAATTTACATGCCTCAAATGAGGCCTCAATATCCTGACTTTTTCTTTCCCTGTTACAAGTCATCACATGTTAGTTATAATTTGCAAAACAACACGCCTTCAATTTGTCTAAATATATATATATATATATATATATATAAATAATAATACCTGCTATCGATTCTTGAATTACATGTCATCAAGCTTTTATCGAACACATGGTGGGCATAAAAGAGGCATTTAGGAATTACACACCAAAACACTTGTTATCTGATGACACAAGCATAACATAGATGAAATCAAAACAAATTCATACAATCCCTAACCCCGTTGGAGATACGAGTAACAAAATTCACCAAGAAATTTGGTGTCGGCAATGATAACCGAGAATCGCAATCACCACTTCCGATGCCAATAGAGGTGCACAAACCGGTTTTTTTAAAAAAACCGGTTCGGTTATTAACCGGACCGGTTTTTTTTTGGCCCGGAAAAAAACCGGTTCGGTTAATAACCGGACCGGTTAATAACCGGTTTTTTTCTGTCAAAACCCTAACCGGTTTAGAAACCGGTTAGAACCGGTTTTTTTATTAACCGGTTTTTTAATAACCGGTTTTTAGGTTAACCGGTTTTTTTTTTTTTTTTTTTTTTTTTTAATAACCATTATTTTTTCACAGTATAAACAAACCGGTAACTACAAGGCAAAACGGACTGACCGAAGCCATTCTTTGCTTTCGTTGTTAGGGTTCTTTGCTTGGAAGATGAGTATGAGTGTGTGTTGGTGAATGTGTTTTCAACAAACCAAAGATTAAAAACACATAACTTTCTTTTATAGTTTTTACATTAAAAATACAAACATTAAATCGTTATCGCATATTCGTAACTCAAAAATACAAACATTAAATCATTAACACTGAAGAAATCTCTGCCAAGAACTGTTGTTCATGATTTAACTCAAAAATACAAACATTAAATCGTGAACTAGCAGATGCTCCTGTTGTTCCCAATCGCAGTTTGTTCATGATTTGCCTCCATGTTTGCTGTTTCTTTAACTAAATTAGAAAAATCCAAATCAACAAGTAAATAAGAGCACATATTAGGAAAAAGAATGCTTAGACACGATTACATGAACAACTTGCTGTTTCTTACTCATGATTTGCCTCCATGTTTGCTGTTTCTTTAACTAATTTTCTTCGCTACCCGATCCCGAGCTATTTCTTAGGTAATCGTCGTACGCGGCTTCTTCATCGGTCATTGGTTGAGTGTGTCCTTCATTGACCTCGTCTTCATACAAGCCCGCTTCATACTCCATTTCCCCCTCGAGTGAGCGTTGATGTTGTGCCCTATCTAAAGAGTCCAAGTAATCCTTGTAGCAAATCGACATCTCTATAGCTGGTGCAGTGAGTCGAGTCCTCCTAATCGATATAACCCTGCCAGAAACAGAAAAAGCAGACTCCGAAGCTACCGTGGAAGCTTGGACCGTTAGTAAATCTTTGGCCATGGCGGCGAGGATCGGAAACTCATCCTCCTTACCTCTCCACCAAGCCAGCAAATCAAGACTTCTAAATTCATCCGGAGTCATGTGTTTCACAAAGTTGGTACCACCATACCTTCCAAGTTCACTGCTTGGGGTGTTTACCTTTTGACGTTTACCGGCGTCTTCCCAAATCATGTAGTACATCCCCATTTCAAGGTCGGTTTGGGATTGGGATTGGGCAACAGCTCTTAACGAGTCATGAATTTGGGAAGACGACCCGTATTTTGTAAGGTAGACATCATACATGTTTGACAAGGTGGTGTTGAAAGCATTCTTTAAAGTTTGGCTATAATAGGGGTTTTGATCGTCGTTTAACCCTAGCTCATCACAAATTTTTTCTATTAAAGCTTCAACACCACCAACATTGATGCAAGGGTTTAACGCAGCAGCACATGTCAAAACAGCGGGTAGTTCTTGAAAATATTTTCTAAATGTATGAGTCGGGCGAACCATGAGGTACCGACCACACATCCGTTGTTAAGTTTACACCAGTTTGTAAGTTTGAAAAGTATGAAATTAGTTCGGATTTAGCGTTTTTCCATGCTTTAAGACAATCTCTTCTAAGGGTCGAACGACTTACGTGTTGGTAGCGTGGTTGAACATAGTTTTGCATCATCTCCGTGAATTGAGGGTTGTCGAAGTGGTTGAAAGGAAGTGTTTGTTGAATCACAAAGTTTGAAAACTGTTGACGTACCGCTTCAACGTCGTACGTAAACACCGCTCCTTGATTCGTCATCTCCGGCTGCGAACTACTTCCCGATTCGTCCTTCAAGGCCTTGCAAAAGGGCCTTTGTACATGCGCTTTTAAAGTGGAGTTTGCATCTTTGCCATAAAACTTCAAACAATGTTTGCATCGAGCTTTTTGGCTACCGTTAGACATTTCGCATAGGTCGAAATGTTGCCAAACATCATGGTTTCGTTTCGTGGGGATGACCCGAACGACCGTTTCTCCCGTGTTCGAGGCACCCATGTTGACGGATGAAGCAGCACTTTGGGAGGCCATGATAATCGACTACGAAATAAGAGTGGTATACTCGAGTATGAAATAAACGACTACGAAATAAGAGCGTATGGAGTGGTAATGTGGTATAATTGAGCGTGAGATAACAAAATAATCGCGTATGAAATAAACGTTTAGAGCGTTTGGAGTTGTATAATCGAGTGTGATCTAACCAATACCCAACCTAAACTATATATAGATGTTTGTGGGGGTAAAATGGTAAAAAAAAAACGGTCCAAAAAAAAACGGGCATATAGCCGTTATACAACGTTCAAAAACCGGTTTTTAACCGGTTAACCGGTTATGGAGAAACCGGTTAACCGGTTTTTCCACAACGGTCAAAAACCGGTTTTTTTATAAACCGGTTAACCGGTTTTTCCATAACCGGTTAATAAAAAAAACCGGTTTTTCCATTAACCGGTTCGTTAACCGGTTTTGGATCTAGAACTTGTAACCGAAAGACGAACCGGCGGTTTGTAAACCGGTCAAACGGGTTTTTAAAAAACCGGTTTTCGTAAAAACCGGTTTCCGGTTTAAACCGGTAAACCGGTTCCCCAACCGGTTTTTTTGACCATCTCTAGATGCCATATGCCAAAAGAAACGGGCTACAATTTTGTGGGAAGAGGATACAAATTGGAAAGCAAAAGTGTAAATGCGATTGATACTAAACCAAATATGAGCCCTAGAATCTCAATTTCGAATTAATGATTGGCATTGCCTGTCAGATTGAACCATGAGAGAAAAAGGTTGCGGTAGAGAGAAGGAAGGCAGATGAATGGTGATGATATTCAACTTGAAGCCAAATAAGGGAATTGTTGGAGACGACGTGGGGAGAAATCGGAGGAAACCAAAACCGTCCACAACCGCTGCTTCTATAAGGTTTTAGTGGACTTTGAATGGTCTAGATTTATCCTCAGACGGTGTGTATTAAACATTGTAGCAGTTATTCCCACCGAGAACAATATATTATATAATTTGGCTCAAATTCAAATTATATTTTAAAATTTCAAAAATGTTATGAATCCACCGACGAATTGTGCAAGTTGTATGACACCTTTTTTCACAATTGTCTAAATTATGGTCACATGAACACTCCAAGTAAAGATATAATAATTTGAGTTTGTCGGCAATTTCACATTTACGTAGTATAAATAATACTACAATGTAAATGAAATATCATCCCTAGTACATATTCTCATCTTTTCCTTTTATCCTCTTGTTTCTTTGTTCAAATATTACTTCAATAATATTGTTGTAATTAAGGCTAATATTATAACACGTTATCGGCACGAGTCCCTTATATCCTAACCAAGAAAGGTAATAGACACAAAGGTATCTACATAAGCATCATAAACACTTCTTTAATTATGTAGATTAGATATATATCTATGCATATACATATACATATACATATACTAACTAATATACTGAGTAATAGCAATAATGTGTATAAACATTGTTATTAAAATTTGATAACTATTTTAGAAGTTAGATTTATTTACACTAACAATTCTATTCTTATTATTGTGCATACTAATTATATATATTTTATAAAATAAACTGTATTTAATATCTTATTTATTATCTTACTTTAAAATAATTAATATTATATATTATATATATACACACACACAAACGGTAATGTTACCGTTATAAACGGTAATATAACCGTTGTAAAAGGTTATAAATTTTCACTATAAATAACCAATCATTAACCCCATTTCATTTACAACAAACATTCTTCTTATTAAATTTATCCAAGATAAAATTCTCAAAATGATTCACCCGGTTTTAATGTTGGTCACTATAATGCTTATACTACTTCTCATTCTAATTTTTAATCTCCCATTTGAAGATTTCGGCATTTTCTTTTTCTTTTATATGTTTATAGCTCTACCAATGTATTGTATCTCATTGCTGATTGATATATATGGATTCTAATATTTATCTTATTATTTGCTCTATTATGTTTAGCAACAAAATGTCAAATATAGCAAAACTCGAATTCCATGCACTCAACATTTCTGGAGAAAATTATATGTTTTGGACAGCAAATGTCAAAAGACATTTAAAATCTATGGATGTGTTAGACACAATCCAAGAACACAATGATTGCTCTGACCAGGATAAAGCAAGAGCTGATGCTTTCATCCATAAACATATTGATGAATTACTACAACATGAGTATTTTAATTATGATAACCCATATATGATATGGGAAGATTTGAAAAGCAGATTCGGTCATCTAAAGGAAGTTTTACTTCCTACTTCTAGAGATGAATGGAACAGTCTTAGGTTCCAAGATTTTAAGAGGGTAAATGATTACACCTCTGCTTTATACCGAATTTGTTCAAAGCTAGAATTTTGTGGGTATCCCGTAACAGAGGAAGAAAAGTTAGAGAAAACTTTCTCCACGTTTCATGCATCAAATATAAACTTGCAAACACATTATCGTTTGCAGAATTTTAGGAGATACTCTGATCTAAATGCATTACTCCTTGTAGCAGAGAAAAATAATGAATTATTGATGAAAAATCATCAATCTCGTCCCACGGGTTCATTAGCAATACCAGAAGCACATGTTGCTTACAAAAGTTCTCATAAAAATTCTGATCATAAATGGGAACAAAGTCGAGGACGAGGCCGTGGACGTGGACGTGGTCATTTTGACAAAAGGCATTTTAATGATCGTAAGCATCCAATCAAATGGAACAATAACTCTTACGGTCGTGGTCGTGGCCGTGGTCGTGGTCGTAACCAGAGAGCCAATAATTATCATGTCCCACACAATACCAATTCCAACCACCAAAATAAATGGAATGAAGCTGGTAGGTCCGAAAACAATGGCACTTCATGTTTTAGATGTGGAAGTACAAACCACTGGGCAAAGGCTTGTCGCACAGCTCCACATCTGTGTGAACTGTACCAAGCCTCTCTAAAAGGAAAAGAGAAAGAAGTGAACCATGTTGATAACTTTAATAATATCAATGCTGAGCTGAGCGTTGAAGACTTTGGGGTGGAACTTTGAAACAAAGTTGCTTGACTACTATAATTAGATGCAATTATTAAGTGTGTTCTCATTATCTTTAATTATGTAGTTTCTCTTTCATGTACTACTTGTGTTTCAATTAAATAAAGTTCTTATTAAAATATCATATGTCTTCGTTATACACTTATTTTTTTTCTTAATATTTTTCAAGATTTAAAATGAAAATCACCGGAGCACAAGATCAAACAAATGAAAAAGATATATGTATAGCGGATAGTGGAGCCACGCATACTATACTTAGATCTAAAAAATATTTTTATAAACTGAAACCAACAAAATGGATCATCAATACAATATCAGGTCCTACAAACTTGATAGAAGGAGTGGGAAAAGCTAATTTAGCATTACCAAATGGTACAAAGCTCAAAATAGAAAATGCTTTATTTTCCCCAAAATCAACAAGAAATTTGTTGAGTTTCAGAAACATATATCATAATGGATATGATACTCAGTCAAGGACTGTTAGTAATGAAAAATATTTGCATATCATAAGCAAAGATCAAATATTGGAAAAATTGTCAATGCTCCATTCTGGTTTGCATTATACATATATAAATGTGCCTCAAGCACATATGGCGGTCAAAGAAAATTGTTGCGATTCTGGTATCATAAACTTATGGCATGACAGATTAGGCCATCCAGGATCCACAATGATGAAAAGGATCATTGAAAATACACATGGGCATCCACTGAAAGGTCAAAAGATCCACAAAATAGATAAAATGCCTCAATGTACATCTTGTTCTCTTGGAAAATTAATTACAAGGCCTTCGCCATTAAAAGTCGATAAAGAAACACCAATGTTTCTTGAAAGAATTCAAGGTGACATATGTGGACCAATTCATCCACCATGTGGACCATTTAGATACTTCATGGTCTTAATAGACGCATCCAGCAGATGGTCTAATATCTCTTTATTATCGACTCGTAATGTTGCTTTTGCAAAATTTCTTGCTCAAATTATCAAATTACGTGCACATTTTCCGGATTATACCATTAAAAGAGTAAGGCTTGATAATGCGGGAGAATTTACATCACATGCTTTTGATGATTATTGCATGTCTGTGGGGATTGTTGTAGAACACCCTGTTGCTCATTTACACACACAAAATGGCTTAGCCGAGTCGCTGATCAAACGCCTACAGCTAATAGCTAGACCATTAATAATGAGGACAAAACTCCCTGTTTCTATTTGGGGTCATGCAATTATGCATGCTTGATCATTAATCCGCGTGAGACCAAGTGCAAATCATAAATACTCTCCCACACAACTTGTTTCTGGAAATGAGTCAAATATCTCTCATCTTAGAATTTTTGGTTGTGCTGTGTATGTTCCTATTGCACCACCACAACGCACAAAAATGGGTCCCCAAAGAAGGCTGGGAATATATGTTGGATATGAAACATCTTCCATCATAAGATACCTTGAACCTTTAACAGGTGATGTATTTACAGCACGTTTTGCTGATTGTCATTTTAACGAGACAATGTTCCCGACATTAGGGGGAGAAATGAAAAAGCAAGAAAGAGATATATCATGGTGTGTGCCATCATTGTTACACCTAGACCCAAGATCAAAACAAAGTGAGACAGAGGTTCAAAAAATAATACATCTACAAGAAATTGCAAATCAGTTACCTAATGCATTTACTGATATAAACAGGGTCACTAAATCTCATATACCAGCTGCTAATGCTCCAGCTCGAGTTGAGATTCCAAGCAAGCAAAGTCATAATAATGCACCTCATGAATCTCAAAAACGTTTAAAACGTGGAAGGCCAATCGGTTCAAAGGATAAAAATCCTCGAAAAAGAAAGGGTTCTGAGAAGGATACTGACCCTAAGGAAGGAATGATTGACAAAACCTTCCCTCAGGAAAGAATAAATGATATAACATTTCCTCAGGAAGAAATAAATGATTCCAATAAAGAATTGTCAATAAACTATGGTAAATCACATATAATGTGGGATCGAGATGAAATGGAAAATATTGATGATATATTTTCTTATTCTGTGGCAAGCGATATCATGGAAGAAAATGATGACCCTGAACCAAAATCTGTAGATGATTGTAAAAATCGACAAGATTGGAAAAATGGAAAGATGCTATGCAAGCTGAATTAAACTCACTAAACAATCGAAAGGTTTTTGGACCTATTGTCATTACACCAAAGTCAATGAAACCTGTAGGATATAAATGGGTTTTTGTGAGAAAACGAAATGAGAAAAATGAAGTTACAAGATATAAAGTAAGACTTGTAGCTCAAGGTTTTTCTCAGAGGCCAGGAATTGACTATGAAGAAACGTATTCTCCTGTCATGGATGCTATTACGTTTATATATTTAATCAGCTTAGCAGTCTCTAAAAATTTAGAGATGCGCCTTATGGATGTTGTCACAGCTTACTTGTATGGATCACTAGATAGTGACATCTATATGAAAATTCCCGAAGGATTTAAACTCCCCGATGCAATAAGCTCAAAGCCTAAGGAAATGTATTCCATCAAATTACAAAGATCCTTGTATGGACTGAAACAATCTGGAAGGATGTGGTACAATCGTTTGAGTGATTATTTGATAAGCAAAGGATACACAAATAATCTTATTTGTCCATGTGTCTTCATCAAGAAGACAACATCAGGATATGTGATCATAGCTGTGTATGTTGACGATCTAAATTTAATTGGGACACAAAAAGAAATTAATGACGCAATTGCTCTTTTAAAGAAAGAATTCGAAATGAAAGATCTTGGAAAAACCAAATATTGTCTTGGTTTACAAATTGAGCATATGCATAATGGGATACTTGTGCATCAGTCAACTTATACTGAGAAACTCTTAAAACGTTTCAATATGGACAAAGCAAATCCTTTAAGCACACCGATGGTTGTTAGATCACTCAATGTTGACAATGATCCATTTCGTCCTTGCGAAGATAATGAAGAGATTCTTGGTCCCGAAGTACCATACCTCAGTGCAATTGGAGCACTTATGTATCTTACTAACTGTACAAGACCTGACATTTCTTTTGCAGTTAATTTATTGGCAAGATTCAGTTCATCCCCTACTAAAAGACATTGGAATGACATTAAACATATTTTTCGGTATTTAAAAGGAACTGTTGATTTAGGTTTATTTTATCCTAACGATTCAAAAGAAGGGTTAGTTGGTTATGCAGATGCAGGTTATTTATCTGATCCCCATAAAGCAAAATCTCAAACTGGATACGTATTTAAGAATGGAGGAACTGCGATTTCATGGCGTTCTCAGAAACAAACACTCATTAAAACATCTTCAAATCATGCTGAAGTCATTGCATTGCATGAAACTTCAAGAGAATGTGTATGTGAAGAAACACTAATCGACCCCGGGCAGATTACGGATAATCTGGGGGTTAAATAGATGTTTCCCACGAGGGTTAGGTCCGGCAAAGATGGTTGTTCTTCTGATGACCTGCAAAACAGACACCGTGAGCTCGTCACTGAGAAGAGGGGGATACCTCCTTGTGACCACCCTTCGGCGTGAGAATCAGACTAGATTGCTCTTGAATATAAGTGTATATTAAGAGAAATGACTAGAGCAGATATCAGATAATATATGAAGATATAAGATGTGATAATAAGATATAAGATGATGATACCGTTCCAAGGTGTTGGAGTATTTATAGCCGAAGGTAGGTGTCCAAGAAGGTACAGCCGGCTGTATAATATTCCTTTTCTACCAACTGTGGGCTACGCACGTGCCGTGCTGGTGGTTGGTGGGTAGGCAGCGGCTGATAGTGACATGGCCGGCTGTGTACTATTCCTTTTCCACCAACTGCAGGCTATGTACGTGCCACGACAATGGTTGGTGAGTAGGCAGCGGCTGATAGTGACATTAAGTACTAGAGCGTGCTGCTCGTCGTACTATTGTCAGTGAGCTGTCGCAGCTTTGGTCAGATCTTTTGTCCATACCTTGGCAGGTATAGTACAAAAGGTCCTCCAGTAGCGTACGGACTGGCTCATTTGGGCGGGAGAATTTCCGGCTTTGGGCGGGAGAATTCCCGGCTTGCTCATTCCCTCTTCAAGTGACATTACTGAATTATTTGAGAGTTAGTGCCTTGTGCGTGTAGCCTTGCTGTTAGTTCGAGTAGCCTTCCCTGATGGCTAGTGTCCGCAGCTGCGGGAACAGGCGGAGTACGTCACCATTGGGAGGCTTTTCCTGCGGGAACAGCTTGCGTACTGCGCTTAAGGACGTCATCTCTCTGAGCATGGTTGGTCCTGCGGATCCAGTTGGTCTTTGCGTAGACGTCCCTCTTCGAGGTGAGTCTTGCGAGTCCAACTGCGCAGACGTCCCTGTTTAAGGTGAGTCTTGCGGGTCCAACCGCCCAGACGTCCCTGTTCAAGGTGAGTCTTGCGGGTCCAACTGGGCTCTGCTGGGACCTACCTCTTCAAGTCCCCCCAGTCCAATGTTCTTCTCAGGAATTGTTAATAAGTGAGGTGAACTTTTGGACTTAAGCAAGGGGTTTTGAAAAGGGTTTAGTTTTAAGGTTTTCCATGGGGATTTTTCCCGCGGAAGTCCTAATGTCACGTGCAGAAATTCCCGACTTTTCTGCTTGATCTTTGGGTATGATGCGGGTAGGTCTGTAACCTCCTCGCAAGTCAGGAGCGTTGAGTTCCACTTGTGTAGATTCTCCATGAGGTTTTGGTAGTTTTAAACATAGTGATCAATTATGTTAAACAACCAATTCCATCTTGGAGCTTCAATCTAGTTCTCAACGTTCCCGCTATGCGGGGATGTTATTTCCGTTTCCGCAAGCATGGCCCAGAAGATCCTTCTTGGTTTCAATTCCCTGCGAGTGCTAAGTATGTGAAGGGTTTTGCCTTGACACTGTACCCGCACTCGTCTTATAGTTACTTTACTTCCAAGGTATTGTTGGCTTCAATTCTCTGCAGGTGCTAAGTATGTGAAGGGTTTTGCCTTGACACTGTACCCGCACCTGTCTTATAGTTACTTGGTTGCCAAGGTAAGGGGGTATAGTCCCGCTTACTTTTGAATCTTTTTGACCTGCGTTATAAACGTTATATGACTTGCTCATTCATATTTTAGTTTAACTTAGCAATTTTCCCAGTATTTTGAATAAGTTAACCTTTCGACGCGCGGTTGTCAATAGGTTAATGTTCAGTTTCCTCTATCATGGTTGTGCGGGTAGGACCGTCACTTTCATTTAGTAGGATGACCAAACTTTACCTATGACTGACCTGCGTGAAGGTTTTCCTCATCTTTTCCTTAGATACTTTTGCCGTTTTTTGTGTTTATGCGGGTTTTGCCGCCGTCCACACGCAACGACTTCTTTCCATATTTATGCGGTGAATACCGGCATATCCGTCCGGAAAGTTCATAAGTATAAATGTAAAGCGATCAACAAAATGTGATAAAGGAGAATCATTTCCATTAGAAGTGGCTCCAGGCCGTTTCTTTATAAGCTTAGAATTGATCTACATGTAACATTTGCGTAATTGAGCTCCATTCCATGTTCTTGGGACGGGAGTGCCATCGAGCCTTTCGAGCCGGTATGCGCCCTTTCCCAAGACTTCTTTGATAATGTATGGACCTTCCCAGACCGGGGCAAGCTTTCCTGGGCGCTCTTGGTTCGAAGCCTCGTTGTTACGCAATATGTAGTCTCCTACATTGAAGTTGTAGAGTTTTACCCGCGTGTTGTAGTACTTTTGCATTTGTCGCTTGTAATTCTCTTCACGCGCTGCGGCTAAGTCTCTGCGTTCTTCGGTTAGCATGAGGTCTAACCGTCTTTCTGCATTATTGTCTTCTGGTTGAATCATGACCCTTGGTGAGGGTAGACCAATTTCGACCGGGACCATGGCTTCAGTGCCATAAGTGAGGCTGAATGGGGTTTCTCCCGTGCTTGCCTTTTTCATTGTTCTGTTTGCCCAAAGGACGTGTGGAACTTCGTCCACCCAGCCGGATCTGTGTTCCAGGAGTCTTTTCTTTATGCCGTCGACGATACTCTTATTTGCTCTTTCCACCTCACCATTACCCTGTGGGTGCGCCACTGAGGTAAAGGTGTGGGTGATTTGAAGTTCTTTCAGCCACTGTTGTAGCTTCTTGTCAGCAAAGTTGGTGCCGTTATCGCTCACCAAATTCTGGGGAATACCGGTGATCATCGCTACACCCTCAGCTGTTGGCCATCCCATCATGCCGTGGACTGAAGATACCACGGCGTTGAATCTGGCCATCCCGTCTCTCCCGAAGAGAATGTCGTATGTGTGGTGTGGCTTCCTCATTACGACAAAGTCCACGTCTTCTGTGCGGGAGTGTTTCCCGTCCGTGAGAATGACGGGGAAAGATAGGATACCCAGGGGGGTGTTTGTGCTGCCGTCGAACCCTTCCATCGAGGCGTAGACCGTTTCTAGGCGTTCCTTGTCTTCGTCGTCTAGCTTGTCGAAGAACTGCCTGTACATAACCGTTGACGAGGCGCCGTTGTCAACAAGAGTGCGGGAAGTGATGTAGTGCCCCAGCTGGCTTTTGATGACGATAGGGCCTTCTTTGCTGGGTCCTCCTGGCACTCGCGGGAAACGCACCTCAGCTTCCTTCCATGCGCATGATTCTGTCGTTCGTCTTTTTCTTCCTCTGATGTTACTATGGACCATGTGGATGTTGATGTCAACGGGCTTTCGTCCGTTGCTTTTGTATCGGTTATCATTCTTCCCTCCATTTTTGATTGATGCCACAAGGTGTGTAAGTTTTCCATCCTTGACGAATGTTTCAACAATATCCCTCAAGGATATACACTTCTCAGTGGTGTGACCCTTTGTCCCGTGGAAGTCACAAGATTTGCTCTGATCCGCGTCAGGTCGGTGCCGGACCGTTGGAGCTTTTGGCCATGGGAGTTTCTCAGTGGCAAATATCTCCGTGACGCTTTTGGTGAGCGGCGTCCACCGGGGGTATCGGCTTGATAGGTGCGTGTTATCCCTTCCGCCTACTAAAGAGCGAGAGCTGGATGAGGTGTCAAAGTTCCCCCTTGACTTCCAAATGCCTAGCTTCCTCTTTTTGTTTTGCCGGACGGTCCGGACGTTGTTTCCCCTAGTCCCTTGCGTGTAGAGGTTTGTACTTTGGGGGAGATCCCTACCCAGTTGCTTCTCCGTTTCGGCAAAGCGCTTGGCCGCCGCCATGATTGCATCCCATGTGGATGGCATGCCGTCTTTACCCGTCAACGTGCGGATAAGCTCTGGGTATTCGGCGCCCTGGATAAAAGCGGCGCGAACAAGATCTTCGCTTATGGTGCCCAGACTCAGCTTTTTCGAGTTAAAGCGAGTGATGAAGTCTAGTAAAGATTCATCCTCCTCTCTAACGCAGTTGAGGATCGTCCACTGCTCTTCAGTATATTTCCTCTGTTGACTGAAGTGTTGGCTAAACTTGTGTTGGAAGTCCGCCCAATCGTAGATGTGGTGGACCGGTAGACGGTCAAACCACGCTCTAGCCGCTCCAACCAGCGTCATCTGGAACATATAACACCACGTGGGTTCCGTCAAGTTGCTGACGGTTGCCCCCGCTATGAATCTGTTCAAGTGATCGTCTGGGTCGGATATACCGTCATAAGTGCCGATGTTGGGCATCTGCTTGGCACTCTTCGAGGCGATTGCTTCCGCAATGTCCCTTGCAAACTTGGATGTTCCCGCATTTGTAGCAGTTGGTCTAAAGGTTTTGGAGAAGTCACGTGGGTTTCCCCCCGCGTTCCTTTGTTTGAAGGTTTCTCCAAAATTCCTTCTCGGTTGGAAGTCCGTTTCGTTACGCTTCCCTTTCGCCCTATGGCGAGGGTTTGCGTCACTGTCGGATTCCTCCCGATCATCGTCCGAGGACTCGCACTCATTGCTCATGTTGAGCTGTTGTCGAGTGCTTCCGAATTCGTCAGCCTGTTGGAGTGAACGTAAGCGTTCGTCCAACTCAACTTGGAATTCCTTCTGACGTGCTTCCGCCCACGCTTTAACTTGATCAAGTGTTTGGCGGGGGAGCCTCGTCTGTTGTCTTTCCGCCTGGGTATTAATGAATCCCAGGGGATGATTGTTTACTGCACTTGCCCCGGCTTGGGTAACCGGGGTAGTGTTCGTAAAATTTACTGCACTTGCCCCGGCTTGAGTAACCGGGGTAGTGTTCGTAAAATTTGTGTACTCGCCGGTGTTCCTCCCAGTAGCTGGGGTTGTGATTACCGGGGTTTCTTGGTCACTCGCTGGCCTCGGGACCGGAGTAACGTTAACCATCTTTCCAGAAGTTTTGAAAAAACTGAAAAAGATAAGTTCTAGCTTTTATGCACGGATGGCGCCAATGAAGAAACACTAATCGACCCCGGGCAGATTACGGATAATCTGGGGGTTAAATAGATGTTTCCCACGAGGGTTAGGTCCGGCAAAGATGGTTGTTCTTCTGATGACCTGCAAAACAGACACCGTGAGCTCGTCACTGAGAAGGGGGGGTACCTCCTTGTGACCACCCTCCGGCATGAGAATCAGACTAGATTGCTCTTGAATATAAGTGTATATTAAGAGAAATGACTAGAGCAGATATCAGATAATATATGAAGATATAAGATGTGATAATAAGATATAAGATGATGATACCGTTCCAAGGTGTTGGAGTATTTATAGCCGAAGGTAGGTGTCCAAGAAGGTACAGCCGGCTGTATAATATTCCTTTTCTACCAACTGTGGGCTACGCACGTGCCGTGCTGGTGGTTGGTGGGTAGGCAGCGGCTGATAGTGACATGGCCGGCTGTGTACTATTCCTTTTCCACCAACTGCAGGCTATGTACGTGCCACGACAATGGTTGGTGAGTAGGCAGCGGCTGATAGTGACATTAAGTACTAGAGCGTGCTGCTCGTCGTACTGTTGTCAGTGAGCTGTCGCAGCTTTGATCAGATCTTTTGTCCATACCTTGGCAGGTATAGTACAAAAGGTCCTCCAGTAGCGTACGGACTGGCTCATTTGGGCGGGAGAATTCCCGGCTTTGGGCGGGAGTATTCCCGGCTTGCTCATTCCCTCTTCAGGTGACATTACTGAATTATTTGAGAGTTAGTGCCTTGTGCGTGTAGCCTTGCTGTTAGTGCGGGTAGCCTTCCCTGATGGCTAGTGTCCGCAGCTGCGGGAACAGGCGGAGTACGTCACCATTGGGAGGCTTTTCCTGCGGGAACAGCTTGCGTATTGCGCGTAAGGACGTCATCTCTCTAAGCATGGTTGGTCCTGCGGATCCAGTTGGTCTTTGCGCAGACGTCCCTCTTTAAGGTAAGTCTTGCGAGTTCAACTGCGCAGACGTCCCTATTCGAGGTGAGTCTTGCGGGTCCAACTGAGCAGACGTCCCTGTTTAAGGTGAGTCTTGCGGGTCCAACCGCGCAGACGTCCCTGTTCAAGGTGAGTCTTGCGGGTCCAACTGGGCTCTGTTGGGACCTACCTCTTCAGTATGGTTAAGATCTATGTCACGACACATATTGATTTCTTGTGGACTAGAGAAAGATCGAATTCCAACTCCTATCTATGAAGATAATGCAGCTTGTGTCTCGCAAATGAAGCAAGGATATATCAAAAGTGACAGAACAAAGCATATACCACCAAGATACTTTGAGTATACTCGAGACCTTATTAAAGACAATCAGGTTGAAATGAGATATTGTAAGGCCCGTTCCCGGTAGCCCTACTTTAGCATCGGATTTACTCATAAACACAGTTCTTGCAATCAGAGTTAATTAAAACTTTCGCGGAAACGTTTACTTGAAGCATTCATTACAAAACATTCAATCTCTTCTTTGAAACCATAAAACAAATCATTATATTTAAAACATCTTTTCTTCCATCTTCAGATGCCAGCCGTTCAATCCATGCCATGTGCCATCCTTATGCTAGTTCTTTGGTCTGATCACCTGCGTGCATACTAAAAGTCAGCTACGCTGAGTGAGTTCTAGTTAATCAAGCAACTTATCATACAACCTCTACATGCATCATATACGTATCCGCAGACACGTAGTCCACTATCTAACCTGCTTACCTTACCACTTAGCCTCTTATTTACACCTACCACCTTGCCACTTTGCCACTTTAATAACGTATAACGTTATACCACTTTGCCACTTTAATAACGTATAACGTTATGCCACTTTGCGACTTTAATAACGTAAAACGTTATGCCACTTTGCCACTTTAATAACGTATAACGTTATGCCACTTTGCCACTTCAATAACGTAAAACGTTATGCCACTTTGCCACTTTAATAACGAAGGCACGTATAGGCTTACCCTACCACGTACTATCGTTATGCCACTAACACTCTTACTAGACTCTTGCCACTTCTAACACGCTCTACCTCTACTTGTCTACAACACGCTTCATATCATTTACATAATAAGCAAGTCACATCAACAATCATACACACGTAATAACGATGGCACGTACAGGCTTTCCCTATCACGCGCTCACGTTATGCCACTAACACCCTTACTAGACTCTTGCCACTTCTAACACACTCTACCTCTACCTGCCTATATCACACTTCATATCAGTTCAGTATTTACGTAATAAACAAGTCACATCATAACATTCATACACACTATCAACCACTTGGAATTTACTATCCTTGGCGATACGTGCAATATCCGAAGATCGTTCACGTACCGACAAGCATTATAAAATATATACCTTGTATAACATCTATAGCGTACACTTACCATTTAAGGTAAATGTATTCACACTTCACATCGAGTATGCACACAGCCCCGAAAACATAACAAGGAAATGGGGCTAGAAACTCACCTGAATCCTGTTACGCTCTCCGTTAATCGTTATTCCCTTCTTGAGCTGTGCACGGCTAAATGTATAATATTTACACGTATCAATTAACTACTACTACTCATGTTGTATTTCTATCTTTATACAACCCACAACGAACGGGGGTCCGTGGGGGAACCCCTGGCAGCGGGGTCTAGGGGCGGCAGCCCCTAACAGGGTCCAAGGGGCAGAGCCCCTGGCTGGGGTCGAGCTGACCTTAACACATTTTTCATTAGGTTTTTAATTTATTTTCTAAGCGAACTTAGCTTTAGGCGAAGTTAAACCTTAGGCGAACTTAGCTTTAGGCGAAGTTAAACCTTAGGCGAACTTAGCTTTAGGCGAATTTAAACCTTAGGCGAACTTAGCTTTAGGCGAAGTTAAACCTTAGGCGAACTTAGCTTTAGGCGAAGTTAAACCTTAGGCGAACTTAGCTTTAGGCGAAGTTATCATCAGGCGAACTCAGCTTTGCAGGAGAAGTTCATCAGGCGAACTTAGCTTGCAGGCGAAGTTGTCGGCTGCAGCTACTGTTCGTCCTTAATCGTCTTCGTTTCTTAACCAAATAACTCGATTTAGGTATCCACATAATCGTCTAACCAGCGCCTACAAACCCCAACCATCAACTCGACCTAACATCGATGTTTAAAGGGTGCGATTTAGGCATATAGGTTACGGGTTCTTTTATCAATCGATTAACCCATCAAATCGTAACCATTTTCAGTAAGTTTGGCTTTGTTGGATTCGTTTTTACCATACAAACACAGATCTGTCATTTCTATACTAATCCAAACCTAAAGGAACAAGTTCTCGATATAAACGTACCGTAAATGAGTCGAACTACGAACACGAGCTGGTCTTGTTGCTTTGGTTCGTCACGACGATCTAGCACCAACGAGCTCGGGTCCTCGCCTTTGGATCTTGGTTCGGGTTGTGTGTGTTTTGGAGTGTGTAGAGATTAGGATGGATAAATGGATGGAATGGAAAGGATTGGGGTTTAAGGGGGTATTTATACTCCCTTAAGCCCATGGACCGAAGGCCCATATTTCCTTTTGGTCCATATCTAATCCCATCTAATTATCCTACTAAATCTTCATATTTTGCTATTATTATTATTGTTCCACTAACTCGTTTATTTCACCCGACAAAATAATATAATAAATATTACTTTAGAAATTTCGGGATGTTACAGATATGTCCAGTCCAGCAACAACTCAGCTGATCTTTTCACAAAAGCACTTCCCACAGCAACATTCAGGAAACATGTTCATGATATTGGCATGCGCCATGTAAGAACAATGTAACGACCTGCAATTTGAGGGGGAGCTATATACTGCACTCTTTTTCCCTTAGCTAAAGTTTTTTCCCATTGGGTTTTCCTTTAGCAAGGTTTTTAATGAGGCAGTACTTCAAGACCCCGAAGTTTTGAAAAGGTGTCATCCAAGGGGGGGTGTTATGAATCCACCGACGAATTGTGCAAGTTGTATGACACCTTTTTTCACAATTGTCTAAATTATGGTCACATGAACACTCCAAGTAAAGATATAATAATTTGAGTTTGTCGGCAATTTCACATTTACGTAGTATAAATAATACTACAATGTAAATGAAATATCATCCCTAGTACACATTCTCATCTTCTCCTTTTATCCTCTTTTTTTATTTGTTCAAATATTACTTCAATAATATTGTTGTAATTAAGGCTTATATTATAAAAAAAACAAATAATCTGACCATATGGACATGGACACCGCCGTCCACTGACAACCACAAAAATCATAATGTTAATATTGAATACTGCAAAAATAAATATTTATGAAGAAAAATGCATTAAAACTCTTAACGAACAGTTATCAAATCAATCACAACTAACTCTTCATTGTTTTTTGTTAACTTGGCATCACCATATTTTCATGATATCAATGACAAATCAATCTCTCCATCTGATTTTTAAAAAAGTTGCATCAAACCTTTCCATTTTCTACTTGCACGTTATAAGTACCTTTAATAATTGTTGCTCTATACAAACATTAGTGAAAATTACTATAATTATAAGCTAACTTTTTAGTGTTAGTTATAAATTAAAACTGATACCAACAAATAAGAACTTGCTAATTTATAATTTTGTATGAGGAACATAGATTATTATATATATTATATAAGAAGCGTGATTAATGTAAAAACGTTAGTAACGGTTCAGTGAGAAAAACTTAAGATTGGATCATGGTTTTCAAATTTCATTACTGAAAAGATTTGAAAGAAATTAGACCAAAAAAAAAAAAAAGAATACTCATTACATATTTATGAAGAATTAATGTGTTTTTCATCTTTATAAAATTAATACTGTATTCATCATATAAACACACATTTAGGATGAGATCGGTACCGTACTGGTACCGAAAACCCGATAACGAAAATCGTAAATTCTTGGTACCGGTATCGAAATTTTCAGTTCGGTACAGTGTCGTACCAATACCGAAACTCAAAAGTTTGATACCAATTACTAATACCGAATTTACTCATCCCTACCCACATTAACACATATATACGCGTGTGGGTCTTTTTTCTTTCCTACTTCCTATTTTCCTAAACAACTCTTCTTATACGGTCTTTTCTAAATGTTTTTGGACGGTTTGGTGAGCCCTTGGGCCCGTTTTCATTTGTCGGATCCGAAATCATATTAGCTCAGGAACAAAAAAATAAAAATAAAATGGTCATGATTTTACAAATGGTATTGTAGAAACACTTTTTATACAAACGATGAATTTGTATATCATGTTAACACTTAACGTTATGCCACTTTGCCACTTTAATAACGTATAACGTTATGCCACTTTGCCATTTTAATAACGTATAACGTTATGCCACTTTGCCACTTCAATAACGTAAAACGTTATGCCACTTTGCCACTTTAATAACGAAGGCACGTATAGGCTTACCCTACCACGTACTATCGTTATGCCACTAACACTCTTACTAGACTCTTGCCACTTCTAACACGCTCTACCTCTACTTGTCTACAACACGCTTCATATCATTTACATAATAAGCAAGTCACATCAACAATCATACACACGTAATAACGATGGCACGTACAGGCTTTCCCTATCACGCGCTCACGTTATGCCACTAACACCCTTACTAGACTCTTGCCACTTCTAACACACTCTACCTCTACCTGCCTATATCACACTTCATATCAGTTCAATATTTACGTAATAAACAAGTCACATCATAACATTCATACACACTATCAACCACTTGGAATTTACTATCCTTGGCGATACGTGCAATATCCGAAGATCGTTCACGTACCGACAAGCATTATAAAATATATACCTCGTATAACATCTATAGCATACACTTACCACTTAAGGTAAGTGTATTCACACTTCACATCGAGTATGCACACAGCCCCGAAAACATAACAAGGAAATGGGGCTAGAAACTCACCTGAATCCTGTTACGCTCTCCGTTAATCGTTATTCCCTTCTTGAGCTGTGCACGGCTAACTGTATAATATATACACGTATCAATTAACTACTACTACTCATGTTGTATTTCTATTTTTATACAACCCACAACGAACGGGGGTCCGGGGGCAGCGCCCCTGGCAGCGGGGTCTAGGGGCGGCAGCCCCTAGCAGGGTCCAAGGGGCAGAGCCCCTGGCTGGGGTCGAGCTGACCTTAACACATTTTTCATTAGGTTTTTAATTTATTTTCTAAGCGAACTTAACTTTAGGCGAAGTTAAACCTTAGGCGAACTTAGCTTTAGGCGAAGTTAAACCTTAGGCGAACTTAGCTTTAGGCGAAGTTAAACCTTAGGCGAACTTAGCTTTAGGCGAAGTTAAACCTTAGGCGAACTTAGCTTTAGGCGAAGTTAAACCTTAGGCGAACTTAGCTTTAGACGAAGTTAAACCTTAGGCGAACTTAGCTTTAGGCGAAGTTGTCATCAGGCGAACTTAGCTTTGCAGGCGAAGTTCATCAGGCGAACTTAGCTTGCAGGCGAAGTTGTCGGCTGCAGCTACTGTTCGTCCTTAATCGTCTTCGTTTCTTAACCAAATAACTCGATTTAGGTATCCACAGAATCGTCTAACCAGCGCCTACAAACCCCAACCATCAACTCGACCTAACATCGATGTTTAAAGGGTGCGATTTAGGCATATAGGTTACGGGTTCTTTTATCAATCGATTAACCCATCAAATATTAACCATTTTCAGTAAGTTTAGCTTTGTTGGATTCGTTTTTACCATACAAACACAGATATGTCATTTCTATACTAATCCAAACCTAAACGAACAAGTTCTCGATATAAACGTACCGTAAATGAGTCGAACTACGAACACGAGCTGGTCTTGTTGCTTTGGTTCGTCACGACGATCTAGCACCAACGAGCTCGGGTCCTCGCCTTTGGATCTTGGTTCGGGTTGTGTGTGTTTTGGAGTGTGTAGAGATTAGTATGGATAAATGGATGGAATGGAAAGGATTGGGGTTTAAGGGGGTATTTATACTCCCTTAAGCCCATGGACCGAAGGCCCATATTTCCTTTTGGTCCATATCTAATCCCATCTAATTATCCTACTAAATCTTCATATTTTGCTATTATTATTATCGTTCCACTAACTCGTTTGTTTCACCCGACAAAATAATATAATAAATATTACTTTAGAAATTTCGGGATGTTACAGATATGTCCAGTCCAGCAACAACTCAGCTGATCTTTTCACAAAAGCACTTCCCACAGTAACATTCAGGAAACATGTTCATGATATTGGCATGCGCCATGTACGAACAATGTAACGACCTGCAATTTGAGGGGGAGCTATATACTGCACTCTTTTTCCCTTAGCTAAAGTTTTTTCCCATTGGGTTTTCCTTTAGCAAGGTTTTTAATGAGGCAGTACTTCAAGACCCCGAAGTTTTGAAAAGGTGTCATCCAAGGGGGAGTGTTATGAATCCACCGACGAATTGTGCAAGTTGTATGACACCTTTTTTCACAATTGTCTAAATTATGGTCACATGAACACTCCAAGTAAAGATATAATAATTTGAGTTTGTCGGCAATTTCACATTTACGTAGTATAAATAATACTACAATGTAAATGAAATATCATCCCTAGTACACATTCTCATCTTTTCCTTTTATCCTCTTGTTTCTTTGTTCAAATATTACTTCAATAATATTGTTGTAATTAAGGCTAATAGTATAAAAAAAAAACAAATAATCTGACCATATGAACATGGACACCGCCGTCCACTGACAACCACAAAAATCATAATGTTAATATTGAATACTGCAAAAATAAATATTTATGAAGAAAAATGCATTAAAACTCTTAACAAACAGTTATCAAATCAATCACAACTAACTCTTCATTGTTTTTTGTTAACTTGGCATCACCATATTTTCATGATATCAATGACAAATCAATCTCTCCATCTGATTTTTAAAAAAGTTGCATCAAACCTTTCCATTTTCTACTTGCACGTTATAAGTACCTTTAATAATTGTTGCTCTATACAAACATTAGTGAAAATTACTATAATTATAAGCTAACTTTTTAGTGTTAGTTATAAATTAAAACTGATACCAACAAATAAGAACTTGCTAATTTATAATTTTGTATGAGGAACATAGATTATTATATATATTATATAAGAAGCGTGATTAATGTAAAAACGTTAGTAACGGTTCAGTGAGAAAAACTTAAGATTGGATCATGGTTTTCAAATTTCATTACTGAAAAGATTTGAAAGAAATTAGACCAAAAAAAAAAAAAAAGAATACTCATTACATATTTATGAAGAATTAATGTGTTTTTCATCTTTATAAAATTAATACTGTATTCATCATATAAACACACATTTAGGATGAGATCGGTACAGTACTGGTACCGAAAACCCGATCACGAAAATCGTAAATTCTTGGTACCGGTATCGAAATTTTCAGTTCGGTACAGTGCCGTACCAATACCGAAACTCAAAAGTTTGATACCAATTACTAATACCGAATTTACTCATCCCTACCCACATTAACACATATATACGTGTGTGGGTCTTTTTTCTTTCCTACTTCCTATTTTCCTAAACAACTCTTCTTATACGGTCTTCTAAATGTTTTTGGACGGTTTGGTGAGCCCTTGGGCCCATTTTCATTTGTCGGATCCGAAATCATATTAGCTCAGGAACAAAAAAATAAAAATAAAATGGTCATGATTTTACAAATGGTATTGTAGAAACACTTTTTATACAAACGATGAATTTGTATATCATGTTAACACTTAACATATTATGTCCGAAATATAACCCAAGAACTTTATTAAATTCAAATCAAAGAAATGTCCCACAAGAATCTGATTATTGACGCAACAAGTGACAAAAGAAACATAATTTAAAAAACCCTTAACAAGAACATAATCACCAACGTAATGAAACCAATATACAGGAACAAAAGGAATCATCGATGAAACGAAATTCTAAAACACTCTAATACAATAGTGTGATTTGAATTAAAAACCCTAGAATTTGATGACAACTGTGATAGCTTTGATGTGGATTTATCCTGAAGACTTTGGCACAACACAAAATATGAAGATTGGTTGAGATTGAAACGATGGTAATTGAGACGTTGATGATCGAGACAGTGATAAACAAGATGATAAACGAAACCGGATGTCTATAAGTATCCATAAGCCCACGAACAATTGAAGCCCACGAAAAAAACGACACAAGCCCATAACCCTCTCACTTGCATCCATTCCCATTAATCACCAAATAAGCCCATATGCAAAATACAAAAATTGCATATAAACAAAATCATATTTTTGGATACAAATTGAAATTTATAAAAAGGCTTCATATTTTTAACATATTACAAAGCTATTGAATCTAAGGAACTCAAAACCCGAACCATTAAACATCATTTTGTTAAAATTCGGCATTTTGTTTGAAACAAGCCCCAACCTGAATTCATATTCAGTTCCGGTCCAGTTTTAACCATTTAATTCAATCGGTTTCAGATTATTCTACTAGATTCGGGTTCTTTTGTCATCATATAGGCAACCTGATATTCATTTTGGGACCCAATGAGTTTTCTTAAAATTGGTATTCTTTGTTTTAAATATTGTGATTGTTGGCGGTATATCGATTGAGTAGTTTTAGTTGGTGTGTTTCATGATTAATGTGTATGCTCACAAGATGATATTGAGACCTATATTATCTTTGGTGATTTTAACGCGATTTGTGATGCATCAAAAAGATTGGGTACTAATTTTAATTAATCCGTCTAAGGTACAGATTTTAATGATTCTGTTGAGTGTTGATACGGCTAGTCTTGTGGAGGTCCGAACGGGCAGTTTCAAGTTCACGCGGGTTCGTTTTCAAAACGTGAAAATAATTTGTTAAAATTGGTACTTTTTCTTGGGGAGAAGGGGGTTGGGGGATTAAAAAATATTTTATGAGTAACGTGATTGGAACAATTTCAAAACTTGGTTACTATTTTATAAAATAATCGCGTTAAATAATTAACTATGATTAGTATTCGCATTAAATAACTATGATTAGTATCCTACAAAAGTGTTGTGAGAAGTTTAAGTCGTTAAAACTATTTAATTCAAAATCCACAACAATTATATGATTGGTTTAGAAAATATGTGAAAAAATGAGACTGTCAAAAGATCAGATAAAGGAAAGGAAAGGAGGCGTAATACGCAGCGAAACAGTGGGTTAACCAATGGTTCACGGCATCAGATACATAATAATACATAATATACATAACAGTAAGTTCTGCAGCCTAGCTAACACTAATATATACGCCGTAGCATAGCGGCGGAGATGACTTCAGGTTACCGTCATCCACCACCACCACCTACGTGTACCCTGCTAGTCTGCATGCATGGTGATCTTATTAACCATGAACACACACACATATACTTTAAGAATAGGATCAGTATATAGAATTGCACGTGTACAAGTTTTTTTTTATTTTTGGTTTAGGGGGTAATCCACTTTAGGCTGCTTAGAGGATCGGGTTACGGGTTAGATTTCACTAACCTCGGCAGTCGGCAACACCTCGGTACCGAGAATCTTCAAAGAATCTCCAAATGAGTTCGGTTTCATGAAACCGAATGTAATTTGGTGTTTGGAACGTTGGGAAACATGAGTAATATTATCACCCTTTGAACTTATAAAAAAAATCAAATTAATATTTTATAGCCTATAATTAAACTCATATCCCAAATATACAAATTTCGTACTTTCTTCTAGTTATTTCTTATACTCTTAAAACAATTTTTTTTAAAAATTTTGTTATATTTATTTAAGTTATGAAATTGATTATTTTTTAGTTTTTGAACGTATAGTTTATTTTATCTTGAAAATGAAAGAAAAGAAAAAAAAAAAAAAAGAAAACTTTTCTCCATGATATTCTTCATGGGTGTCTCTAGAGATCTTCATGGATTTTTTTTATTAAAGATGATGTGACTCCTCATTAGTTGATTTCATTCTCCTTATTCTCCATATACTAGAGACAAGCTATATATAACCGAAATATGCATATATAACTTCGTGTGGAATTAAGCTATATATAATCAAGACATGCATAAAGTCGTACGTATATCATTCATATCCATTGTTATCCATGACTGGACAGGGAATCTAACATGTTTTTACCAGAAATGTATAGGAAAATATTAGGCTGAGGGGTGTGGGGGGCTCTAATGGGGGCGCGAGTGGGGGCTCCAGCCAATAATATTATGACGTGTGGCAGAGAGAGAAACTGGATAAGGGGGGTGTTGGAGCCCCCGTTGGAGCCCCTGGCCCTGGTGTGGAGGGGCTCCAGCGGATTTTTTTTTATTTTCTTATAAATATATTCAAAAAACGTATTATTAAAAAAACTCATAAATTATTAAAAAAAACACACATTAATGAAAAAACACATTAATATCTAAAAATAAAATAAAAATAAAAGTACTAAAAAAAACATTATTCTTATTCTTCGGCTTGGTCTTCTTCGATCAACCTCTTTCGGATACGTTCCTTTTGCTTTTCCATTAGCATTTGATCGACCGGATTTAGGTTACTGAAGTCTCTATTAAGGAAGTCCAAATCTCTCATTCGACTTTTTTCCTTTTTGTCATTAGAGACCACCTCCATGGTTTTGTTGAATTTATTGAGGGATTCAACAAGATTGGCGATGTTTACGGCTTCCCCCTCGGCCGGTTTTTTCCCCTTGGCGTCCCGTCCCAATGGCCGCCTCCTCGGCGGTGAAGACGTTTCCTCCCCCGCAATGTTTAGGTCGAATCCAACGCGGCAATCCGACCCGATTGAAGTGCTATACGCTCCGGACGAACTTGTTTTAGTCCGTTTCGGCCGTACTTCCGCATCAACGTCCGGCACCACCAGCTCAACCCACTTGGAACACCTTTTCAACCTCTCCCACAACTTTACATCGTCCCACGTCTTCACCGTCCCATACCTCCGCAAACACTCCTGCTTCCACTCTTCGACAGTGAAATTGTAAACCGCCAAATCATCACTGCCACTTGGTCTCATACGACCGCTGTTCCTGTTGAAAAGATTAGTAAACAAGCCGACAAATTTTCTGATTTCGGATCACCGACCCGAAATCATATCGGCGTTCTGCTCTGTACTCCCAACGAGCGTATAGAACGTCTCCCTAACCTTTGTCCAAAAAATCTTGCTCTTTTGGTAGTCGGCTGCAAAATGAATAAATAAATTTGTAAGTCATTTAACTTTTTTATTTAACTTTTTTATTAAAAATCATTTTTAAAAACGTTAAAACAATTACCGCAACGCCGATCCTCAGAAATGACTATCCAAGCCCGACACAAGGCTTCCTTCTCATCCGATGACCACGGAGTGGTTTTCCGTTTCGTCCTCGGAGTCGAAGCCGGTCCCGACCCGTCCGTTGCAACTTGTTTTTTCCGGTGGGCGCGTCTTCTTTGTCCCGTAGCTTCACCGTGTGATTCTTGTGTCTCCGGAACAACAAAGTTAGGAGACGGTTGTATGTTGGATGGTTGAAAGCCGGATGATTGTTGCGGCTCCGAATAAAACATCGGTTGGTGCGGTGACGACCATAAATCGTCGTCAATATAATCTGAATCTAGGTTTGGGTACCAATTTCCAGCCATGTTTTTAAAAAAAAGTTTGGAAGATGGGTTGATTTTGGGTTTTTTTTTGAAGTTGTGGTAATTGTTTTATGTGGAATGGGTTATATATAGGAAGAAAAAACCTTTTTTTTTTTATTAAATAAGAGCCCAACGGCTCATTTTAAATGTCCAACGGCTAGATCACACATTCCCATGCATCTTTACGCCCATCCTCAGCCGCTAAGGGGCTTGCGCCTGCTTTGTTTTTCGTGCTCGCGCCCCTCTCGCGCCCCGGGGGTGTGGTGCTATCGCCTGGGGGCGCGAGCGGAGGGGCTCTAGCGCCCCCGTTAAAGCCCCACACCCCTCAGCCTTAATGTTCTTAACATGATGGAGCAATTTTAAAACCTCATCATCACCATAGGTGTAAAGTACAATTAATTTCTTGAGCGTTGTACCATCGTTTTGTTAAGCATACTCAACTAGTCGAATTTACTACGATAAATCGTCAATATTTAAAATAATTTCATCAACGTACTAGTCATTCGAAACCTAAGTACGCTCTCATTGTTAAAGGTTATAGTGTTACATGTACAATATTAAAATTTATGAAAAAAGAAACAAGTATATCTCGTGTAAAAGAATTGAGATGTCTTAACAGAAATGACTACATCATTCGAGACATTAAAATATGAGTTTAAGTTTTGAGAAAAAAAAAATAGGTGTTGGGCCAACCTTTTCAAACTTTGACATAGTTTGATTATAGCCATTTTATTCTAGTTTATTATCTACGTATATTCTAATAAAGTAAAATAAATAAGGACACTTATTATTTTTTAGTTAATTCTCACAATTTTTTTTCCTTTAAAACTAATATACCTTAATATGTGTAATAAATCAATAATTATTCACATTCACTTTACACTATATTTATATCATATCTATATATTTTTATAAATATAAATAATAACATACTATTTTACTATATATTTCAAAATATTTGGTTGATTCCAAAAATCAACAACAAATCATGTTTCTCAAATGAAAATTGTTTCGGATTTTTTTTTGTGGAAGTTAAATTTGATTTTATGGGTCAAAAGTTGGTAAATAGATTGTTTGGTACAAATTAACTATATTTAGGTCAAAATTTGTCACGGAGCAAAAATGAAAATTTTAAGTATTTTTTAAAGTTTAAGAATGCAAAATATATTTATCGTCAAATTTGTTATGGGTTCAAAGTGTTGACTTTAAAATGTCAAAAGTATGAAAGTTAGACTTTTAAACATGATTCGGGTTTCAAGTTTATTTTTAAGGGCATTTTTTGAAATAATCAAAAGGTTTGAGATTTGGCAAATTGACTATTTTTCCCTCAACTATTAAAATTTAAGAAAAAATTGCAAACACTTTCGACATGTCACCCCATGCCTATCAATGCTTCTAACTTTTATCAAATTTGAAATATTTATGTCAACATTAATTTTTCCTTCAATGGTGATCAGAACGTTGTATGGGAAGCATGTCATGCAAAACTATGCTCAAATAAAACAAAATATTCACAAAATTGAATGAGTTAATATGTTATTTTTTATGTTGTCATTATGACAAAGTCGATAAGCCCTCTGAAATTTATCAAAATCTTTTTTATGGTGTAGCTCAGAAAAACATAGTTCTTGAAGAACATCCATTACTACAATTTAATATCCTATTTTCCTTTGATGGGTGGTAAATTGATAAATATAACAATAAAGGTACGGCTCTTTTATATTTAGGCTGAGTAGTTAGAACTACTATCGTATGAGAAGTCTTATTTTCGAAATTGGTTCATAACCAAAATTCTTTCAATTATACATATATGACACCGAGAATGATTTTTTTCAATAGAAAGAAGCATTATCGGATACGATTTGCACGTGCATTTTTTTTATTAAGTTCATTTAAAAAAATCATTTTGTGATATAAATAAAATCAATTTATATACACATTGTATAGATACAAGCATAGATGTAATACATTTTTTTCATATACGTTATGTAATTATTTGTTTTACTTATAATTTTATGATTTGAATTATCCCGTGTGTAACACGGGCTCTAAAACTAGTATTTTAATATAATACAATAAATCAATATTTATTTCTATAAAAAGATTCAATGTTTTATTTACTTGGCTTTGTACAACTTTTTTTAACAAGGATTAGAAAAACAAGAAAACCTATAACTAAGAATAAGATTTCATGAAGGTACATTAATGAAACGACTTGTCACTGTATAAATCTTTGGTTTGGTAGCGTGGTTAATGGTGTGGGAGTGAGGCCCATACTTTTATTGTTTTCTTTCAAGAATCGATAGATTGGCTTTATTTTAATATTTCTAATTTAAATGTAATGAAACAATAAACTTATATTATTACATATAGCCTTTAGCTACCTAATTTCTAACAACTCTCATGTACTTTATATGTGTCAATGGTGCACATAACCTTACTCATTGTAAGTATTAAGTAAATATCTGTTTTGAATCTTTTGATTGGGCACATGCTCATCCACGTACGTTTCTTTCTTTCCTCCAGATGATACATCATCACCTTATCTTCCCTCTCTCTCTCTACGATTGACATCATAGTAGTTTATATGTAGGTAATTTAGTTTGATACATGGGTTGTAAAATTACATTCACACAAGACTCAATACGTACACATCAGATATCTATTATGTAACTATCCATTGAGTATCAGGTATATCCATAGGTATTCACCCTTCGAATCTTTCATGTTGATCCTTAGATGCTCACATGTGTATTTTGGTAGCATTATTGGAGTAATGGTACAAAGGACTACATTCAATCATTTCGTTTTTTTGTCACCTATTCTTGGGTCCTTTATATTCATATTTAGTGTTTTTTTTCCCGTAATGTAACTATATAATATATATTTAACAAAATTCTGTTAGATTATTTTTAGCGTTTATCTTATGTTTTTTAATTGGTTTTTTGTTTAAAAGTTGGTTATTTGCCTTCAACTTTTGGTTGAGGTGTGTTTTCTTAACTTTTTTTTTAACAGTGTGTTTTCATATTATTCATTTTATTTTTAAAATAACTGAAACAAAAATACTAAATAAAAGAAAGTGTGGAAAGGTGGAGTGGTGAGATGGGAGTGATGTTGCCACTCCCGATTTGGTGAAATTGGATAGTATGGTGCAAACTTTATAGAGAGTACAAATTTAGTAGTTCATAATTTTTTTTTAATATTTCGTACTCTGATGACAGCATGTATTTAGATAAACGTTATCCTTTTAAGTTTTAACACAATCCCTCTCTACACATCACATATATGCTTCTGTTTTTTTTGTTTTTGTTTTTTTTAGTTTATTTTAATATTTTATCATCTAATTTTAAATATAAGACCTTTTTAAAATTCAAAGAAACTTAATCACAATTGTTTAATAAGATATATGGTTAATTAATTATTTAGGACATGAATTAACTTAAGACCCCGATAGGATTTTGAATAATTGGCTAGTCATGGCTTATCGAATTGGTACCATAACTTCATTTTATTTGTTATTATCACAAATTGTCAATTTTAGAAAAAAATGAATATCTAAGTGTAATTTTTTTGTATTTGTATGAGGCATTCAAAATCTCAAAGACAACGGTGTTAAAGAGTAGTTTTAGTGTAACTTAACCGGTTTACATTATTAAAATAGAATATTTGAATTAGTAATAAACTATTTAGTGTATGTGTCTTGTATTGCTAAGATACAGTATTTCAGTATTTGTAGTATCAACCACCTTGACAATATATCTTACACACAATAAAAATATGGTATAAGTATAACCATTTATGTGCCGAATAGAAGCACAGAACAAAGATTGTGCAAATGAGCTTAAATAAGTTTTAAACAATAAAAGATGAGAAAAAAGAATGCATTATACCTTTCAATGCGTCGTTCTTTAAATCATATTGTTGTATTGCCTAATTATGATGTATGGTGTCCATATGACGAAATCTCAATTGCTAGACACATGGGCGGATTTGGTATGGGGTGGCTACCCCTTAACCTTTTTGACGAATTGAAGTATAATTTTTAATGCAGTTTATTCTTTTTATTTGTTTTATTATTGGCTATCACATAAACAAAATTAGCCCACGCTATCACTCAACTTCTCTTCTAAATCCTCACCGGCTAGAAATCTACTATTCTATTTGTTGGCATAAAGTGACCATAATATCCAAATTAAGTTGGAAAATACAGAAAGAAAAAGAAGAAAGTTGCATATACATTATTGATTATACACATACATACACATAGATATGAAAAGGTACGTACTTTCTGTTCCTACTCCAATTTTCTTCACTGACATGGCAATACCCTGCACACACATATCTTCACGCACGCACGCATAATCCCCACCTCATTAAATAATACACAGACACACGACAAAGATATATAGCAACCCACCAAACTCCCTATTTATTTAACACCTTCAATATATATTTGTTTCATCCAAGTATTACAATTACAAGTTTTGAGTTGATGGAGTTTTTCAGTACTCACCACTTTGGTCACTCACAACTGCCACCTGGCTTCAAGTTCCACCCTACCGACGAAGAACTCATCTCATGTTACCTCCTCCGGAAGGTTCTCGACGGCAGCTTCACCGGCCACGCCATCGCCGACGTCGATCTCAACAAATGCGAGCCATGGGAGCTTCCTCGTAAGTTTTAACAATTCAACAAATTTAATTCAAAACTTATGCATACATTTTGTTAATGTGGTACATCTAATCCCACACCGTATCAAACAGCGTCTAGACATAGATTGAAAGGCTGTTTTGACCAAGAAATTTTAACATGGTTAGAAACTTAGAATGGTCGTCCAGATACTGACCAAACTGTCGCTAGACCAATTAGAGCATTCTCAGTCCGTGCCCAATAATTATGTGAGTGGCTTTCGTAAATTAAATTGTATGATTATGAGTTGTTGTGAGAAGCGGTCACTCCGTATAATTTTTTAATATTTTCTGAAAATGATTGTAAAGTGGTGTTTGGGATTGCTTATTTTCACCAACTTATTAACTTTTTGAAAAGCAATGAGGTGTTTTAGATTGCTTATATTGTGAGATGAAAAGTTCCATAAATTACACTTTTGTAACTTATTAACTTAATGAATAATTATTAAGAGTTAAATAAGGAATCCCAAACACCTCCTAAGTAGAGAAGAAAGAAAAGATATTGATAAATGTATAAAAATGTATTATTTAATTGAAACCGAAAGAGAGAATATGGTGATTTTTATTATAGTTATATGAATATGAATAGAGAATGACCGGGAATGCTCTAAGTGACAACAGTTAGAATGCCCATTCTCACCAATAATTTCAGTGTTTGATTTCTCTTTTTGTCAAAACTACGGTTAGAATGTTTGGTGAATGTCCGTTTGATGGCATGAAATCAGATGAGATGTGATGGCTATAACATAACCATTTATTAATGTTGTGTGATTAAACAGAAAGGGCAAAAATGGGGGGAAAAGAGTGGTACTTTTTCGGTCTACGAGATCGGAAGTACCCGACGGGACTGAGGACAAACCGGGCGACGGAGGCGGGCTACTGGAAAGCCACTGGGAAAGATAAGGAGATTTATGGTTCAAAGAGTTCATGTTTGGTGGGCATGAAGAAAACCCTAGTGTTTTATCGAGGTAGAGCCCCTAAAGGGGAGAAGAGCAATTGGGTGATGCATGAATATCGTCTTGAAGGCAAATTTGCTTACCATTTTTTCTCGACAACTTCCAAGGTGCACCACATTATTATTACTTAATTACTTTTGGGTTTGCTAGAATTTATGATTAGTTAATTAGGTCATTATAATCAATAATTTTTAAAGTTTGGATTACCAAAGAGACTGAACGCTAAATATTGTCAAACGTTTAGACCAATAATTTTTTATGTTTGACTCTTTTTTTGGTAAAAGGGGCCGACTGTTTCGTGGACGGCTATTTAATAACATGAAAATAGATGAATGTGATGTAATTGTAGCATGACCCTAATCCAATATATTAATATATATTGTTGCATTAAAAAACAATATTAATGGTTATGAAGTTATAATCTTTGCATGCACAATCTAACCCTTGATTTTAAACTTTTCTAAATGTCTTTTCCTTAATTAGGATGAATGGGTGATTTGTCGAGTGTTTCAAAAGATCAGCTCTGGCGGGAACTGTCGGTCAGGGATCGGAGGGGCGAAACGAGCAGCCAGCAGAACAAACTCCTACCAAGAAGTCACCTCTTCAACATCAGTCTCCCTCCCGCCAGTTCTCGAACCCTCGTACACATTCGCCACATCAACATACACGGCTGACCACGACACCTACTCCTACGACAGCAACGCCGCCTCAAAAGAGCACGTGCCCTGTTTCTCCACCGCCTCCGTCAGTAACTTCGACTCTCAGTGTATTTCTGACCTTCCTCCGTTACCTATCTCCGCCTCAACGTACGCGGGCAACGCCGTGGAGTACCTGAAGAATGCGGGTGTCTCCGCCTTCCCTAGCTTGAGGGCAATTCAGGAGAATCTTCAGCTACCGTTCTTCTACTCGTCTATAGCGCCACCTCAGCCACAGGGTGTTTGTGACGGGAACATGTTTGGCGGGAATTGGACGCCGGTTGTTTCTTCAGTAACGGAGAATCAGAAGCCGGGTCCCACTGAGTTGGATTGCATATGGAGCTTCTGATTATTAGCCATTAACTTTATGTATCATGCATGCATGCATGTTCTTTATCGGAAGGTTTTATGTGGATGATATACAGTAGTACTAGTACGGATATCATATATTATGTACCAACATTAATTTGTTGTACGCATGTGTTATGTGATGTGTGTTGTATTATGTAATATGTATGATCGATGTTTAAGACTTGCAAGATTTAATTAATGGATTTACTCTAGTATAATTTTTTAGCATTATAGTTTATTTTCACATTAATGGTACCTTTTTTTAGCATTATAGTTTATAGTGTTGAATAATATATATATATATATATATATATAGAGAGAGAGGATGGTTCAATGAAGAAATCATATTAGTGTGAGAAGTGCGATAAATGATTTATAACAATTGATTAAGATTAATCAATGGACTAGATTGATTATGGCATTATTGTAATTAATTGGTTGATGTTTTTAGGGTAATATTGTACTTTAGTTATCACAGTCTCTCATTTAAGGCAATAATCATCTCATCTCCTGATTTTAATTTCCTAAATTAATACATTATAAGTCAATTTTTTTTCTTACATGCATGTGCGATATGTTTTTTTTTTCTATATTTAATTAAATGCTTGTTTAGGATTAAACATTATTCTATAAGATAAAAAAATACGGGAATAACTAAAATTGTTACTAAAAATGCACTATAGGTTTTTATTATTTTTCTTGCTTAATTTGCCAATTTATTTGTGAATTTTTGGTCGTTTCATACTAATCAAGCATTGTTGATGAATATGTATTGTAAGTTTATTCTCATTCAAATTTTGTGTTTCTTATTTAAAAAAAATACTAAATTCATTTTGTTTTCTAGCTAAAGGAAAAGTGCAAGAACTACACAAAACAACACACTCTCAAAGTTTACAAATGATGCTTCAAATCTGATGACGTTGATGCACGAAATGATGACTAATATAATTATCTGTGTAGGTAAATAGTATGGGTTGTTGTATATTATATCACATTGGCACTATATTTTTTATTTTTTTAAAATGTAGGTTAGAGGCATGATTCGTGAAGTTTTATATGCCATGTGTATTACAAGCTGTGTAGAAGGTATATTTAAAAGTGTAGGTTAGTAGCATTTTATGTGTAGGTTAATATGATTATCTATGTAGGTAAATATGATAGACTGTTTTAAAATAAGTTATGTGTAGGTTAATATAATCAACTGTGTAGGTTATGTGCATGTTATGTGTAGGTTAATATAATTATCTGTTATTGTTATTTGTAGGTTAATATGATTATGTGTAGGTTAATATGATAATCTGTTATGTGCATGTTAATATGTTATGTGTAGGTTGATAACTTGATATGATTATTTGTTTAGGTAAATAGGATGGGCTGTTTTAATAATGGGTAAGTGAATATCAAATGGTATGATACTTTGAAGATTAAAAAAATATACATAAGAATCAAAGTAAGTGTATATTTAAAAAATGAATACGATGAACTGGGTATAATTTATTTGGGATAATTTGATAAAATTGAATATGGTTAATTATATTATATTATTTTGATAGTTTCGATATAAGATAATGAAATTGGGCAAATGGATTTTGGTTGATGAATAAGCAAAAATAAATTAAAAAGAAAAATATAATTTAAAATGTTGTTTAGAAAAGGAACCGTAATTGAAATGATGATTTCGATAAATATTTATTAAATTTACATTAACAAAGATATAGGATATA
Source organism: Bidens hawaiensis (assembly GCF_021521415.1). NCBI lineage: Eukaryota > Viridiplantae > Streptophyta > Magnoliopsida > Asterales > Asteraceae > Bidens > Bidens hawaiensis. The sequence continues at coordinate 300,775 of NW_027491665.1, read as the reverse complement.
AAATAATTGTTTAGATAATTAAAAACTTAAAAAAGCCATTAATACTTACCATGTAAAAGAAATTATGATCTTTACTAATATGCCTCTACATTTAATTAAATTAGAAAAGAAAAAGAAAAAATCTTATTGGTTTAAACTATTTCTTGCACTTCTCACACTAATATGATTTCTTCATTGAAATCAACTATATATATATATATATATATATATATGTTGGTGCTTGACGGGTCGAGTAGGTGACCAGAACACGATTAGTATTTAGTTTGAGATTAGATGAACCGGTGTCCTAAAGGACCGGGGAGAAGAAAAAGAGGATGATTAGTATGGAACATTGAATGAAGCCTTTTGCATTTGATAAAAATATTAAATATCAATACTACTAATTTTATAAGATAAACTAGTGGTTTAAACCTGCGTGTTCTGACAAAACATGAATTCGATTAGTTTAGCTACTTTGGGTACTAAACAAAATATATTAACTTTTTTAAGTGTTAAAATTTAAACGGGTTAATATGTCAATCTATTTGGTAAACATACGATGTTCTTGTTGACTTGTTATTAAGCACATCATGTTCAGGTTACAGTTACGCGTTTTAAATTGTTGCAAGATAAGATAGTAATCACTTTTCTAATCATCTTTCTTGAAGGTAGTGATTATCTTTTGATCGTCTCAATTGATAATAGCGATCATCTCTAATAAGGTGTAAACGAACCAATTGTCCAGCGAACAATTCGTAATCATTCAGCAGTAGGGGTGTTCACGGTCCGGTTTTCGCGGTTTTTAGGTCAAACCGTAACCAAACCGTTACTAACGGTTTTTTATTTTCGTAAACCAAAACCAAACCATTGAACTCATAAACCGAACCAAACCGAACCATTAGTAACGGTTTGGTCCGGTTTGGTTTTGCGGTTTAGGCTCGTTGAACCTTTATACATCTTTATAGAAACATATACTAGTAAAGTTGTTCATTGTTTAGAGTATTTAACAAGTTGTCAAATACACCCATACAATACTGAAAAAAAAAAAGAATAGAAAAAAGAAAAGGAAAAAAGTGACAACGTTCTTTAGAAACGAAGTAAAACACACACTGTGCATTCTATTTTATTTTATAAACAAGCTCTGCAATTAGTTTTTAGTGTTTTAAATCAGGAAGAGGGTTAACTTAGAGAATGTGAAAAAGGGGCTTGTCACTTTTGATTTACTTTAGTCTAATAGAGTTGAATTATTAAATTATATACATATAAGAATTATTCAAAATTTTATTGTAATAAATTTTCACGGTCCGGTTCGGTTTTATACGGTTGGTTTTCGGTTTAAACCGTAAACCAAACCGTTTGCTACGGTTTGAAATTATTGAAACCAACCGACCAAAATTTAAGTAAAAAACCGACCGTGAAACCAAACCGATGACCGGTTTGAACGGTTTCACGGTTTGAAACTGAACCATGAACACCCCTATTCAGCAGGAAACTTTTTTTTATGTTTGTTTGTTTAAACGATCGAACATAAACAAAAAATTTTGTTCGATTAGTTAAACAAACAAACATGAACAGAGCTCCTATTTGTTTGATTGTGTTCATGAAAGTTTGTTCATGTTCTTTTATACATGTTGTTCATGAAAGTATTTTGCACATTTATTTATCTTATCTAAGCATTTATATGCTTTAATTTATTACCCCTAACATAAAATAAGAAATCATATTCCCATATTGTTTTTCAGTGTTCCCATTTCCATCCTCATTATTCACATTAATGAGTACATCAACCTCAATCTTTAGGCTTCATCGATCTTAGATGTGTTCGTTTGTGTTCGTGAACTTGTTCATTTCCTTAATAAACGAACACGAACTTAAAATCGTGTTCGGTAAAAGTTCATAAACCGTTCGTGAGCACATTATTTCCTTACTATTTGGGATAGGAGTATTTTTATTATTTCTACTTCATTCCTATAATTTTTTTTGGATACCAAACAACATTAAATAATAATTCATTTCATTCACATGGGTATGTTTTACAGTCCAAACAAGATAACTTATCACAAGGAAACAAGTCTAAATAAAGTGGGAAATCACATTCGTAAGTTAGTGGAATGAATGTGGGTTTGGTCGAATTTACATATTGGATGATTGGGTTTGGTCGAATTTACTCGACTCATAATTTACAATATAACACCGCCGTAGAGTCCAGCACCACCGGTCATAATCAGTCGTCAGCCGTCACAGGTCCAGCACGACTAGTCAGTCAGTACCCGTCAGCATCCACCCGTCGCCGTCCACCATCACAGGTCAGCTCACAGATTACTGTTTGGTGGTGTGACGGCTTGTATTCTCTGATTCGACAAACATTTAAGCAGTTAACTGGATCGTATTCTCTGATTCGACCTCACCACGCTCTCTTCTTTAACTGGATCGTATTCTCTGATTCGTTTAATTAGGGTTTCGGATCTTTTGAAACCCTAGTTCGTTATTGTTGGTGATTGACTGTTTGGTGGTGTGACGGCTTGATTCAGAAAGACTACTGAATCACTCGCACTTCTGTGAAGGGTGAATCTGTAACCCTAAGTGAAGGTTACCGTTTCACTGAATCTTCTTGATATTCAAGAGTGACTTGTAATTTTTTACAAGTCATCAGTGGAGTTAATCGCTGTGAGATTGTTCTATACCCTTGCTCTTTTTATTTTTGAATTCCTGTGCATCATTTGTGTGTTTCATAACAACTTGTGTTTATAAGCCACATCCGACGCGCCGCCGCCATTTTCGACGAGCTGCAGCCACCGGAATTCATCTGTTTGCTGCTACCACTGGTGTGTGCTGCCACTACTGTCCGCCGATCTCACAGCTTGCCGGATCTGCTGTCGCGCCGCCTCCTGCCGCTGCGTCACCACCCACGGCCGCCGTAAAAGTCGCCGGAATTGTTGGTTCACCTTGTTGGGTGGTCTAGCTCGATTCGTTATATCTCGGTGTTCTCCCGGTTGAGCTGTATCTGCCTTCATCATCTTCACGGTATACTCGTTCCTTTCTCACTATTATTATTATTATTATTAGTATTATTATTATTATCATTAGAACATACGTGATCCGGATCTTTGGAGTTTATTTTCATTTTAAGATCTCTTGACTATTATTGTTATTGCTACACACTATTATTATTATTATTATTATTATTATTATTATTAGTTTTTGTTACTATTATTATTATTATTATTGATTTGGTGTTCTATTGCTTGTGTTTGTGTGATTAGTTGCAACCATAGAGCGTAGGAACCATGACTATTACTTGAGACCATGTCCTGAAACGAGGGGTGTAGGAAAGAGTAAAGATAGGGAGCGTATATTACGTTTGGCTTCTTGGAATGTAGGAACATTAAATGGTAAGTTGCTATAATTGGTAGATGTGCTTAAAAGACGTAGGGTTCAGATAGCATGTCTCCAGGAGACTAAGTGGAAAGGACATAGAGGGGCTGAGTGTAATGGGTATAAGTTGTGGTACTCGGGGTCTGATGGAGCTAGGAATGGAGTGGGGTTTCTAGTGGCTAAGGAAATACACACTAGTGTGGTGGAGGTGATAAGACATAATGACAGGATTATGGTGTTGAAATTAGTACTAGGAGAGGAAGTAGTGGCAGTAGTCTCCGCCTACGCGCCTCATGTAGGCCTAGGGGATCAGGAAAAGAGAGAATTTTGGGATTGCCTAGACGCAGTGGTAGGGGGCATACCTAGGGGGGAGAGGATTTGCATAGGAGGTGATTTTAATGGACATATTGGTAAGGCTAACGATGGTTTTCAAGCCGTTCATGGGGGTTTCGGTTTTGGTGATAGGAATGAGACCGGAACAGATCTTCTAGAGTTTGCGGTGGCACATGACCTAGGTATTATAAATTCTTTTTTTAGGAAACAAGATTCTCATTTAATCACTTTTAGCAGTGGCGGACGCGACACGCAAATTGACTACCTTTTGATGAGGCAAGGAGACCGACGTTGGTGGAAGGACTGCAAAGTCATACCTGGGGAGGCAGTTGTGACTCAACATCGACTACTAGTGACAGATATAGCCTTCAGAAATAAGGTGACTGTTCGAGAGAAGAAAGGTACACCGAGAATTCGATGGGGAAATTTGAAGGATGAAAATCTCCTACTGTTTAAGGATAAACTCATGATGCATACGCGGGCTCGACTAAATGGGGACTCAACTCATATATGGGAAGCTATGGAGACAAAGATCATCCAAGTAGCAAAGGAGACTCTCGGGATCACAACAGGAAAGACAAGTGGGCATAAGGAGTCTTGGTGGTGGAATGACGCAGTGCAAGACAAGATAAGGGACAAACAAGGATGTTTTAGGGAGATAATGAGGTGCACGAATAAGGAGGAGCGAGTGGAATTGAAGGACAACTACAAAACGGCCAAGATAGAGGCGAAGAAGGCAGTGGCGGAAGCAAAGAAGGCGGCCTTTAAATGGATGTATGAAAGTCTAGAAACAAAAGAGGGGGAACATGCTATGTTTAAGATTGCCAAAGCCAGGGAGCGTAGAAGGCAAGATCTAGGACCGGTGAAGTTCATAAAGGATACAGATGGGCATGTACTGGTCAAGGAGCAGGACATCAAGCTAAGATGGCAAACCTACTTCCACAATCTTTTTAACAATGGGACAGCTTTCCAAGAAGAACATGACAACACAAACTTTCAACGACAACAATCGAATAACTGCTACTGCCGTCGGATCACACGAGAAGAGGTGAAGGATGCACTTAGGAGGATGGGAAGGTCTAAGGCGGTTGGCCCAGACAACATACCCATCGAGGTGTGGAAGTGTCTGGGGGAGGAAGGAGTCATGTGGTTAACTACTCTGTTCAATAGTATTCTCAAATCAGGTAAGATGCCAGACCAGTGGAGGAGCAGCGTTGTAGTTCCTATCTATAAGAACAAAGGAGACGCCCAATGTTGTGGTAACTACCGAGGAATCAAACTACTAAGTCATACTATGAAGCTATGGGAAAGAGTGATTGAGGGTAGACTTAGACGAGAAACTCAGGTTACGGTCAACCAATTTGGCTTCATGCCGGGGCGTTCCACCACAGAGGCAATACACCTTATAAGAAGATTAATGGAAAAGTATAGGGAGAAGAAGCGTGATCTACATATGGTGTTTATTGACCTAGAAAAGGCCTACGACAGTGTGCCACGACAGGTGCTCTGGGAGTGCTTGTAGGGTAGAAGAGTGCCCAGGAAATACATAGAGATAATTATGGATATGTATACCAGGAGTGAAACAAGTGTCCGTGCGCCAGTGGGGGATACTGATTTCTTTCCTGTAGAGGTAGGTCTTCACCAGGGGTCAGCGTTGAGCCCGTTTCTTTTTGCAGTAGTCTTGGATGAGTTGTCAAAGTCGATTCAGGAGACTCTCCCGTGGTGCATGATGTTCGCAGACGATATTGTGTTACTTGCTGAGAAAAAACAAGATTTAAACATAAGGCTTGAGGAGTGGCGAACAACCTTAGAGACAAAAGGTTTAAAGATTAGCCGATCTAAGACGGAGTACCTCCACTGTGATTTTGGTGGGATAAACGACAATGAAGACACACAGATCACAATTGAAGGGCAGGTGGTCCCGCAGGTAACGAAGTTCAAGTATTTAGGATCTTTTGTACAGAGCGATGGGGAATTAGACAGTGATGTGACCCACCGAGTTCAGGTAGGATGGTGTAGATGGAAAGCAGCCACAGGTATATTGTGCGACAAGAGTTTCCCGACTAAACTAAAGGGAAAATTCTATAGGGTGGCAGTTAGACCTGCAATGCTATATGGAACAGATTGTTGGGCCATCAAGAAGGCACAAGTGCGGAAGATGGAGGTAGCAGAAATGAGAATGCTACGTTGGATGTGTGGGCACACAAGGCTAGACCGAATAAGAAACGTTGTGTTTCGCGAGAGATTAGGGGTGGCGAACATAGCAGACAAGATAAGAGAGTGGAGATTGAGATGGTTTGGACATGTAAAGAGAAGACAGACGACGAATCCTGTTAGATCCGTAGAAAACATTACTATAGAGGGGAGGAGGGGTAGAGGACGACCGAAATTGACTTGGGATGAGAGGATTAGGCATGATTTGATAGACCTAAACCTCTCCGAGGACATGGTTGAGGATAGGAATTCGTGAAGAAGTAGAATTAAAGTTAAGGATTTTTAGAGAGAATTGAATACCTTAGGGCTTAGACTTAACTTATTTAGGCCACATACCATAATGGTATTTCCCTTACATATATTATTATTATTATTATTATTATAATTATTATTAGCTTTTATATAGCTGTTAAACTGTGATCTTATTATTAATATTATTATAGTTAGTAGTAGTTTTTATATAACTGTTAAACTTTGATTTCCTTTATTTTGCTTTATTTTCCTTTATTTGCTTCATACACATGTACTTAGAGCCGAGGGTCTCTCTGGAAGCCACCTCTTTATTCCTTTGGATAGAGGTACGGTGTGCCTACATCTCACAAGTGGGATTTTACTGGGCATGATTGATTGATTGATTGATTGATTCACATGGGTTAACCAAACAAGACAAAGTAATAGAATGATCTATTTCATTCCTTTCTCCATTCAATTCCTTCTTCCATTCCATTCCCCCTTCGTTCCATTACTTCCAACCAAACATACACTTAATCTTATCTGACGATGTGACGTAATTCTAAATTTCTAATCTTATTTTCAGACTTTTTCTCTGATTCTCTAATCTTTTTTACTGATCAGCGGTCAGCCCAAAACTTCAAGCTAAGCCCAATGGAGTTAAGGTGCAATCCACCACTTTGTTGATTCTTGGCCTATTATGGCAAACTTGCAACCCGTGAATTTCATCATTTAGAACTTTATGGTCATTCCAATTTCCATGTGTTTTCCGAGACCAAAACTAAAAAGACATTATTTTTTTTAAAATGAATTTCATATATCTTGAATTTACTTTGAAAATATTGGAAATAATATGATACAGAAAAAACATTAAATCGTCATCTTAACTCTTATTTTTCATAACCAATAAAATATAAAAGCAAATTAAACTAGTATATTAGGTAATTGTCGACATATAAAATATTTAACATGAGAAATATAGATAATAAATTAGACAGGTAAGCTAATACAACTCACAAGCATTGTTTGTCGCGTCACTTTCTCATTTTCGTTGACACCACCACCATCTCCATCATTCGCACCACCATTGCTGTAAACACACACTCACTTATGTTTGCTACCTCAGCTGTTCAATCATCGCCACCACTACCTCCTAGTATCCATCGCCACAATGTGCCACCACTGTCACATCCACTACTGCCTATGTCACATCTTCCATTGCCACTGCTTCACACCATCTCCATACTCGCTTATGTTTTCCCACCATTGTCATTGTACACATAACCTTCATTTATGTGAACACTACCACTTGTCACGAACATCATCATGTCATCATTACGACCACCACCCTTGCCTTCCACCACCAACACCTACATTATCATCACTAGTTGTCGTAACAAAAAATAACAGATGAAACTATTTTGTAATTTTTATAGAATGACCAATTTTAACACGACTCCCCCATGTTGCTCATAACCAGTTTTTGTTTGAAACAAAATAATATTTTATTAAAACCTTCTCTTTTCAGTCTTTTAACTTACTTCAATTTACATTTTGATACAAAACAAATTAACACTATTTCAAAAAAAAAAATCCCTTTTTTCTCCTTACACTCACCTCATTTTGTTTATATGTTCTGATCAAATTAAACCCGACTAGATCAGCTCGTTTTTGCTAGGCTTAAACAGTAAAAAAAAATTTTTTTAAATATTTTCAATTACATAATATTAAAATTAAAAAAATAAACTATTGTAATTGTTGTTCATATTATCTCCTCTCCAGGATAAGATAAGACTCCATTTACAAAACCTGCAAACAAACCTTCAACAATCCATAACAACAATGGCGGCAACAGCAACAGCAGCAGCAGCTCAATGCCTCTACCTCTCTTGCAGATTCCAATCCATCTCTCTTTCTTCATCCTCGTCTTCACGGCCGTCAGCCACCGCCTTCAAGCCTCTCAGCTCATCCGCCCACACTTCAATCAACGCATTCTCCACCGGTACGTGCTCTTCACGGTTCACATACAAAAACCCATCTTTTAATTTATCGGATAATGAAGTTGATTGATTGAATTTACAGGGTTTGTGTCCGTAAACCCTATTGTTGGACGGCAAGTGCGTCGGCCGGTTTTGATTGTGTGTGAAGCAGGGAAGAAGGCGGATTCGGCTGCGAAACGAGCTCGGCAAGCCGAAAAGAGGCGGTTGTATAATAAAGCTCGGAAGTCTGAGATTAGAACCCGAATGAAGAAGGTAACTATTTTAGAACTATATTAACTGGAATGCAGTTTAACATAGATTGACCTAACAGTAACCCGTGTTGTATAACTTGCTAGGCGCTAGTTGGGCGGCGGGGTAAGAGTAACGATTAGTCGGGATTAACTGGATTGAATTTGTATGTAGGTTTTGAAATATACAAATATATCCCGAATTTTCAATTTTGACTGAGTTTGATCAAATAGCGATTAATCGGCAACTAATCGCGGGATTAATCGGAGCCTAGTCGGGATTCTTACAACCATGATCGTAACCGAAAACTGAACCGTTAACTGGAAAAATTAACCATAACTGAACAAAACTGACTGTTATGGTTAAGTGAATATGATTAATCAACCTTGGTTATGGTTAATGTGTCTTTTTGAACTGGCTTTAACCAATACTGAACCGGACTTTGTAGTGTGTTTTTTTTCAAATTTTGTACCTTCATTTTCAGTTTTGAACATTTTAATTTATCCTGCAACTGCAATGTTGTAGTAATCGCTAGGTGTTAGTCGAATGGTGGGGGTACAGACTAGGGATTAGGGATTAATTGAAATTGCAAATTTTATATTAAATTTTCAGTTTTATATTTTTGTACACATTTTTATATGTAGTTTTCAGTTTATATATATACATACACCCACACACACATTTTGGCCCGAATTCGCTGGGCTGTGGTCGGAAATTAAATTTTTTGCCCCGATTTTGGCCTTAAAATCACCTGAATTTGCCCGGAAAATGCCAATCTTGGCCAATTAGGTCCGCCTAGGCACCTAGGACCGACTTTGACCAACCTTGACCATTGACTGATTTGCAGAAATTAAATCCAGGGGGGGGGATTATCGATTAATCGGCAATTTATCGGTGTTAGGCGCCATTTTTTAAAACCATATGCAACTGTCTATGACATAGCTTGAAACACCATAACCAAGACTGGAACCGGCATATTCTAGCTTTGAAATTTCATGATTGAGTTTGGAACACCATAACCGAACCATTTTCAACTGGAAGTAAGGAAAAAAAAAATACATTGGACAATTAACTGAACTTAACTGAAACCAACCCATAATCCCGTAACCGAAGCTCGGATATAGTTATAGTTATGGTTAAGCCCCATAACCGAATCGACTTTGCACATTATGGACAATGCTGCATCAATAAATATCATCTAGCGTGCAAGTTAACCTACGTTGTATGAATGTTTATAGGTTCTTGAAGAATTGGATGCACTCAGAAAGAAGACCGATGCACAGCTGGAAGAAGTTATTGGCATTGAAAAGCTGATTGCAGAGGCTTATTCTGTGATTGACAAAGCAATTCAAGTAGGAACATTGCACAAGAACACTGGAGCCAGGAGGAAGTCCCGCCTTGCGAGAAGAAAGAAAGCTGTGGAGATTCACCATGGCTGGTATGTACCTGCACCTGAACCTGCTGCATCCACTGTTTGAGCCGTTATCTTTGGCGTCTGTGCTATTGTAGATTATGTATTTGCAGGAAATTTTTGAGCAGAATTCATACTCAATGTTTAAGCTGTTGAGCCGTGTTATATCTCTGTTGTTTTACTTTGTTTTATATTAAGGTTATAACTAGTTTGGTCCATTGATGGCTATCAGTGTTTTTTTCCCGGTCTTCATGCTTTATTTAATAATTTAATTTGGGATAATTTCAGCATATATGACCCGTAAGAAGGATTTGGCCCGTTTTCTTTTTAGTTAGATTCATTTGTGTTACATTTATGTACACAAAATTGTTGTATTGGTATTATTTTGGGTTGTTCTATGTGCCATTTTTAACTCAGTTTTAATATATATTGAGGTCTCTAAACGTGCTTAAAGTATGTGTATATGATGGAAAAAAAATAAAAGAAAAAATTATTGGTCAAATTATGAATAAATGACTAGTTTATCGGCGCCTCTCAACCGGCGCTCATTAGTGCTGTTGAAACTGGTCAATCGCTGATTCATCGTCGTCAATCGAATTGGATTAAGTTCTCACAATTGATATCTATTCAATCTCTCACAAACAAGTGAAATCATTGATATTGTGTATTGCTTGAAACACCATCTTTGCGAAAGTTACATCTTTAATTCGAAAGTTACAAATTTCAAACGTAAGTTTACAAGTTACACGAAAGTTCACAAGTTTGCACGAAAGGTTATAGTTTCATGTCGATATCCTTTTGTGCATGTCACGACTTCATTTTCTGGGTTACGCGAGACAACTTTTGTATAATCAAACCGTTATAAATAAACTTATGTATTTTGTAACACACATTACATTTTACCGACCCGATACCGTCTAAACAACATCAGCACGGAGTTTCATGGTTTTTAGCTTCGATACGAGCTAGTTTCGGTTTTTTTTACTACTATCACAATATAACTTTGTAACTCGCAACCGTTTATGTGTAGCTTTTATTTTAGTAGGTCTTATACCGTTGTAAAGACTGCCTTTTGTTTTTTGTTTTATGTATATGACGAATTCCTGACACAACAAACGGGAGAATTCACTAGTTATTATGCTATACATGCGTACTCAACATACGTATTTTTATTCATTTATGTACGATGTTCATTAAGGAAAATTCACGTGACTATCAGCACTATGTTAATTAGGGTGGTGGCACTCCACCTTCAGTCCACTACAACCTATACTAGCTAGTTTTATCCACCGACCAATATTAATATTGTATGACTACTTCAGTCTAATTTAAATGGGTCAATGTGCTATCCCAACCCACCAGCCAATACCCCCATCTCACATTCCTACCTATTCCATCCTCACATCTTCCTGTTTCAAGACTTCAAGCTCAACCCACCTCGAGTCGTACTGTCGTAGAACTCAATTTCCATATCACTTCCTCCTATTCGCTTCCCCGCCTAGCTCCACGCCCACAACTACTCGCTGCCCCTATCAATTCAATGCCATGTCCAGGGTCGTCTCTGACAACTTATGTACCTCGGTTGAGCCAAAACAAAACGACCCGTATGCTCTAACGAGTAACGAATATATAAACTAACTTTTTAAACGATAATAACGTTATAACAATAAATATAGCAAAATTATAATAATAACATCAAATACGTTAATAACTAACGACTAAATGATTATTAGTAAAATTAACAATTTACTTTAACATTGTATTGTTTAAAAGGAAAAAAAAAACTTTGTGGTACTTAAAAAAGATAAGAAAAGTTGAAAAAGATATTAAAGTGTGCAAAATTACAATACAAAATTAACAATAAATTAATATTATTAATGATCTTGCCTCCTCTAAAACATACATACTGCTACAACTTCATACCCATCAGAAAATTTTCTGGCAATGTTTTTTTTTTCTTTGTTGTATCTTTTTTTCTTTCTCTTTTTCTCATTATTTCACAAGTTATTGGCCCAATTTCAATTGTTAATGTTTAAAAAACCTAATACATGTTTAAAAATTTTGTGCCCTCTACTAAAACCGTGCCTCAGACGAGGGTGCGAGTCACACACCTCAAGAGCCGGCCCTAGCCATGTGCTCATGTCCACCTTTAGAGGGGTATCAACGTCTACCACGACATCGCCCTTGAAAGAATTGTAGAGCGATAGTTTAGAAATATAAAATTATTTAATTAAACAAAATACAAAGAAGTTCCAAGTTTTTAAAATTAACTTTATCAAATACTTGAACAGGGTATTAGCATTTATGAAAGAAAGTAGTATGTATGTATACAAAATTCATTTCATACATGGATATTCGGAATTAACATTTTACACATGTATAAATAAATAAATAGGTACAAAAACAAGCATGACCGTGTGTCTAAAATGAGGGGCAGCGGGTCCCGCGGTGGTGTGTCCATACTTCTTATTAATTCCCACGCAATCAGAAGCCTTATGTCGTCAACAACCCTCTTTTAATCATTCACCTTTCCTATCAACTCCTCAAACTATTCACTAATTCTAATTATAGCCCCTCGCAACTCCTATCTGAGACAAAATCAAAATCACTCTTTATTTAATAATCTTATTAAAGCACTATACTTTAATATTGGAATACTTAAATAAATATTTATTTTTCCTTAGTAGCGTAGAAAGATATCAAAAGGTATATTTTTCATACATCGTTCTTAGTTTTACACATCCTAAAATACTTCTTAAGAAAATCCAATACATATTACCGAGTAATTCTTTTCCACATTCACTTTATGTTAAAGAATCTATGTTAAATGATAACATGAGACGATAAAAGATATATGCACTATTGGTTCCCAAAATCGTCACAAAAAATTTCATCAAGTACTTTATCTCACCCGGTTGAACTGGATCATAAAGACATACTTAATACAACTTGATTAGTCTAACTAGGCTTGCAAACGAACCGCATACATTAACCAAACGAATGATCGAACACAGTTCGCAAATGAACGTAGTTTTCTTGTTCGAGTACGTGGTTCATTTAACTTTAACAACTTCAACATAGCATGATAATTAAAAGATTATCGTTTTCTTGTTCGCGTTCATTCGTTAAGAATTGAGCATATTCGTTTTCGCTTATGTTCGTACATAACCGAGCTAAAACAAGCTAAAAGTAACATGAAGAACAATGTGTTGGACCTAAAAGGCTATTAACACTAGATCAGGTTGTAACGGGTCTTAAAAATTTAAATGAATATATTAGATAATGTAAACGAACAAACTTAAACAAATGTAAAATAACGCACATGAGCAAATTCACAAGAAAGAACATGAATGGATGTTCGTTAACATAAATGAATGAACGAGACATGTAAACATCCTACGCGTTTGTCCAATACGAAAGATGGAGGTATTGAAAAAGTAAAAGTCCTTAAATGCAAAGAGGCAGAAGTTAATATTCAAAGTAAATCGAAATGAAATGATAAATTGAGATTCACATGTAAAGAGTTGTAAAAGCTGTTCCCCAGGCCGCGGAGTAGGAGCCAAATATGTCACACACACAGGGCGCCTCCACCTCCACCCCCACCTACATAATAACACAACCCTCCACTTTTATCTCATTACCACCATTAACCCACATGCCAATAATAATGCCTCCGACCAACACCAACACCAACACCAACACCGCCGCCAAAGAAACACGCTACCGCGGTGTCCGTAAGCGTCCGTGGGGCCGTTACGCTGCCGAAATCAGAGACCCCGGCAAAAAAAGCCGCGTCTGGCTCGGCACTTTCGACACTGCCGAACAAGCCGCCCGTGCTTACGACTCCGCCGCCCGTCAGTTCCGCGGCGTCAAAGCCAAAACCAACTTCCCCGACACCGCTGCCGCCGCGCCGCTGCCGCCGGAAGCCCTCGATCTTACCCTCTCCGGTGGGTTTCCGGTAGCCAATAACAACCGCATCAACATCTTCATGTACCACCCGCAAATGAATATGAATAATAATATTAATAGCCGGGTTAATATATTTAGATCGGAAAGATCTGTTGCCGGAGATGCTGACCGGTTGATGCAAGAGAAACCGCTAACGCTTGATCTGGATCTTAATTTTCCACCGCCGGAAGTTGTTTGAATATTATTATTATTTGGGTTTTTTTTTAAGGTTAGATTTAACGTATTAACAGAGAGAAGATAAAAAGTGTTGGAAATGATGTTTAAAAGCGGCCTGATGATAACTTTTTGATGTGCTGATCGATAATGTTAAATTTTGTTGTTGAATTTGTACGTACATACGGTTGGTTACTTGTTATATTGCTGCTAAAAGGATGATGATATTTATTTTTGTAATAAGAGGATTATCCGAATTTAAATATATATTTTATATTTGTTTATGTGATCTATGATTCTAAGTTATGAGTCTAGTTTAGGTTAGGGATACGAGGAAACAATTAAATGGCGCACGGTGGGGTTGATGATGATGATGAGGAGGAGGAGTAACAGGCTGCTGCGGCGACTGTCGGAGAATAGGAAAAAGGTGTTTGTGTTTGTGTTTGTGGTATTTGAGTTTCAACACGGATCTCTATGTCAAATTAATATTCTGTTTGATCCGATGGTTATTATTCAACTCGACTGTTGCCCTCTGCCTCACTCAACACTTGTGCATATTTATATTTATTCACTCACCCTTTTTAAGTTTTTATTATTTGAAAATGTCCGTAGAATATATATTAGACTGTCTGCATTAGTTAGAAGTAATTTTCTCTACAAACAGCCTAGTTAGCGTGTCACGTTAACTTTCTATTTATTTTTTTCACAAATACTTTTGCCTACAACAATAACATATTTATTCTACACAAACAACCTCATAATTTTCATATCACCAACATGGAGGACACACAAACCACCATCCTTCACCATCCTTGATGAAGGATCTTTAAGGATTGATAGACTTCACATCAACCTCCACAACACTTGTCTTTTCCATTCTTCTCACAAATTTTCTCCACATAAGCTATGAATGGCCTTGATGCGGAAGGTCTTATTATATAATGTACTAGTTTGAGCCCCGTGTATTACACGAGAATTGATGAAAATTTAAAACTTTAAATATTAAGCAAAATACAATCAATAACACAATTATCATATATTATTAATACAAAACAATTTACATTAGAACTACATGAATTAAAAAACGAACATTACACAAATATTTTGCAAATAAGTAAATATTTTCTTGTACACTACATTTGTAATTGTATTGATAAATATACCTTGTTTATGAAGAATTAAAATATTTAGTTCAAAATCAAAATATTTTGTCCACGTCTGCTGTAGCTCTTATAGTTGCCCGTGTTAGAACACATGTTCTTTCAAGTAAAAACCAACATTAGATAACGATTAACTTTGACATTTGTTTATAGTCACTACAAAACACACTGCAAGGGAAAACTGGTGTCTTTGAAATATAAATGCTATTTTTTTTCATTATCCACATATTTATACTTATGCCTATAGTCACCAACAAAATCATTCTTTATATGTAACACATATCTTCACACACACACACAAACAAATATATATATATATATGTGTGTGTGTGTGTGTGTGCGTGGGGTAAGGATCCTAAGAGAATCATTGCCAATTTGAGAACCATTTTGGACCACTAAAAAAACCTTTAAAAAATATTTAAAAAATTATAAAACAAAAAAAACGAAAATTTTAAAAAAGTAAAAAAATCAAAATTCTTATATTTCATTCCGGTTTCATTAAAAACCGAATTTTTTTTCTTTTTAATTCGTAGTATACATATACAGATATGTATACTTTCATTTAATCTCTAGTTACGTAATGTACACATATGTACATTATCATTTACCTTAAATTATACATATGTGTATAGGAAAAAACATGTGTGTACATGCTATACATATATGTATAATAAAAAAACCGATTTTTTCTTTTTAATTCGTATTATACCTATACACATATGTATACTTTCATTTAATCTCTAGTTATGTAATGTACACATATGTACATTATCATTTACCTTAAATTATACACATGTGTGTACATATATGTATAATTTAGTTAAATGAGAATTTTTTTACGTTCTTTTTTTTTAGAAACCGGGATGATAAATAAGAATTTTGGTTTTTTTGCTTTTTTTATTTTTGTGTTTTTTTTTGTTTTATGATTTTTTTTATTTTTGGATTTTTTTTTGTGATCCAAAATGGTTCTCATAGTTCTCAATTCCCAAAAATTTCTCACATGATCCTAATTCTATATATATGATGGATATCATTATAGAACTCTTAAATTATTTAAGAATTATAAGGAACTCTTAATAACTAACATTTAAAAAAAATTGTATGTTAACATTATTCGAGTGCAGTTTTATCAATTTTTATATTATATTTATGATTACAATTATATAAATTAGTTTTTACACATATCTAATTTTCTTTTACACATACGTAAGCTTTTTATTACATAAATTTTACACATATGTAAACTATTGATTTATATATGCAAATCAAAATTTTATATATCAAATATGATAAAGCTACTCTCAAATAATGTTATTATATAAAAAAATAAAAAATTTATATTTGGTTTTTAAGAGTTTCTAAAAGTTCTTAATATGTTTAACTTCTTAAATGAAACTAATATATATATATATATATATATATATATATATATATATATATATATATAAGTCTCAAACCTGTATATAAATTTTTTTATACCTCTTGATCAATTAATATCATGTCCTCTGAGATGATCTTCTCCGGTTTATCCCAAAACTGGATTACAAAAAATTTGATGATACTGTCTTAGAATTTAGGAGTTGATTGAGCATGATAAATTTGTTGTCACCAATTAACCTATCTATGTAGGAAAAGTAAATGACTTAATCTACTACAAAGTTAAAGTAAATAAGGAATGCAATTACGAGAAACATATTTCTAGACATACTAACATGTTTGTCATTTTTTAAAAAATATTGATTACTCTGAGTTCGGGATATCAGTTGATACCAAAAAATGTAGTGAGGTTATATATATTAGTTTAATGTATTAGATAAGGAATTTTCAAGATTTGTATACTAATCCCGTGTGAGTAGTTAATATTTTACAAAGCTATTACAATATTTAATTGTTTTGATATATCTATAATTATTGAAACAACTACTGAACTTGATTGTAGCAAATAAATAAACCATTTTTTGATATAAAATATATGATCTGTTGTCATAATAGCTAAAATTATTTACTTATTGATAAAAAAAACTTAAAATTTTGAATATCAACAGATACATGTGATTAATATATATTTAAGGAAGATTGAAATTGGTATATATTTAAGAAAATTTGGAAAATAAAAAAAATGTAGATACATTATTGGTGAGCATATATTTAATTATAGAAATTGATGGTGAACATATCTTTAATTATAGAAATTGAAATTATGTGTTAATTTAAAATACTTATTAATAAAAAAAGATTATGTGCTAAATTATGTATATGCTAGCGAAAATACTTCATGATTCTAGCTTTCTAAATTCCGATTGGTTTAATCCCATTTGACATGTTCTTTTTCTGTAGCTAAATTATTTTATTTTACTACTTACGGATAAACATGAAGTTAATATATAAAAAGAAAAAAAAAAACATATAAATAAACATCAAGACACTTACCTTCCATGTATTAGTCCATAACCGATGATTATGTTTTGTCTTTTAAGGCTTCTTAACACATCCTGAATTTACAAGATGTGTAAGAATGCCACAATCTTAGAAAATCATGAACATGCGTTATGATAAGGAAGTGAAATGTCTCCTACGATTTAATTTAACATCAACTAAAAGACAAAACATTTCGGAGTCAGGTCAAAATAAGTAATGGTGAAGATACGGCGTTGTTTGGTATGAGGTGTTCTAAATTAAAAGAAATATGACCTATTGGGTCGGGTAATAAGTTAATAGCTCATAGGGGTATCCAAGAAATCCATAAACAAACTATATATTAAAAATAGGTTTAAAAAAAATATAGGAGGGCTAAGAGAATGACAAGTGGCAAAAATGTGTATTTTTTTATTAGTATAGTAGATTTTTACGTCATATGAATCTATCCAATTCTAAGACCATACGTAGTGGGTCACTTCCCACCCTTAAGACGTTCTCAAAGCATTGGGAACACCGACTTTAGGGGCGGTTTGGAGGAGGGAGTGCTACGCACAAAGCTACGTAAAGGAAGGAGAGGAGGAATCTGATTGGTTGCTTTATATGTATTTTTAATATAAACGTTAATAAATAAATAATAATAAAAAAATAATTTGAAGAGGCTTCATCCATTATAACCCTTTTATCCAAAAAGCCCCTATGGTATTATGGCACCACATGGTGCAAACCGTCCCCATATGGGCTTCATCCACTACACATGGTCTAAGAATATGCACCTATCTAAACGTCTGCTCACACCATTTTAGAGCATTCCCAGCCCTTCCCACATCCCCATCTTTAAAATTAGATTAAAAAACACTATATTTCTCTCATGTTCAATTAAATAATATATTTTTATCTTTATCATTACAGTTTTCTCTCTCCTTTACTCACAACCAATCCAACAAATATTAAAAAATCAATAGGGGTAAACAAAGTTTTCCCAAATTTACAAAAAATCATTACATTTTTTTCTCTTCATCCCATAATTTATACTTACAACCTCACCTTATATTTTGCAAATTCCCCTCACATAATTAGAGAGGTTGGGTTGAGAATGCTCTTACATTGAATACGTTAAGACAGATTTATCACTTTTTGTTAAATTGATAGCATCTTCAAGTTGTTTTTA
Organism: Bidens hawaiensis; assembly: GCF_021521415.1. Classification (NCBI taxonomy): domain Eukaryota; kingdom Viridiplantae; phylum Streptophyta; class Magnoliopsida; order Asterales; family Asteraceae; genus Bidens; species Bidens hawaiensis. Next base: position 282,136 of record NW_027491665.1, on the reverse strand, counting down.
GCTTGTTAATTTAGTGATCCATGTTAACAAAATAGTGTAACATTGGTAGCGTGCTAGGGCTCAATGGTAAATGGTGTGTGTTTTTTAAAGAGAGAAACCCGAAATAAGCAATTTATATATGTTTGTAAATTGTACAAGTCAATTTTTATCATGTAAGAACTTCTTGTGAAGTTATTATTTCGAATATTCTATACAAGCACATCCCTCTATCTCCAAAATTGTAACACAAACAAAAACTATAGCACACGTTATTTGGCATCGTAAAACAATTCTATAGAAATTGGTGTGACAATTAATCACCTTGTTTCTCTAATTTACTTACAAGGAGGTTTGTTAAGCATACATAAGGGGCTATCTAACTAATACCGTTTTTTTGGGCACGATAAATCAATATTATTAAACGAGGCAGTTTTTCATAAAACAAATTTATTATTTGAAGAGGCTAACAAAAAACAATTGAAGGGTGCACAAAAGATTGAATGATGGTTGATAGGTGGAAAACAAGATTTTTGTTTGAATTGACAGAGAATTCTAAGAGACCCGCCGCGGGGGGGGGGGGGGGGGGGGGCGGATTCAATTTCAGATTTCATCAACTTTTGCAAAGTCATGACGGCTTCTCTTTGAAATCTTTTTCCAGACCGGTGGGCGTGGCATTTGAGCGGGCAGGGAGGGGAGGGGGTGGTTTGCATATTCTTTAAGGAAGTTCTTGGATCATATTGGATTACCTGATGGTATTTGGCCTACCATTTGAAATAAGTTTGACTCTCATAAAGTTAATATTATTGCCTACATGTGATATTAGACCGGATCTCCCTTAGAGCTAATCTTGTGGAAAGGGATTAGATATTCTTTCGACGCTTTGTTTGGTGTGCGAGTATCATGTAGAAATCGGTGACCAAAGGGCCTCTGGTCTAGTGTTATTAAGGTGTTGGATGAGGCTAAGTTATTTTAAATGACAAGGGTTAATATTTAATTTGAATCAATTCAATTCAAAATATTGAAATCGGAGACCATATTTTTGCCTATTGTCTTATTACTTAGACTTCGTATTCTCATTAGGATTTGGTTGGATATCGACTTATCTACGTCTAAGAGAACTCTAGATTTTACGATTTGATTTAGATAATAACAACCTTCACAGTAAAAAGTTGTTAAGTGGAGGCTATAATATTTTAATGGTTTGGTGGGTTATTTGAAATTTTGGGATTGAAGAACCTTTTCAAACAGATAATCGACGGAAAAATACTTTTTATTTTATAGTTCATCACTTTTTTTTTCTTTACTAGTATAAACAATAAATGTAGTATCACCCGGGTGGAGTGGTTAAAATATCTCACGCTGATGTTTTAATTGCGCTTCTTTTTCCTATTATTTAGTTTATGCCAGTCCATCAGTGACCGTTTTAGATTTCTCTTTTATTCGTTCTTAAAAAAAAATCAAACTCGAAATGCTATAAAATTAGAAAGTTTGGTTTTCTAAAAAAACAATTTAGCTTACGAAAATGCATATAATTTCACGTTTTATTAGACAATGGGGGAGCACCTATCACTCATATTTTATCTTACGTAATTTGTATCGTTCCATTCCATCGTAAATCACCATCCTCTATCTTTCACCTAATCTTTCAAAATGAAAGTATTTATCTTTCATCTTTCAACACTATACACGACTCTGAATGTATAAAGTATGTAGAATCCTTAAGTAAAAGGGTGGCAATATGGCGCTCATGCATTCCGCAAGACACCGTCATCCTAAGCGGGCGCATGTTAGTCCCTGCTTCATCTATCGTCCACACCTGCCGTCGGTCTTGTATGTGTGACTTAGAATTATATTTTTACATTATTATTTTTTACAGCTAACTTTTAAGTACAATTAACTTTAAAAAGTTAATTTTGAAATAAACATAAAATCTTCTTATAGAAATAGATGTAAAGATTCTATTGAATGTGGCGATATGAAGAGGTAAAAAGGACAAAAGTAGATGAGGCCACGTGCAGAGGAAGGCGGGTGGGTACTTGATGACCGACATGCGCCGACTGTCGGTTTTTCGAATGAAACACAGGTTTCTTCCATCGCCTTTCAAATCCGACGGTCTCTATTTGCCACCGTCCTTTTGAGTTAATAATATAAAGGTTTATTAAATTTTAATAATCTCTTTTGATTTGATTGGTATTAGCCGATAATAATCCCTATTCATTTTATCACCAGTGGCAGTCCCAGATTTAAAAAAGTTGCCCCCCAGTGGTCCCCCCGTTAAAAATGACTTAACGGCGTTATACTTTTTTTCCGAATTTCAAACTAATGTTTTAGGGCTTTTGATTGGAAGTAGGGTACGAGTCGATTGATGTAAAACTTAGCTCGAAACGATGATCCAAACGACTTGATTTTTGTTAATTGTAAGTTCAAACACCCGAATTGTAGCATTGTTTCGTCGTTTTGGAGCACCATTTCGAACGATGTTTTACATTAATCGACTCGTATCGTCCTTCCGATCAAAAGCTCTAAAACATTAGTTTGAAATTCGGAAAAAAGTATAACGTAGTTAAGTCATTTTTAACTGGGGACCATTGTGGGCCAACTTTTTAAAATTTGGGACCGCCAGTGGTGATAAAATAAATAGGGATTATTATCGGCCAATAACAGTCAATGAGGATTATTAAAATCCAATAAACCTAATATAAAAAGCTCAAAAAGTAGTTATGTTAGTTCAAAACTTAAACCAATAGTTTAATGAATTCTTTTAACAACTAACAGAAACTAAACTCTTGAAAAACTTTCATAAGGGTTCGATGTGTTGAAGCTTAATTCACTTAGTGATTTTTCGTCGAGGCTTTAAGAATATGAATATGACAAATTAGTGAAATTCGAACTCGTGACGTCAAATAAAAGAAACCCTTAAATGAACCTAAAGCAAAACTCCTAACAACCCACCAAATGATGATGATAATAGTTAATGATTTATTATTAGGGCATCCGACGGGGCTACCCGGCGCCTTTTTTTTTTTTTTGCTCAAAATGCCTAAACACCACTACGCAAGGGCAATTTCGGTTAATTAATGGCCTGCATATTTTTGCAATGACGACATTAGGGAAATGGGTTGGTCAAAGGATCCATCATTGAGATATTGATCCTGGGGCTGAAATAATTTCTTTAGTTGGCCCCGCAACTAAGAGCTAAGACAGTCGTAGAAGAGCTTGTTTCATAAAGGAATTGGGACAACCCAAGCCAACAATGATAGTTTTTTTTTTTGTTTAATTAATTTATGGGAATTGGAATTTAGTAAACCGTCTGCAACTATTCATACTGGAAAATCCTCACATTTTATACATTTTTGTCTTGACTGACCCCCCTTAATAAAACTTAACGGCGCTAAGTTTTATCCGAATTTCAAACTTATGTTTTAGGGCTTTTGATCGGAATGATGATACGTGTCACTTGATGTAAAACTTATCTCGAAACGGTGTTAGGCAACAAGCCCTTTGATATTTGGTGGCTTGTGCAGGTGATTTACCGTCACCGATAACGTTTTAGTATAACTGGGTTACTTAAAAGTTAAAACCAAACGAGAAATAAGAATAAACAGTGATACGATATAGAAGACATGGAATACATAATCGTTCAATAGTATTCTAATTTCAGGGAACTAGGAACCTCTAGGGTTTTAAGTGGCGAAGCCCCTAAACCATGAGGAGCTCCAACAGGGCATCGTCTCATTGGCGGGGTCCATGGTAGCGCCCATGTGGGGTCTAAGAGGTAACTCATTGGTGGGGTTGCATTGATTTGAAGTACCATTGGAGGCTGTTTCAGATTTACGTGAGTAGATGAACTGATTATCAGTGGTAAGTGATCAGTAACTCATATCAACGGCAACTTGATCCAACCGTGGCAGGTAGCATAAGTAGTAAGCTATTGGTGATTAGTGGCAACTTGATCTTAAGTGATAAATTACTATCCAGAAGTAGTAACTTACCGTCGTAATTTTTGAACACGGATCCGCCTGCTCTTTTTGATCGCCCAGGTGTTCTTCAAGTCTTCCATGTAACATCCCGAAATTTCATGATAATATTAATTATATTACTTAATATTAGAGAGAAAGTTTACTCGGGTTATCAGGAAATAAATAACAGAATAGGAGTTGGTATGAATCGGGCTAGTGTTGGGTAATGGATGCGGGTTGTGGACTTGGATTATTTGAGATGGGTTAAATGAGAATGGGATTTAAGGGATATAAATATCCCCTAAACCCAAAATATCTTCATTCTCACCCTACACCCAAAAACTCCTAACACACACATACACACACATTCTAACCGATCAAGATTCGGAGCCGAGACCCGAGATTTTGTTGATAGATCTGAGTTGGTAAGGTAAGAACAAATCCAACAAAGCTAATATTACTGAAAATGGTTAGGATTGGATGGGTTAACCGGACCCGAAACCCAAACTGCCCAAATCGGACCCCAAAAAAGTCGTTTTTAGGCCGATTTGATGGTTGGGATTTGTAGGCGCCGATCATACGATTCCGTGGGTACCAAAATCGAGTTATTTGGCTAAGAAACGAAGGATTTATGGGCAAACAGATCTGCAGCGCGATAACTTCGCCTGCAAGATTAAGTTCGCCTGATGAACTTCGCCTTCAAGCGTAACTTCGCCTTCAAGCGTAACTTCGCCTAAGGATAACTTCGCCTGAAGCCAAGTTCGCCTAAGGTTTAACTTCGCCTGAAGCCAAGTTCGCCTAAGGATAACTTCGCCTGAAGCCAAGTTCGCCTAAAGTTTAACTTCGCCTGAAGCCAAGTTCGCCTAAGGTTTAACTTCGCCTGAAGCCAAGTTCGCCTAAGGATAACTTCGCCTGAAGCCAAGTTCGCCTAAGGTTTAACTTCGCCTGAAGCCAAGTTCGCCTAAGGTTTAACTTCGCCTGAAGCCAAGTTCGCCTAAGGATAACTTCGCCTGAAGCCAGTTCGCCTAAGGTTTAACTTCGCCTGAAGTGAAGTTCGTTTAGAAAATAAATTAAAAACCTAATGGAAAATGTGATAAGGCAGTTATCGAAAATAAAATTTTTCCAAGCTGACCTGGCAGCTTAACCCCAGCCAGGGGCTCTGCCCCTTGGACCCCGCTAGGGGCTGCCGCCCCTAGAACCCCGCTGCCAGGGGCGCTGCCCCCGGACCCCCGTTCGTTGTGGGTAGTAATTAAGACTAGAAAGTTGTTATAAGTAGTGATAGTTAAATTGATATGTATACTTGTTATACAGTCAGCCGTGCACAACTGAAGAAAGGGATTACGATCAACGGAGAACGTAACCGTGTTCAGGTGAGTTTCTAGCCCCATTTCCTTGTTATGTTTTCGGGGCTGTGTGCATACTCGATGTGAAGTGTGAATACACTTACCTTAAGTGGTAAGTGTATGCTATAGATGTTATACGAGGTATATATTTGTAATGCTTGTCGGTACGTGAACGATCTTCGGATATTGCACGTATCACCAAGGATAGTAAATTCCAAGTGGTTGATAGTGTGCATGAATGTTATGATGTAACATGTTTATTACGTAAATACCGACCTGATATGAAGTGTGATATAGGCAGGTAGAGGTAGAGTGTGTTAGAAGTGGCAAGAGTCTAGTAAGGGTGTTAGTGGCATAACGTGAGCGCGTGATAGGGAAAGCCTGTACGTGCCATCGTTATTATGTGTGTATGATTGTTGATGTGACTTGCTTATTATGTAAATGATATGAAGCGTGTTGTAGACAAGTAGAGGTAGAGCGTGTTAGAAGTGGCAAGAGTCTAGTAAAAGCGTTAGTGGCATAGCGTGAGTGCGTGATAGGGAAAGCCTATACGTGCCTTCGTTATTAAGTGGCATAGCGTGAGTGCGTGGTAGGGAAAGCCTATACGTGCCTTCGTTATTAAGTGGCATAGCGTGAGTGCGTGGTAGGGAAAGCCTATACGTGCCTTCGTTATTAAGTGGCATAGCGTGAGTGCGTGATAGGGAAAGCCTATACGTGCCTTCGTTATTAAGTGGCATAGCGGGAGTGCGTGATAGGGAAAGCCTATACGTGCTTTCGTTATTAAGTGGCATAGCGTGAGTGCGTGATAGGGAAAGCCTATACGTGCCTTTGTAATTAAGTGGATAAGCTGTAGGGGTAATTAAGTGGTTAAACAGTAGCGGGTCAGATAGTGGACTACGTGTCTTCGGATACGCATATGATGTATGTAGTGGTTGTATGATGAGTTGCTTGATTAACTAGAACTCACTCAGCGTAGCTGACTTTTAGTATGCACGCAGGTGTGCTGATTACAGAGTTAGCATGAGGATGACACACGGCATGGATTGAACGGCTGACATCTGAAGAAAGAAGTAAAGATGTTTTAAATATAAAGTTTTGTGTCATGGTATCAAAGAAAAGATTCAATGTTTTGTAACAAATGATTGATGTTTTATATTCCGCAAAAAAAAAAAGTTTTAATAAACTCTGATTTGAAGGACTGTGTTTATGAGTAAATCCGACGCTAAAGTAGGGCTACCGGGTTCGGGGCCTTACATTCCATCAACCACACACACTCCGTCAATAATCTCCATCTCCGAGGAATGAAATTACACATCCGAATGATATCACTAGAAGTAGAATCCAGTGAATTCGCATACTAAGCAATCTTACACTGCCACACTACAGAACAAACTTTGGTGTCACGTATTCAAACTCGGAACATTTCTCGTTGATGTTCATTCGATAGGTGGGAATTTGGTTTTCGCACACCCGACTGTTTACACACCCTTTTACCAATTTCTCATTGCATTAGACTAAATTATTCATTTATGTGTTCTCAAATTCAATATCTATTAACTGATTGCTGGTTTGGTATAAACCATAACACTGTGGATTTAAAGAAAATGCAACTATCTTCTCTTCTTGCTATTCACATTTGAATAATTTAATAACTAATAATAAACACAAAATCCACCGAAAGGCGTTGTAACTCTAATCCGCATACCATCTCTCTCTAAGTTGAGTTGAGATCTCTTAAAGCTTGCGCTTGCCATCTGCACCGAAAAAAATAGTAAACAAGGTGCATTGTTGTAAGTTGAGTTGAGATCTCACAATTCTATGCTAAAAATAACAAACCTTGAAAGCAAGAACTGTGCAAGCGGGCTTGAGTTGTCATTCGACTGAGTCTCTTTGTTCGGCTGCTTTTTTTTGTTATCTGCTTCTGCATTTGCATGTACACTTTCCGGCTCAATTACCTTTTTACTCTTAGAAAATCCACGTATCGCCACCTCTTGAAGATCCTTCAACGACGCTTCCTTTGAACTGAAAAAGCATTTTCATTAATACAATCAAAAAGAAAGATAAGAAAAGATTCAAGCAACTACCTTGCTAACCGGTGAAGAATCCTGGTGACAAGAAATTCACAAGATCCCGGTTTTGTGTATTCCATATCCATCAATGAATTTATCACTGAACGAACAGCAGACGCCTCTAGATCATCTGCAACCGCCTAAATTCACATACAATATCACAATGTTATTATTATTGTTATTATTCAACTCTTTATAAATCATTATCGAATATATGATAAATTTTTACCTCTTTCAAAGAAGGGACTATGAGAACTGACAGTGGAGCGGATGCTGACGAAGCAGCTGACCTGGCATCCTCTTCATCGTTGCTTGCATAGTGAGGTTTTCGGAATGATTTTATTGCATCACAATAGTCGCTTGAATGTCTGAACCAAGGATTAAAATATTTCAAAATATATTGACTTTAATTCGCTGATTTATACAAGAAACCGTACCTATTTGTTGATTTCTCGGTTTTTATACTTTCTTGGACACCTTTATCAACTTTGGTTAAACCCGACTTATCTTTAGTATGCCCTTTATTCATTCCTCCTTGAATTGCAGCCTTTTCCTGATAGCATACAACCAAATATATTATAAGATACGTTTCACAACATAATTGTCAATATAATTATAATTAATAATATTCAACCTCTACTAGATTTAATGCGCTATCCTCATGTGAAGCGGATGACGTTTTTTCTTGGATTCCGAGCCTTGACTGAGTGCGTGGAGAATCTGAGTCATCATGTTGACCACGGTAGACAAAAGTACCACTTATCGAAGCATCTTCAAGAGAACTAAATGTGCTACTTGACTATAACAAAAACCCTAACGAAGTTAAACAAAATTATTAAAAAAAAAACTTTACAACAACTGAAGCTTACCATGGTACTTTGATCACTAAAAAGTGATGAACTATGAGTTCTTGAAGATCTCACAACAACGATTCCCGTGCCATCCATAGACACAATATCATCATTGCAAGAATCTTGTTTTCTGTCATGATCTGATCCTCTAGAATCTCTTCTAGAAGCTTCTAGTAATCGCCTGGTACCACTTTCCATATTTCTCTTGTCGGTTTTGCGGTCTCTAATTTGAGGTGGCTTTACAGCACTTCTATATGTACCCGTACTCCCGGTCCAACCTGTGCCGAAATCCCATCCACCATTTCTTCTACCCTGCCCACTGTGATCAAAAGTACAAGTCAGCAAATTATTTAGAAACAAAAGGGTAAAAATGTAAATAGTGTTCAACCTGGGTTGGATGGTTTCTTCAGCTGTTGGTTCCCTGGTAACCTTCACGGTATCAATTCTAGGCGTTTCCGCGTTCTTGATCTGAAACTTTGGTCTTTCTCTGTCAGGATAGAAAGATTTGGTCAAGTTAGACGCTTTAATGGAAAGAAATAATAATAAAAATAACATTAATAAGTATAAAAATAAAGGCTAAATTTTTAATATTAAAGTGAAAAATAGACCACATTTATTATACTTAAAGATTAATAGCACTAAAAGAGCACCTGATTCTCTCCATGAGCCTTGGATTCTTCCTCGCATTTTTAATAAAGCAGTGTTTCAAAAGTTCCTTTGCACTTAGTCTCTGAACCGTAGAATATAAAAACAGTATTAATATTATTAGAAAAAGAATAACACGCACACGCACACTAACATACCTCAGCAGGCACCTTCCTTAAACACAATGAAACAAACTCCTTCAAAGGACGAGAAAAGTGTTCATCTAGCTGCAAACAGAACCAATAGCTAGTCAAACTAAATAAAATATTATTATTCAGAAATAAAATTAAAGAAAAATTAAGGACCTGGGGCGGGTTTTCTCTCGGAATGATGAAAAGAACTCTCATTGGATGAAGATCAGCAAGTGGAGGCTCCCCTTTAGCCATTTCAATGGCGGTTATACCTAAAGACCAAATATCTGCCTGTGTTGACCAAAGTCAAACAAAGTAGTAATGTGTTAAAAGTCAACGAGATAAAAATTAAATCGAATGGAGAAAGTCAGAAGTGTGACCTTCTCGTTATATCCATCTGCATTCTGAATAACTTCTGGAGCCATCCAAAATGGCGTTCCTACAAACGTCTGCCACATTCAATCATAATATTAATATCAGTGATTTGTCGGTTCCAAACACGCGTATGTTAGATAATCTTAACATTACCTTTCTTCTAGAAACTGTTCTAGTTAATTGTGCAGACACGCCGAAGTCTGCCACTTGTCACAAAATCCAAATACAATATGAACCAAAGATCATATTAATCATAATTGGTATAATTGCGCAAAAACAACGTACCTTTACGTCACCATTGGCGGTCAACAAGATGTTTGCAGCTGTCAAAAAAGACCTGTTTACATTCATTCATAACACAACAAGGTACAACAAATAATTTCGCTAGTGTTATCCTATTTTAACAATATTCCAATTAAAGAAATGAAACAAAGCATGTAATCAATAAATTTCAAACCTTTAATATCTCTATGGATCTTTCCTTCGGTATGCAGATATTCAACTGCGTGCAGCAAGTCACGTAATATGCACGCGATTGACATTTCATTCAACGGTTGATTCGGTTGAATCTGTATAACAAACATTTAATAACACTTCTTAAAATTAAACACACGCATATTATATCCATTAGAGCAAATAACCTACCAGATCAGCAATCGAGCCACCAGCCATGTATTCCATTATTATCCATAACTTCGTTTGATAAAGATACGATCCGTAGTATTCTGTAACATACTGCGACCGACATTGTTGCAAAACTGCTATTTCCTAAAAATATTCAATCTCATCACTTAATCGAATTTCAAGAAACAGTCATAAATTGATAAATAGATACCTTTTGAATGTCTTCAATCTCATCCTCTCTGCAAACAATAAAGCACAAAACTTTACTTCTAAATAATATTTTTAACATAAAAATTAAAAAAAAAATAAAAAGTTTAAAGAACAAAATCTCACGATTCTTCCAAGTCAATAACTTTAACAGCAACTTCTTTATTAAGTTCCTTATCAAACCTGCAAACCAACATTATGCATATAATCAAAATCATAAATTTTTTAACTTGCAGATTAAATTTAAAAAAAAATTAAAAATAAAAAAAAATACCCTTTATAGACATCACCAAAAGACCCTCTGCCAATGAGCTCCAGGCTGCTAAATCTTGATCCAGCATTTACCATCTTCCTCAAAGACTCAAATGCATATTAAAACAATAAAAGTATAAAGAATTGTTGCATTCCCAGTTGGAGTTGACAATGCTTGTGGGCTGAAAGTGAATTAATAATTAAAGTAATTAGGGTTTGTGAAATGGGATTAAATGGTTGAAGAAAGGTGGGTCAAGATTCAAGGAGGAAAGAAATGAAATTGAAATTGAAATTGAAAAGCTGTCTGATTTCTGTAAATATTTGACATAATAATGATAATAATTTCTGTTAAAAAGAAAGCCGTTATTTGGGGTACTAGGATGGAAGGTAGTAAACACATGCTTCAACAACATTAAACTCATGTCTCTTTTCCTTTAAAGTATGATCTTTTTTGTTTTTTTAACAGCTAATTTTTTATTTTTATTTATAAACTCGGCTAGTAAGAAATTACAAACTTACCAAGAAAGATGTCCCCTAAATACAAGTACAAAATTAGAAAAGAGAAAACGCGACAACTGATCACACGAAACGTAACAAAAAATAAAGTTGAATACGATAACAAACTCCGATGAACAAATAAAACTACAATTTATTTATCTTATATTAGTTAATATATTTGAAAAATGTATAAAGTAAATCATTAATATCATTATCGTCCATAATTAAAGGCTTCAAAACTGACTCCACAAAATCACATGTCTAGAATATGTCAAAACTTTATGTAACAGTCAGAACCAGCTAAAAGGTGTCGGTTAAAGATATGTGCTCCCTCTTACCTCCCTTTTCTCACATGTCCCAACATTAAACTTTTGTTTTTATACGATAACACTCATGATGGTTCAAAAAGATAGTTGTTAGTCCAGCTAATAAAACGGATGGCGTGACGACCTTTTTTATGAAGCAGTTAAGTGTAATTTGTTTGTGATTGAATATGGGATTACAATCAAGTAAGCCCAACAATCTTGACCCATAGCCCATGTATTTGTTAATCTGGACTTTGATAAATTGTTATGGCCCGGTAGAGTGCACAAATCGGTTAACCAGTTAATCGGGTCGGGTACTAACCGATTTTGATAAAATAATAAAAAAAAATCGGCTAGCCGGTCGGCAAATAACCGGTTAAAAACCGGTTTTAATAAAAAAAATTTTTAAAAAATCGGTTAACTGGTTTGTAACCGGTTTTGAAATCAATAATATAAACCGGTTACTAACCGGCGGTTAGAATTGGTTAGTAACCGGTTAGGATTGGACCGGTTAGACTTTCGGGTACGAACCGGTTTCTGTGTGCACCTCTAGTTATGGGGTTGCTTTGGGTTATCTCAAAATGAACATAACTAAAAATTAATTATAAAAGGAGACGGGTCATATCGAATGATTTGAAAGATATTAAGGTATGAGTTATTTGACATATATAAACAATCGTTAATTATCTGTTTTTGTCCATCTCTCCGGGTACAGTTGAAAGATATAAAGGTATGAGTTGTTTTAACATATATAAATAATCGTAAATCTTAAGTTTAATTATATGCTTTTGTCCATCTCTAAGGTAACTCACCACCTCGTCAATCTCCCCGCTAACTCACCACCTCTTACGTGTTTACCTGTTTAGATACTGGTTCTATCAATTTTTTAGTTTAACCGATTAGGCTCGACTGTTCTATTTTGGCTTATACTTTAGTTTTAAGTCTCTTTTACCATCAAAAGGTGTTGTTTCAACCAAAGAGGAGAAAACAACCTATTAATTGAAGACAAGCACAAGGAAAAAGGGTTCTCCTTTTATAGTGAAAGCCACCCATTGGTTTTTCCTTTCACCTTCAATGTGGTTTAACAAAAGGTTAAAAACTACATTCTTCTATTATAAACATGAGGAGATTCTTATTTTACATTCTAGCTCTTCAGTTAAAATCTTTGATCATCTTTCTTGAAGAATGTGAATGCAAAACATATAATAGACAAAAGTTGAAGAAACCATAAGTTTTGTTGGATGCAATTAGATGTGTATCAAAGCTCAAATTGTTTTGGCTGAGTTTCCAAATACATCATCATTTAATATTATAATTAATAACTAGATCCTTCAACTTGTGATTGTGTTGGAAGACCAATTTCGAGCTATTTTAAGATATGCAAATACGTAACATAAGCTACTTTAAAATATAAAAAAGATATTATGCTAAATACTAGTTTGGTTCGGTTTGCTTTTCCTGGTTTTCAGAAAACATAAAACCGAAACCGAACCATAACCTTTGGTTTTCAATAAATACAAAATCGAAACGCCGGATTTTCGTGAGGTTTGGTTATTTCCGTTAATTTGGTTTCAGTTCAGTTTTTCAGTTTTATGTCAACCCCTAGATAGATAGATAGATAGATAGATCTTATCTATTTTCTCAAAACTTTTTATAAATAAGCTAGTTTGAGATCCATATAGAACATGGATTTTCGAATAAAAGATAACATATAATAAATAACCAAGCCAGCATAACGCAAATAAGATTAACAAAAGTCAGTATCAATTCAACGAAATGTAAACCACAATGAAAATGCTATCGAGATTAAGCCGGAATGATTCTACTTATTTCACATTTAAATTTATTATTATATCCATGACTTCATATTACAATGCATAGCTAGAATCATAGAGGTTTAAACTTATGTTTATGATAAACTGTTCGTGTAACATCTTGAGTTACGGGTAGAAATGAATTTCAAGGTGCACATGAAAATTCATTTCGAGATTTGCAGTTGTAGTATAATAACTTTGAACACTTTAAACCATTTTCTAGACTAGTGCATTTGATCCAAACCTATTTTAGTAATAACTCATTTTGAACCAAACCCATTTTAGCCCGATTCTAAAAATTTTACTCAACCTGTTCTAACCAGAAATTGATTCGTTTGTAAATGAGCTGAATCGGTTTGTAAATGAGTCGGACCCTAGCAAAGGTAAGCACAGATCGTCGTCCCAAACTTATATACATTAGGTGTCGCGTCTAACAAAATAAGGTAATAATGTTAACATACACTACACGCAAATGATTCGTGTGAATAGAATTGAGATTCAGCTAATCATGGATACGAATTATACGAAAAACATTCAGCACGGCTGCAAGGAGATGATTGTTACTTTAAAAAAAAATAGTGGGGTCATTTTATCATGAAAAACTAGTGTTTTTCCCGGGCGCGTTAGCTCAGTAAAACCCGGGGGTGGTAAAACCCAAGTGCTGATGCGGTAAGTCGACGCGAAATCGGTCGGTTTTGGTTACGTGCGTTATTGTACCGGAACTAAGACAAAAATAAAACAAAAAATTATAAAAATTGGGGTGGACCAATGGCATGGCGTCGATCGGTAAAACTCGGCCGCTGTCGATCCTAAGCGAGGCGGTGAGTCTACGTGAATTCGGTTGGATTTTGTCATGTTCGTTATGGTACCAGAACTAAAAAAACAAAATTAGCATTCGGACAGTTTTCGTTACGCTACTGGAATTAAAACAAAACGCGATGAGTCTATGCAAATTCGATTGGTTTCAGTCAAGTTCGTCACGATAACGTAACTAAAACAAAATAATAAAACAACAAAATTGGCATTCAGTTGATTTTCGTTACATTCATTACGGACCGACACTAAAACTTAAAAAAAAACAAAATACCACTAATACGTTGTCGCAAAGTAGTCCAATGAAAACTTTGCAGTTTGCATCACCCAACTTCTAAATTGTTATTTGTTATATATAATATATGATAATTACTACAACAAACATGAAACATGATTGAAGCCCAATCAAATTATAAAAAGCATTCCAACTCAAAGGTTCCCTTTTGATATAATTATGATGCAATGATTATTTAATGAATGAATGTTTATTCGTTCTAGCATCCCGTTCGTTGATGGGTTTAACCAAATGCCCTTCATTGATTAAAGCCAACATGCTAGTCTAACTTCTAGTCGCGTTGGCCTTAGTTTGCATATTGTAATGTTTGAAGTATCAATTATAATAGGCATTCACGATACTTAACCATATTGTAATAAGTATAATAAGATTGAATTTGTCGACAAACACAAATCATTATGTGTTCTTATTATCAAAAATTAAAACTATATTTGAGTTTTGAATCATGAAAAACTTTAATAGGAAATTTTAAAATGCCATCAGTTTCTTTAACAATCTATATAACATGTCTTCCAGAAAAAAAAAATAAAAAATTTGCGAAAATGATTTTTAAAAAATCACACAAAGAAAACGTTTGAATCGGATCTAGCACAATCATTTCACATAAGTTCTTGAATCAAAGCTTAAAAGATTAGCCCATCTATTAAATGGACGGATTTAGTGTAGCGCCAGGAAAGGTGTAGGCATCCGCTCAAATCTATAATTCCAAAAATAGCCCAATTATAATAGGAGATTCTATTTTTGTGCCATTAAATAACAGTTTCCAGAAATGTCCCCTGCAAACACGTTTTTGACGACATGTAGGCTTTAACGTGTCTTTCACTACCTGTTAACCTCCAACGCGTGTCTTTCACAGCATGTTAGACTCTAACGTGTCTTTAACGACATGTTAGCCATATTAATTGTTTTTTAGTATTACATTATTATAATTACTTAATACATATATATTTGTCATTTCTTTTATAACTTGTAATACATGAAGTTTTATAAAGTTCCAAATATACCATTGAGACTTACTTATTTTTATCTACGTATTTGCATAAATTTTAATTAAAACAAGACAGGTCATATTTTATTAAACATTTATTGAATATTTTAATATCAATTTGACACTCGGTTTTGAGTAAAATTTATGATAACATATAGAAAAATAAACAGGTCTCAACGACATATTTAAAATTATATATAAATTTATATATTACAAGTTATAAAAGAAATAGAAAATATGTATTAAATTAATTATAATGATGTAATTAAAAAAAACAATTAATATGGCTAACATGTCGTGAAAGACACGTTAGAGGCTAACGTACTGTGAGAGACGCGCGTTAGAGGTTAACAGGTCGTGAAAGACACGTTAAGGCCTAACACGTCGTCAAAGACGTGTTAGCAAGAGATATTTCTGAAAACTTTTATTTAAATTGACAAAAATAGAATCTTCTATTATAATTGGGCAATTTTAGGAATTTTTCAAAAAAATTTAGTCCCCCAAACTAACTTTTTTAAGCAAGGTTAAATTTTTTTTTTCTATTTAACGACCTCATCAAAACGCGTTGATCCTAAGTCAACTTAGTTACTGTTTTCTATATTTTACGTCTCATTCAAATTTTTGTCTGGTAACATGTGTGGTTGAACGTTTTTGCCTCTACTATCTGTTCAGTTTAACAATCCCATCGCAAAGCATGGGTCCAACCCCCCCCCCCCCCCAAACACGTTGATTCGATAAAACTTTTCAACGTTACTGGTTGAGTTGAAGATAAAATCCAAAGTGTTTGATCTTTAATCATCTTTATCATAACAAGAAACTTTGGTAAGTTCCTCTCCCAAACCATGGACTTTATAAAATTCATGGGTAGTAATGTGTTTAGTGTTATTAGTAAATTAATCTAGAAAATGCTTGTTGAAATATGCTATTATACCTCTATCTTAGTTAGATCACGTTCATAGTACTTATAACTCCACTGTTTTAACGATAAAGAAGCATATATGTGTGTTAAGGCTTTATGGTGACCAATGATCTGGGTTTTATGGTTTTATGATAATGGATTTGAGATTTTGAGTTGTAAGGTGGCATATGTTTATTTTTATTGGTTAGTAGTGTAGGTACTTGTGTAGTTGTGTGTGCAAGAAAAAGTCCCCACCCCCATGCTTAGGGTAACGCGAGTACTTGGGGACGGTGTGGATTGTCTCATGTAATCATGTTGCATCACAGCAATGCAAAAGAACGTCGTTCCTCGTTCTTGCGGTGAAATATGATCATATTCGAGAAGTGGATGACAGAGTGTATGCGATGTACTATCAAACCAAACAAGTTTAATGTATAGCCCTTTGTTTTTTTTTTCTCAAAAGGATTTCCCAAACTTTAATTTTATTTTTAATTAAATATAATTTAAATTGATTGTATATAATTAAACAAAATATAAAACTTAGTTAAAAATAGTTTTTATTAACTTTATTAAACATGCTATGCTTGGATTGACTTATTAAACCTGTTTATTTAAACATATAGACCTGCTAACCCATTTTTTACAATCCATCTACCTGATTAATACGTTTACAATTTGATTGCAACCCACAAAGCCATTTGAACCATTTTTTTTAAACAGGTTAAGCTCTTCGTGTACGAGCTCTTGTTGATGTTCTTAACACATAGAAACACGAGTTGTGTTTAGATTTAGCAATTGAACATGTCAATCAATAGCCTAAATCAGCCAATCCAACACAATTAACATCAAAACAATACTTGTTAAAGTAAAAGGCTTGTGTATGTCTGTATGATATCATGCTTTTCGTACAGTGACGATTAAATTAGGTTGGCCAGAAAATCAGAAAAATAAAAAAAGGGGCTTCAAAATACATAATAAAAAATAAAAAAAAACAACTAAAATCGAATATGTTTTTTAGAAATTTAATAAAATGAGTTAACGTTGAAATACGGGCCGCTATAATGGGAAAACGAGCTGGGAGGCCAAAAGATTATTTGGAAAAAACGAGAGCTGGGCCCACAAAGATACGATTGTGGGGCCCACATCCGAGTCCTTGGCCGGTCAAACCGGAGCCGATGAGACTTTGACCCACGCTCTCACACTCTTCGTCTGGCTCACCGCAGTCTTCCAACCACGGCGCGTGAGTACACCGCGCGTTATTCTATGTCAAGTGATGCAATGTGTCCCCGCAATTTGTGTAAGTGCTCCAGACTTTTTTTATCCACCGACGCACGACCGTGGCACGTGTGCACGTGACCACCTTAATCTGTATTTAGTATTTTAATGCTCACATGTTAACCATAGTTTTGGATTAAGTGGTTAAAAAACATACACTACATGACTATAATATGTACCTATACCTCACAAGAATAAATAACATAGTAGTAGCTAACAAATCTTGTTCTGGTGGTATATAAGTTATAGATTAGATGGTGTTAACTAACAGTTATAGGTTCTAGTCTAAGTTCAAACAACATTATAATAGATTTCATGTGAATTTATCGTAAAAAGAACTAAGAATAATATATATTCAATGGCGCACCTACCTCTTACACTACATGTAATAATTGCAACGAGATTTTGAGGCTTTTTACAAATACATTATTTTTTCAAAATTTTTATTGCTGACTGGGATGTCACGTATCATAAAATGCCCGTATTTGCTTACTTATCATCACACATGGTCTTAGGGTGTGTTTGGGATTCCTTATTTTCCTCTTCTTATGATTTATGATGGCTGAATAAGTCCTTTTTATGTTAACAAAGTGTTTGGGAACACATAAGACCTTTTCCATATCACCTTATCAACAAAACCAAAATAAAGGTTTTTAATAAGTTGGAGTTTGCTAACTTATCTTCTTATAGAATTAGAATGCCCGTTACACCCTTCCAAGTTTCATTCCACCCAACTTATTCACTTGTACAAAAATGTTCTTTTTGGTCATTTTACATCAATAAGTTAAACCAAACTTTTTAAAAAACAAATTATTGTCTTATGTTAATCCAAACATTTTTTTAAAAACTTTTTATTAGAAAGCCATAAGACATTTTCAACTCATCAAAAAAAGTTCTTTTTACCTTGAATAAGGAATCCAAACACTGTATTAGAGAGGGGGCACCTATTTTAACTTATCTTCTTATAGAATTAGAATGCCCGTTACACCCTTCCAAGTTTCATTCCACCCAACTTATTCACTTGTACAAAAATGTTCTTTTTGGTCATTTTACATCAATAAGTTAAACTAAACTTTTTAAAAAACAAATTATTGTCTTATGTTAATCCAAACATTTTTTTAAAAACTTTTTATTAGAAAGCCATAAGACATTTTCAACTCATCAAAAAAAGTTCTTTTTACCTTGAATAAGGAATCCAAACACTGTATTAGAGAGGGGGCACCTATTTTAAAATTTCTTTTTTTAGTGTTATCCATATGTGAATCCCAATCCAGTATCCTTAAAATTAGTGTTAAGCCCCTGTCAACCCCCCCCCCCCCCCCAAACACCCCCCTTGATAATTTTTTTGGGCCCCTCATTTATATATCAATAGCTAATTCATATCATAGTGACCATCAATGTTTGGATCTAAAGGTACACTTTTTTCATGCTTTACCTTTTACAAATATAATTTATTGTTACAAAAACAATGCATCTATGAACTCATAATGAAATTATTAGGACCATGCCCTAATTAAATAACAATCCAAATCTAACTTCAAGATCCCTCTCATGATTTGGACCACAAAGGATTCTATTTTGCCAAACCCACAATGTCCTTAACAAACCTTCCACCGTACCATTAAGGGATGTGTTTGGTCATGGATTGTGACCTTGCCAAGGCCAATTCTGCCCTGTCCAAACAACCCCAAAAACACTAACACTTTGGGACCATACTTGCTACCTTTTTTACTGTTGCAAAAGTTTGAATTTTCACATTGCATAAAAGGGAAAAGAAATTGGGTACTTTAGTTTAGACAGGGGGTAAAAAATTGTACATGAAATAAAGTAAACTAAGTTAAGTCTTATCATTTGGATGGTTTGATATTAAACTCCTTTGGTTACCTTTTGATAATTCTACAGTTTAATTTGGTTCGAGTTTGAAACCGATCTTGTAAACTAAAACGGCTTCACAACCTTGATTTTCAACCCCCCCCCCCCCCCCCCCCCCCCCGCGAATATGTAGCTAAGTAAACCTATCATAATGACGAAACATCTTTATCATTTTAAATACTTTATACAAACCAATGATTAAAACATAAATAACAAAGTTGATTCAACCCGTCAAATAAGATTGCTAAACAACTAAATCGATGAATGGAATGTTATGTCAAACATGCCTACATGGTTGGCTTGATTTATCGTTCTACGAAACCATACCATTTATGATCAAGATGTTTGTCAAAACTGACTGGACCACACCATTAACAAAACAAGTTAAAGCATCCATAATACGTTGGATTTGAACAATTTTGAGGAGTAATGGTATGATGTGGAGCAGAGAGGCAACATTAACATTATTTTGTATAAACGCTAAAAATAACTTATACGAGACAAACATGCGTTTTCATAGCTTATTTTGACCGGATAATACACGTAAATCTTACGTAATGAAGTTTTTTTATACTAGTGTGGGTGATGCGATGCTTTAACACACAAGGTAACACCATTTATGGGTGAAAACAACTTGTGGTGAAAGGCAAATTAATATAATTATATTGCACGAGCAAGTTAAAACATCATCATTTAATAATTTTCAAGAATTGGGTAAATCAATAAATGAAGTTAACCCACACAACAAATAAATAAATGGATGATAGAGTGGTAGTTACCACTTACTACTTTAACTAAAGCAAGCCTTTTTCTCATCCTGCAAACTCTCACCGCCTTCTTTCTCCCCAAGGTAAATCAAACCTCACAATCATGTCATAAATATAAACCAAATTATCACACCTTGAAGCCACAGCTATGAACTCACACTACTGTTGAAATATATTGAAGATCAAAGTTTCCAAAAGTAGTATACACTATACACAACAAAAAGAGAAAAAAAAAACATCATGGTGGGCTCAGGAACAACAACAGATAGAAACAAAGAAGCAGTTGGAATGTTGGCTCTTCATGAAACTCTACGAAACGTTTGTTACAATTCCGACTGGACATACTCTGTTTTCTGGACCATTCGTCCTCGGCCGTAAAGTTTTAATTTTTATACCTTTAAATTCAAGATAATTAATGGGTTCTGTTCGTTTTGTTGTTACTGAAATGGGTTTTGTTTTTTGGTTGTTTTTAGGCGGGTTAGAGGTGGTAATGGATGTAAAGTTGGAGATGATGTTGGTAGCTTGTAAGTAAAAAAAAAACCTTTTTTTTTTTTGAGTTAGTGTTTTTGGGTGGTTTATGATGAAACTGAAATGGGTTTTGGTTGCAGGATGTTGATGTGGGAAGATGGGTTTTGTAGATCAAGAATGGTGGATTGTGTTGAAGAAATGGATGGAGGTGAAGACCCTGTTAGGAAAGCTTTCAGCAAGATGTCTATTCAGTTGTATAATTATGGAGAAGGGTGGGTACTTGGTAGGTGTTTATTATTAAATAAATATTAATTAACTTCATGGTTTATGATCTGTGATCAATAACAATAAAGTGTCACAAGTCACAACATTAAACTCAAAAACAATAATTTTTATTTAGTAATTAGGTTTTTTTTTTTAAGTAGTTTTGATATAATGATGATGATTGATGTTATTGAGGTGCAGATTGATGGGAAAAGTTGCATCAGATAAGTGTCACAAATGGGTGTTCAAAGAACCTTCAGAATGTGATCAGAGTATATCTAACTATTGGCAAAGTTCTTTTGATGCTGTATGATCCTAAAGAACACACACTAAAGCACACACTTACTTTATTTACTGTTCTTTATGTTCAATAATTTAAGCTTTTAACTTTCTTTAAGTTTACTGCGCTACTGTTCACTTAATTATTTCTCTCAATAATTAAGGCTCATAAATATCTGATGGTTTTGCAGCTTCCTACTGAATGGAATGAACAGTTTGATTCTGGAATTCAGGTAAAAAATTAGAGATATGTTATTCATACACCTTTTGGTTAACCACACACCCTACATACGGGGCTATACAATCGTATGGAACCCTACATTAAAAATTATCTTTATCAAGATTTCCAGGTCTTAAAAGGGCCAGGTCGGTGAAAAATAAATGACATACTGTCCAGACACCACTGACCGTGTCATATGGGCCGTATGGTCATATGCGTTGTATGATGGGCCGTATGAGGTGGTATTCGCTAAATTATACGGTGTATATGATGTGTTTGACCGACCCAGAAGTATGACATGACATGTATAACCATTTTTCGTACTATCATATGGCCCGTATGATGTGGCGTGCTTTGGGGTATAGCATTGATTGACATCATACTGGATATATGTTATCATGCGGTCCGTATGA
Source organism: Bidens hawaiensis (assembly GCF_021521415.1). NCBI lineage: Eukaryota > Viridiplantae > Streptophyta > Magnoliopsida > Asterales > Asteraceae > Bidens > Bidens hawaiensis. The sequence goes on along the minus strand of NW_027491665.1, from coordinate 260,532 downwards.
TATGAGAGATACACTCAGTATCCAGGTTTACAGATTCAGGGTGATGTATTTTTAGCATCACCTCTTTAAGTTCTGCTAATTTAATTTAATTTAATTTCACTAGACTATAGCTGTAATCCAAGCTGGACATGGACTCTTGCAACTTGGATCGTGCAAGATTGTAAGTATCATTACGAGTCAAGTTTTCATTTCAAGAAAAGTGGTTAAAATCATCATTTTTATGCCAAAAAAAAAACTCAAATTTATTATGTTTTTGGGTGTGTAATTAGGTACCTGAAGACCTTCATTTTGTGCTTAGAATGAGACACACATTTGAATCACTTGGCTACCAGTCGGGCTTCTACCTGTCCCAATTATTCGCATCAGCATCATCCCCTTCTTCAACGGGGCTTCCACTAAAGCAACCAACCGTCCCAATCCACCCGTCTCCTGCGTACAACTGGGCCCCACCGAACCGAATGCAATCACCAAGTTTCCAAAACCCTGCAAGACTCGGGTACGGGCCTAAAGACGAGACAAACATGTTCCTCCATCCTCACTCATCCGAGCCACAAGTGGGAAACATGATGGGTCATGATCACGGTGAACACGATATCAAATGGCCCAACGGGCTCACCTTCTTCAACGCACTTACTGAAGGGCTCGGTGGCAAGCCTGATACCGGTCAGAACATGAATCATGAAAAACACGAGGGTATGTACACCGATATGGAAAATTACTTGGAGTGATCGAATGATAACATGGCTAATAGTTTGTGACGGATCTTAAGAAACGAACTCTTTAGAATAATCTTGGTTTCGTTGTGTACTAATTTGTAGCTGTTTTTGATCCTTTAGATGTTTATCTTTCTTGAAATGGTTAAATTAGTGAGACTTTATGACAAAAAGATAGAATCCCACCATTGCATTCTGTGCATGTCGACACAAACCGCCCAAATAATCTCTAGCAGGAGCCTTTTCTCGGTCTGCCGGAAGATATCAGTTATTGTAATGAAAGGTTCCCATGGGAAGATGGTGGTTTTGGGAGACTGTATGGTGTGATATGAATTGGAATGAAGAGATTCATGTAACTATATATATATATATATATATATCATAGGAAAGTTTGTGAAATTGATTGGATGGGGCCAATCATAAAGGGAAGGCTATTGGGGCCATATGTTTGCCACATTCATAAGCTTCAATATGGCCACCTTATCAGATTTTATGATCAGATAAGAGTGTCCATAAAGTAATACAAAATAACAAAAACATATTAGATTATGAGTCATGCACATTATGCATTATTCTACACATGAGTAGAGTTGCGCATGAGTTACTCAAAATCGTCTTGTTAATAGTCTATATAGACTATAGTATAGATCAGGCTTTAAATAAGTGTAAGGTTTAGGTAATCAGGCCAGATATCACCTTTTACTGTAAACGTCGGCCAACGATTTATACCTTTTATTAGTCCATACTTGAATATCCGTCACAAATATTTGAAATATTCCGGTTGATTTCAGAATTATTTAAAAAAAAGTTTCTTGTAGTCTCGGACAGTAACGGAGAAGAAGCCAAAATATGTGAGAATTGAGATTGAAGGAGAGAAATGGATGTGAGTGTTTGTGACTGATTCTCTGAACTCTGAATAAAAGAAAAGGCTGGCCTGTGATAGGGTGGTTTGTGGGGGCAAGCTCCAAGCTGCTTGATATATGGCCCATTGTCACATAACTTATATGGCTCTAAATATCTTAGCTTTTTTAACAGCAAAATTTTACTTTATCTAAAACCGACTATTTTTTTTTCGAACAGCCAACAAATAGAGAATCGTCAAGGTATTCCGTATGGGGTAACTCAGTGACAAAAGGCCATCGCCTTCTAACCTAGGGGTGTTCTTCGGGTTATTTATTCGGGTTTCGGGTTGTTTGGGTCGGGTTGTTCGGGTTTGAGCTCAAAACAAATTGACCCAAGAACCGACCCAAATAAGTTTGGTTTGTTCGGGTTTCGGGTTGAATGGGTCGGGTTAATTCGGGTTTAACAAATTAAAAAAATATATCCACCTTTAACAATATCGTAAATTAAAAAACCGTATTCCAAGTCGTTATAAAACCATAATATACAGCCATATTCAACAATAGCATATATTATTTAGCAAAACATGAAATTTATCATACAAGCATGTATTAGATCGGATGAAGGAGTGTCGTAGCCTGCGGATCAATACTTGTGTAGATTGAAGAAACATGCTCAATACATATTGGTTTAAATACTATACTATTTAACTTTTTGAACTGAATATACATTCTCAACATGCTTTATAGTAATTAATGCGTTGGGATGTGATAAATCCAAAATTAATTGGAGTCTTGAGAACAATCGAACAAGAATACATAGGTCACTGTGTTACTTCACCGCTAAATTACCCTATAAAAATTAGGGATACATGCATCGATGTATTATACTTCGAGTTATTCGGGTCAACCCAAATTTGGGTATGTCAACCCAAATACCGACCCGAATATTTTGTTTCGGATTCGAGTTAGGAGCTTAATCAGTTTGGGTGAATTCGGATCGGGTTATTCGGGTCTCGGGTCGCTTCAATTCGGGTTCGTTATTCGGGTACGGTTAAAAAACACACCCCTATTCTAACCCAATAGTTATATTTCTTTTGAACGGGACTATAATTATATTATATACCTTATGGAGAAAAACTAAGTGAGCATCTCTTTATGTCTTTGCTACTTTGCCTTGGTGGTTTGGCAAAGAGTTAGCACGTGTGCCATTTACAATTTATGGTTTCTCGGTGATTGATTTTCTCCAAAATCATGAAACGAATGATTTGAGTCATCTCAAAAGGAAGGTGTTATATAGCATTATTCTAGCCGCTTGCTGGTGTATGTGGAAGGCAAAAAATGATCTCATCCTCTCCAACAAACCGGTTTGCTTATCTAAAATAATGGAGGATATAAAATTGTTGGGTTATCTATGGATAAAAAATCGTTCTCCTCTCAAATACATTAGATGGATCGTTTGGCGTAATTTTAATTTGTAATCGTTTCTAGGTTGTGGTTTGGTTTCTAGCGTCTTGCTAGGTGTTTTTAATGAAATTTGCCGTTTCAAAAAAAAAAAAGGGAAAATAAACCCGGATACCACCGACACACTTAAATCATATCCAAAGCATTTGATTAAAATTCTATACTTGAAAAGAAGACACCGAGATGATCAGATTAAAACATCAAAATACTTGTTTCATATACCAAATTATACACTTTATATACATAGTAAGGTATAGCAGTTTATATCATTCTTGTTGCTTTACGAAATACAAGATTTTATTTACAAGTCATCTTCAATAAAGAAGTAAAAAATTTCCATCATCATTTCTTTCTTCAAAGTTTAGTTATGACAACAAAATGGTTATGAATAAACGATCAATTGATTACAATAAAATATAATTTATTAACTTTAAAATTTTAACTAGAAAGTGGAAACTTAAAGGTGTTATGAAGGTATTATGAGAAAATATAGAACACATACATCGCTTAGAAAGTGATGTTCACTACATCTACACTTTTTTCTCTATCTTGTTTTAGGTTCTTTCAACTTTTAAACTGATATTAGATCTTTGTCATCTCAGTTAAACGGGCGTGTAGTCATAGCCAGTCCATTTAAACAGTCGTATAACCCTTGACGAGGCCATCTACACGAGTGCTTAGGTATTGACGAATAATTATAAATTACTGGAGTGGGTGTTAACAGCATTCACAACATCTTTATAAATCTCCAGCCTATAATTTAACTAAAATTATCCCTATCTTAAAATTGTGTTCATATTTTAGAAGCTACATCTCATTCTCTATATATTTTCATAATTAATTAAATTGTATTATTTTATTTTTATAATATTATTTATTTTTATCTTTTACTCTCTAATTTTTTCTTTGTATTTTTCTATAGGGATTTGAGATGAAGTAGGTGATCAATATGAAGGCTCTATTAATTGTAGTGGCCAGGCCTCGTGTATGTTTATCCTAAAAGTATATAAAGTACATATCTACTCATGATTCTTGTGGCATCATATTAACGTGACATGTGGACTATGTGTAGGTCGTGTCAAGTGTAGGTGAGTCGTTGGCGTCATACCATACACCCATATTACTACTCTTCAACTTAATTTCCCGACGATAACGATCACAAAATTAAATCAGCCATGACAGGCCGTGATATCCTCAACAAGATGAAGGTAACGTACCCAATAATCACTTCTTGTTTGGCAATTAGGTTTCTAGTTCTAGTTCTGGATATTATTTGATGTACGTTGATGTCGAATAATTGATTGATTTTTGATCGAAATCATAATGGTTGCAAACTAGTAGCCACAATTACAAAACATACAAACATATACACGTAAGATTAACACCCCTAACCAACTATCGGTTAGGGGTAGATGATCGAGCCAAGCCTGAGCTCATCTAAACTCAAGCTCTACTTTTAAAGCTTAGGGTTTATCTAGTGAGCTTTTCAAACTAAAGCTTGACTTGTTTATTATTTATTCATTAATTTGTATGTATATTTATAATTACTTTTTCTATAGTTTAGTTGTTATATAACAATACTACATAAGTAAAACAATTATTTAATTTAATATTACTAAATGAATATATATAAGTAGTAGGGTAGGTTGATAAGTGAAGCCTGAGTTTTTTTTTTTTTTATTAAACCAGCTTATTTTTCAGGCTAGGCTCAAGTTCTTAAGCTCCGAGCTTTTGCGAGCCGATCTCGGGTAGCACACGAATAATTTGGAATGATTTGGCTAGTTGATACCCCTACTTTTCGTAGCAATTCAGTCACAATAATTTAGAAAATAATTTACACTCCTACTTTCGGTCGCAATTCGGTCACAAAAATTTTAAAGATGATTTGCACCCTTATTTACGTCACGATTCAGTAACAATTAAAGATAATTAATCAAAATTAAATTATGGTCCCATAATCTGAAAAATAGTTGATCAAAGTTAAACTATGAATAGACCCTCTTAAAGTTGTGGCTGTTGGTGTTTGCGACCACTTTGTGTTGCTGTTTCTTTCTCATTCAAAGATCACATACATTTTTCTGATTAACTTATCATTAAAACTGCCGTTTCTTGAACAGGAAAAGGTTGGTCTTTCATCATCGTCCTCTTCCTCGGCTGACACAGGAAAAGGAAAGAGCAAGATTTCAAAACATGTAACACACGGGTATCATTTAGTTAAGGGAAAATCACACCACGCGATGGAAGATTACGTATTTGCCGAGTTCAAGAATGTCGATGATAATGAGCTTGGGTTGTTTGCTATATTCGACGGTCACTTAAGCCATGAAGTTCCCGATTACCTCCGTTCTCATTTATTCCAAAACATTTTGAATGAGGCAAGATCCTTTTCATCATGTCAAACATAATAATCAAATTGTATTATTCTTACCCTCTTTGTTTGCATGCAAGCAGCCTGATTTCTGGACCAAAACCGAAAATGCAATCCGAAGGGCGTATCGAGTAACTGATAATACAATCTTGGATAAAGCTGTTGATTTGGGAAAAGGAGGTTCAACCGCAGTAACCGCCATTTTAATAAACTGTAAAAAGCTTGTGGTCGCTAATGTTGGTGATTCTCGGGCGGTGATATGCAAAAATGGTGTGGCTAAACAGTTATCGGTTGACCATGAGCCTAGTAAGGAAAAAAAGGTTATCGAGAACAAAGGAGGTTTCGTGTCTAGAATGCCTGGTAAACCTTAAACCCTAAACTCTTGAGCCCTAAACTCTAAACCTTAAACCAGATCTGACGTCTGTTATATGATCTATCAGGTGATGTGCCACGTGTTGATGGGCAGTTGGCGGTAGCAAGGGCTTTTGGTGACAAGAACTTGAAGGAGCACTTGAGTTCTGAACCAGATGTAGCAATGGAGATGATAGATGATGATACCGAGTTCATAATATTGGCAAGCGATGGTGTTTGGAAGGTTTTTCTCATATCAACTCGAAAAAGTTATTTTGTTTTGTGTTTAATATTAATTGGGTGTGTGTTTGCTTAGGTTATGTCGAATCAGGAAGCGTTAGATTGCATAAGGAATGTGAAGGATGCAAGGGCTGCTGCGAAGCAACTGGCTGAAGAGGCATTGGCAAAGAAGAGCAGTGATGATATTTCCTGTATTGTTGTAAGCTTTAACTGATATCTTTTGTGGTTTAGATTTGGTGTATCTATGGTGTATCCTTCTTGTTCTTTACTCTTTAGTGTATGTTCCACACTTGTAATGCGAAAACAAATAATGTATTAAATCAAGTAAGATTTTCTGTCAGTTTGTTAAAATGTTTCATATACGCATTTGACCAGTTAACTTTCATAAACTAAACACTGTCTTATCAAGGCGTTTCGAAACAAAAACACGCGGTCCACATGTGTGGATTTCTCAGCCATATGAACAACTAGCTGTGACGTGCTCACTATTTCGCAATCCATCATTATGTGTTGGTCTCCTACACTGAACGGATTGCGATACTCAACAATTGACGTCTGCTTATTGTGTATACTTGGGTGACGGTTATCATGGTCTTCCAAACCTCAAACCAGTGTCACGTTTCAGTACCGAGTCTGAGTACCAAACGTCAAACTAGTGTTGCGTTTCAGTACTGTCGAGGCTGAGTCCTAGTCGCCAGCGTTGTCTTTGAATTATGTTGATACATTTTGTCAAAGAGAAGGTGCTGTCTCTGAATTGTGTTGATACATTTTGTCAAAGAGAAGGTCGTGTAGAGTCAACTTTGACTACTTCATGCTTCATTTTGATACTAGATTGTGATATCTGAAGTCGCGATATCTTAACCAAAGGTCTTCTGTGCGTACTATTTAAAGATTGCAGGGTTAATGTTTTAGGAATTCAACTAAAAGGATTCGTATTGGAATCTCTATATCATTCTAATTCCTATAATTTAAAGATTGTGGCGTTTCAGTGCCAACTGCCAACGAGTCGAGCCATGAGCGAGCTGACCTTGGTTCGTTTAGAAGTCGAGCCAAGCACGTTTAAAATCAAGTTTGTGGAGCTATTTTCAAACGAGCAGTGAGCCAACAAACTTTTTGAACAATCTAATATCGGTACTAAAATTTGTTTTTACGCTTGCCCATGTAAATTACATTGAAAAACATAATGATATTCACAAGAAGATACGGTCTCTGTATTATAGATTTTAGCAAGTGTTTTTACTAATGATTTAAAAAGCTTCTTCCTTATCACTTATCAGTGAAATGTCGTGGGCAATGACCAAGCATGACCAAGACCAGTAATACCATATAACTTTTACTTAGTTTTAGGTTTTTGTTTGTTTTTACGTAGAAAGTCTACAATGGGCTTATATTTTACGGGCATGCTGACATAAACCTCTAAAATCAGTTTGTCTTAAAAAAGAAAACCTAAAAAGACTTTTATGGTCTTAAAAAATAAGCTAATAACCAACTTTTTTAAACATCTTCACTCCCAACCAACACCCATTGTCCATCACCAACACCACCCGCTACCACCACTATCCACCCATCATCTACCACCACCAACACCACTCACTGTCCGCCACCACCCCCACCCGCCACCACCACCGTCCACCCATCGTCCACCACCACCATCCACCGCCCGCCACCACTACCGTCCACCGCCTGCCACCACCATCTACCACCACCGCTGCCCACCACCACCATTTACCACCACCGTCCATCACCACCACCCACCATTCTCCACCACCACCGTTCACCACCTACCACCATTGTCTACCACCAATCGTCCACCATCGTCAACCACCACCACCACCACCCACTATCACAGTTCGCCAGTTCGTACACCATCACCAATTATTTTAGCAGTTCTACAGACGTTAAAAAACAAAATGGTATTCTTCGTACCGACTATAGAGGTGTGGTCCACATCCTCTTCTACATATGTCTACAAATCTGGTTCACATACCGTATACACTTTACCTGAATAAACAAACAACACCTTAGTCGTAAAGGCAAATGTATTTTCGACCGATTAAAAATTATTTAAATAAATTATTAAAGTCTAGAATGTGAAATGACGAGGATACCATACCATACCATAAACGTATGGGACGACTGAGACGTGTCGTACTATGATTTTATCTTAAAATGTTCGCCTCCCTCAAGTCTAGACTCTGTCTGTCCAATCAACCTACCGAATATATATATTTAATTAATTAATTACTCACCAAAATCACTAACTGACAGACTGCATGGCGGAATTCAAGGTAGTCGGAGTGATCGGCGCCGGCCAGATGGGGTCCGGCATAGCTCAACTCGCCGCCGTTGCCGGTTCCGATGTGTGGCTCCTCGACAAAGACGCCGGAGCTCTTCAGACTGCCAAGGCTTCCATCGCTAACTCCGTTCAACGCTTTGTCTCCAAAGGTCAACTCTCCAAGGTTTCCATCTGTCTCTATCAAATTCTATATTATATTATATTATTTTTTAATCCATAATACTTTAAATCCCCAATTTATTCGTGTACGGATCCGGATCGTCAATTCTGACTGAAAATTGTTACGGTTAGGGTTGCATGTTTCGTTTGGGTTGACTCGTTGACCAACTTGATTCATAATATTCATTGGTATTAGAACCTCATTGGTTCTCAGGGCATGGGGAATCAAGGGGGCAACGCGGTGATCAATAACCGAATCGTTAATCGAAACCGAACTCAAAACCGACGAGACCGAACCTAATTAACTGAAAATCGGTTTAATCGTACTGAAATGAACTGAATCAAACCATTCATATTTTCATATATTTCTGGCTTTCATATGATTTATACCTCCATTTCTTGTATTTATATCTTTGTTTCGTGTATTTATATCTTTATTTCATGTATTTCTAATCAAAAATTTTAGGCCAAGTTTGATTTTTGTTATTAACCGAAGCAAACCGAAAACCGACAAACTAGCAGAATAAACCTTTGGATTAGCTGAAAACCATTGGTTAATTCGGTTGAGGCTAATAACATAACCAAACCGAATCGTGCACACCCCAACGCCCTTGGAAGCAGGAAGCAAGGGGTAGAGCCCCTGTTTGGGGTCGATTTTAATTTTCGGACTTTTCACATATGAAATTCGATAAAATAATTGGACTCAGTTTTAATGAAATCTGAATTTGATTGTCGTTTGGTCATTCTCTCGATCTCTGGTTCTCGTAAGTCACACCATCACGCATACTAAATTCTTGTCTCATTCTGAGTTTTATCCGATTGGAAATTTTGGGTGAACCACCGAATTATTTTGATCTGAAAGTGTTTCACGACTCTCGGATTATCCAAGCGTTGTCTTACAAATCCCCCAACATGTTTAGATGATTAGGTCTTTGGAATCATGCCGAATTTATATGATTATAGATTGCATTTTTACAAAAGTTGTTAGAACGTGATATGTGGATCAAGATGACTTATTCGATAAATTGGGTGACATTACTTGACAGGAGGTAGGAATCAACACTCTAGCGCATCTAAAGTACACTTCAAACCTAGAAGATCTTAAATTTGCTGATATTGTAATAGAAGCCATTGTTGAATCTGAGGTTGTGAAGAAGAATCTCTTTGCTGAGCTTGATAAGATAGTTAAACCGTCTGCCATTTTGGCATCAAACACAAGTTCTATCTCAATTACCCGTATTGCAGCTGCAACAAAAAGACCACACCAGGTTCCTTTTAGTTTCTATAGTTATGTGCATCAGTCCACATTATTAAGCCACATGATACACAATTTCTTTTCATTTTCAGGTTATCGGCATGCATTTCATGAATCCTCCTCCAATCATGAAACTGGTTGAGATCATCCGAGGTGTAGACACATCAGATGAAACATTCAATGCAACGAAAACTTTAGCAGAGAGGTTCTTACCTTTTTTTTCCTGTTTATGTTCATTGTTTTGTTACTGTCAAATGCATATTGTTAAACTCATATTTTTAAAATGATAGGTTTGGCAAGACTGTTGTTTGCTCACAGGATTATTCTGGGTTCATTGTGAACCGGATACTAATGCCAATGATTAATGAGGCGTTTCATGCATTGTATACCGGTGTTGCAACAAAGGAAGACATTGATGCAGGGATGAAATTAGGAACTAATCAACCAATGGGCCCTTTAGAGCTTGCAGACTTTATTGGGCTTGATGTATGTTTGTCCACATTGAAAGTTCTGCATGCTGGGCTTGGGGATGCTAAGTATGTACCCTGCCCGCTCCTGGTGCAGTTGGTTGATGCGGGCCGGGTTGGCAGAAAACAAGGGGTTGGTGTTTACAATTATGTTAAATCACCCAAACGGTCAGCCCGTCTTTAAACGTGTTATTAATTATCGTTTCGTGTTATGATTATTTACCTGTAGTTTGAGTTTCAAACTTTGTTACTTTAAGATTAATATAAGTTGGTGGTTGATAACTTAATATGAAAGCCCTTAGAAGGCCTTTTGATTTTGTGTACAAGTGGCCAAAAGAATGGGCCCACAAGGAAGTGAGGAACAGCCTGTGAGTGTGGGCAATGTTTTTTTTTTCATGGCTACTAGTCCCCACTTTTGACAATGAAAGGGATTGAATTGGAATCCTATAATTGAGCTGCATATCTTTTTTATTATAAAAGTGCATTTGTAATGTAAAGTAGGGTAAAAGCTTATGTTAAATAGGTCCCTCATCAGGAAATTTTGAGAATTGGCTCTCTCTGTGTGTGAGAGAGACAGAGAGATGAAGTTTCTGTTTCAGTGTCCTTGTTGCTCTTGTTTCTGCTTTATGAAGCCGAAAAAGGGGAAACCGAAGGAGAAAGAAAGCAAGCCGAAGGAGAAAGAATGCAAGGATGAAAAAAAAACAGAATGAATGATTAAAAGCAGACCGAATCGTGCTGCATTTTCTTGTAATATAACTGGTAATTTGGTATTGCTATAGCAAATGTATTATGTACTCATCTTTGGTTTCACATGTGTTAATTTAGCAGGCCATAAATGCGTGTTTCAAACATTCATGTTTTGTTGTTGATTATGTCATGCATTGATGATCCATCAAGATAATATTTTGCCTTCATGAACATTGACTTGTACTAAATTTTTAATCTCAATTGGTTGTCTTTGATGAACATATGGTTCTAGATTTTGATCCAGGTTTGATGATTTTTTGGCTTCTAGATTTAATTTAATTGTTCATTTAAAAGAAAAATTTAATCTTTTGTTCTTTTTGGACTCTTTAGGGACATAGTCTAGATGCCCCATACTTTCTGCCATGTAAAAAGGAGTGAAAATTATTTATTTAAGGTGTAATTATGGGTTTTTACATTTTAGCAAACTATAATTGACCTACTGTTAGCAAGGTAAAGGTAGATACATTTTGGAGTTTCTTCATTAACACCACTGAAAAGTGGTCACATAAGTTTTTAATCTTTTCTAGCCATAACCAAAGTGTGTGAAACAACTGAACCGGACCAAAACAAATATTCACAATGCAAATAAAATATTCTCTTGATCTGACAACTCGGGTCTTGATGTCTGGTAACTGAAGTAGAATTTGGGCTTGGCCCAAGTAAGAGATCAGTCACATAGCTGGCATACATGAGAATAGAGGTGTACAATAAAAACCGGTCCCAAACCGAACTGAACCGGTTTGGGTTTAAAACCGGTTTCACCCAAGCCAGTTCCCAAACCGCCAATTTCAGAATCGGTTCCCCTTAAGATCTACCAAATCGGTTTATAAACTGGACCGAACCAACGTGACCAGGCCGGCCTATCTTGCTTCTAAACTGGTTATAAACCGAACCAGTTTGAGTCAAACCGGTTTTGACCAGTTGTTGACAAACCGGTTCGGTTTGGGTTTAAAACGGTTTTGTACACCTCTACTTGAGAATATGGGCGTGACCGAATCCACGTGCTGTCGAACCGAGTTGCTACATTGTTTTGCAAGGTCTTTCATGAAACAATTGTAGATTTGTAGCATCAGAAGTTGCTTGTATTTTGGAGTCCTATGTGGAATTTGTATTTTTCATCATATCCACCTTTGAGGAATGTGACATATGACAGGGTCAAACGGTCTAGGGATGGTTCAGGCGACCCATTTAACCAACTAATTTGCTTTTTTTTGTTGTTTCTTGAAACTATAGTTAGTCATTTGAATTAGATTATTTGTCAAAACCGACACCTGGATCATGAACATAAGATAATTGTTGAAAATATATTGCCACATTTAAAGCCGATATGATTTAATTTTCTGTTCAAAGAAAGGTAATAGAATCGCTCTTTTTTTCGATTCAGTCTCTCCACCACTGCGAACCCTAGTTAGATTCTTTTTTTTGAACGGCCAACGGATTCTCCGAACGGACTACTGGCTAAATTCATCACATCAAGATACACTCGTCTTTCGATCCGGGAAAAACCTCACCTAAGGCCAACGCCCATGAACAATCACCCGAAGGCACGACAGTGCGATGAGATAAAACACGTTCAGTTCAAGGATCCAAGTAGTGAAAGCCACCTACTCGCCTAGTCTCTCATTATTACCCTGGTGTCTTTGAAACTAAATACTGGGGGCAGGATGAACTTGAGTCACATGAAACACCAAATATCTCCCTTATCACTCCACCATCAACTCATTGGCATAAACTAGGGATGAGATCGGTACCGTACTGGTACTGACCGGTCCCAGTCCCGCAAACCGCAAATTTTTTATACCGGTATCAAAGGTAAAAAATTCGAGAAACACCGGTACCAGTCCCGATACCGAAACTCAAAACTTTGGCACCGATTTGATACCGATGGTACCAAGTCGGTATCGATTTTGATACAGGACCGATGTAACACCGTGAAAATACCTCATCTAGTTTTGGGCCAAAAATGTCAAGATTAGAAGTTAAAGGGATAAAAATGTCAAATCCAGAATTAAAATGACTAAAAATGAAATTCTGCAACTTCGCGTATCATGAAAATGCAAAGAAGGAACATTTTCGCGTATCGCGAAGATGCTGGCACACATTTCAACGTTATCCAGTGACGTGGTGACACGTGGCAGCCTGGGGTTGACATGCAGAATTGCGGCGCCGACTTAAGCAACTTCGCGCATCGCGAAGATGCTCAGGCAAACATCTTCGCGTATCGCGAAGATGCACAAAAACGGGTATAAATAGGGCAGCCACGAGCTCAGTCGTTTTCTTCCATTTTCACACTTTTCTCACACACATAACCTAGGGAGTCGTGCCAAGAGAGTTCTGGTGGTTCCGAGGCTATTCTAGCAAAGAATCGGGTGTTGTTACGCTGCCGAACGAGTTGTTAATCTTGAAAACGAAGTGCAAGTCGAAGTGCTGCTGATTTCTTTAATTCTTAAGTTCTGTCGAGCCAATTAAGGTAGGATTAAGGTTAAGTTATTTAAATACATAAGATATAGCTTAGTTAAGGGTATAGTCGTTAAACTGTAATTATTTTTCAAATAATGTTTTATAAAGCAAAAACCTTGCTTCCACGTGAAGTAATGTTATCAAAACTATTATTTTGACGAACATGTAGTAACTGGAAGGGGGTATCATTAGTAGACTCTTATTGCCTAAGGAAAGCAATTCGTACAAATCCCAATCAACCACGGGACCCGTTTGCTTACCTGGAGAAGTTTGCCAACGTGATATCCTTTATTAAGCCAAAACGTGCTATTCCAAACGTCATATGTAAATTCAAAGTATTTTCATAAAACGACTATAACTATACTAAGGTTAGGTCAGACATTAAGTCTGCTGATCAGACCTCGAGTCTGCTGAAATGAATTAGACATTAAGTCTGCTGATCAGACCTTGAGCATGTTTAAAGTCTGCTGAATAGTATCAACTAGATATTTATGCATGCCTATTATGAATATAGGTTGTTAAGCATACTGAAGTCAAGGAGTTTGAAATTATCCACTGATATACGAGGTGAACACGTTAACCTTTTACTGCTGAACTGATTTTACTCTTGTAATAGACTGGTTGTTTATTACAAAGAGTCTGATAAATGTTTGCATGAGATATATTCTCTAAAATCGTTATACTACAAAATAGATAATAAAAAGCAACTCAGACCGAATACACATGTGTCTGGATCCAAACATAACTGATAATTGGCAGACAAAACCAAGTCAGTCATAACCGATTCTCCAACAGGGTTATATAGCCTAGGGGAAGGTTGTCTCCGAACAGGGGCTATATACTCGGGGAACCTTTGAATTGTGTGTGTAGGGCAGTGATACAAATCCTGGGGATGGACAGGCGTTCCTGCTGAGTTTGTGAAACAGAAAACTATGTTTGTATTTAACGACTGTTATAAATGTTTTATTGAGTCAACGTTTCACCAGCATATAGCTGACGTGCTTTTCCACCCTTGCAGGTAACTAGATGATATACAAGGATGAGAGTCATTAGAGGATCGCTCGAGATGGCTCGTTTTGAATATTTTCAATCCTTGTATTATTAATATCACGATGTTGTAAACCTAAAAACTCGGGTGTTTAATTCCCGAGTAATTTTGATAATGTAAATTAATATTTTAATATTTAAGACTTCCGCTAAAATAAACCCGCTACTCTGATATATTTACAAAACATGTACCAACTGATGGTCACACTCCTAGGCCTTGGATTGGAGTGTGACAACCGATACCAATACCGAATTTGCTCATTCATAGTATAAACCCCATTTAGATTAAGGCATGCTACATCTTTTTATTTGAAATATTATATTTAATAATAAAAATAAGAACAAGATTCGATGAATAAGACGTGCCTCCAACTCACCTTTAATTTGCACCAACATATATATTATTTCTGCAAAAATAATTAATGGGAAGTAGCACAAAAATGGTTTAGGGGGGGAAACGCAATATGTGGCGGGGTCCACGGAATAATTGTGAAGCTGAGATACAGAAGCTTCCAGTCAGTAGATTTTTCATCCTACTTATAGAAATCGGACGGTTCAGAATGACAGCTGGTCACGCAATTGTTTGATAAGCCAAAACGTATTTTAGTTGTATACCCCAACGCTAATATTGCCGACACGCCTAATTTATAAACTACATGTTATCCTTGCATGCATTTTATTATTTAGAATACATCTACCTATACTAATAAAGTAAAATAAATGAAGATATTTATCATGTTTTAGTTAATTCTTACAATTTTTTTCCCTTCAAAACTAATATACCCTAATATATGTAATAAATTAATAATTATTCACTTTCCTTTTACACTATATTTATATAATATCTATATATTTTTATAAATATAAATATTAACATATTATTTTACTAAATATTTCAAAATACTTGGTGAATTCCAAAATCAACAACAAATCATGTTTCTCAAATGAAAATTAATTTGGGTTTTTTGTGAAAGTTAAATTTGATTTTATGGGTCAAAAGTTAGTAAATAGATTGTTTGGTATAAGTTAACTAGATTTAGGTCAAATTTTGTTACGGGTCAAAAATGAAAATTTTGAGTATTTTTAAAAGTTTGAAAATGCAAAATAGATTTATCGTCAAATTTGTTATGGGTTCAAAGTGTTGACTTTAAAATGTCAAAAGTATGAAAGTTAGAATTTGAAACATGATTTGGGTTTCAAGTTTATTTTTAAGGGCATTTTTTGAAATAATCAAAAGGTTCGGGATTTGACAAATTGACTATTTTTCCCTCAATTATTAAAACTTAAGAAAAGATTGCGAACACTTTCGACATGCCACCCCTATGCCTATCAATGCTTCTAACTTTTATCAAATTTCAAATATTTATGTCAACATTAATTTTTCCTTCAATGGTGATCAGAACGTTGTATGGGAAGCATGCCATGCAAAACTATGCTCAAATGAAACAAAATATTCACAAAATTGAATGGGTTAACATGTTATTTTTTATGTTGTTATTATGACAAAGTTGAGAAACCCTCTGAAACTTATCAACATCTTTTTTATGATGTAGCTCAGAAAAACATAGTTCTTCAAGAACATCCATTGTTAGAATTTAATATCCTACTTTCTTTTGATGGGTGGTAAATTGATAAATATATTAATAAAGATAACGCCTCTTTTGTATTTAGGCTGAGTGGTTAGAACTACTATCGTATGAGAAGTCTTATTTTCAAAATTGATTCATAACCAAAATTCTTTCAATTATATATACATGACACCAAAAATGAATTTTTTAATAGAAAGAAGCATTCTCCGGTACGATTTTGTACGGACATTTTTTTATTAAGTTCATTTAAAAAAACCATTTTGTGATATAAATAAAATCAATTTATGTACACATTGTATAGATACAAGCATAGATGTAATACATTTTTTTTATATACACCATGTAATTATTTGTTTTACTTATAATTTTATAATTTGAATTATCTAGTGTGTAACACGGGCTCTAAAACTAGTATAGATATATACAAAATCAGGCACAATAAAATTCTTAAGAAGTGCCCCAAAGATGGCTAAATAGTGACTGAAATAAGAGTAAATGACCGCTAGAATTTGTTTGTTATAAGCTTTAGATGAAAACAAAATTTAGATCATAAGGGTCAAATGTGTGATATGGGGGAAGTGGTTGTGGTACCGGTGGTAATCCCTTCGCCTGTCGGTGCCGAGTGGGCCATATGTGCGTTGTAAATTACTCCCGAACATATTATCGTTGGAAAATGTTTAAATTGATGCCCAACAAGTAGTTTTTTTTTCTTATTTCAATTAAATTATTAATGGTTTAAGGATGAGAGAGATGAGTTCGAGGGTAACTAAAAACCAGATCACATCAACATCACGTAGGCTTAACTCATTCACTAACTAACTTGTTAACTAATGAGTTGTGGTTAACAAAAATTAAATAAAACAAACAACATGTGTGATGGGTTGTTATGAGTTAGACCTCACTTAAATTTAATCTCTTGGGCGTTATTGAGTTGATGAAGGAAGGGGCTCCATGATTGGTGCCTTGGCGTGCTGTGGGTTAACAAGCGATATAAGCTTATGTTGGCCGCCACCCACTAATGCCTACAACAAGCGGTTTAATATGGAAGAGAGATTATGTTGGGAATGAGATTACACCACTTAGACCACTCTAAGGTCCTGTTCGTTTCAAGGATTTGGAAGGAATTCTAAGGAATGAGATTTTAAATCCCATGAATTGATATGTTTGTTTAATTAAATGAAAGAATGGGAATGGAAACTAAATCCCATAAAATCCCACATTTCATAGGATTTAAAATCCCACCTATTTTATAAGGATTGTTATGGCAAATAAATGATTATTTTATTAACCCTAATCACTAGGGGTGGCAAATGGGTTGGGTTGGGTTGAAACGGGCTATGGGTCGGAACGGGTTAGGGTTGGAATGGGTCAACTAAAAAAAGTTGTTTTGGTTCGGTCAGAACGGGTTAGGGTCAAAAGGTTCGGGTCAAAACAAGTTTCTGGTCGGGTTTTTTTTTTTTTTTTTTTGAAGAACGAGGGCAAAGACGAAAACGTTTTAGTTTTTTTACATCTTTCGTTTTCAATTTATATTTTGAGTTATGATTTTTTTATTAATTTTTTTTAAATTTTTTTGGAGGGGTTCAATAAAAACCCCTCCAAAAAAATTTAAAAAAATTTAATAAAAAATCATAACTCAAAATATAAATCGAAAACGAAAAATGTAAAAAAACTAAAAAGGTTTCCGTCTTTGCCCTCGTTCTTCAAAAAAATAAATGAAGAAGATTCAAATTCCAATACATATTAACCAACCAAACACATGAAAGGGATTCTCAAACATTCCATTCCATTCAAATTCCAAATCCTTTAAAAAAAGTCCGTGAAACGAACGGGTCTTAAGTATTTACAATTGGACATATATTTATACCACAAGTAGTCAAGATATCTAATCTTCAACATGATATGATCACGATCCCGTGGAATGCCATTTTCTTACCAACCCCAAGCCCCAGATATTGTAGAGGTCCAACAAATCCTTAACCGAGAAGGTGAAAATCGGCAAGGTTTTACACTAGAGATAAGCTCGGTACCATACCAGTACATCAAATACCGATCCCGAAAATCACAAAATCTTGGTACCGGTACCGAAATATTCGGCTAGGTACCGGTACGATATTGAAGGTAAAAAATCGGAAATACCGGTACCGTACCGATCTTGAAACTCAAAACTTTGGTACCGGTTCCCAGACCTTCGAAGCCACCTCACAACCCAATAAAACATGCTCGATCCTCTCTACTTCCGAGTCGCACAACCTAAAAGAAACCTGAATTTTCCTTCTGTCCAAAGCCACTTGGGTAGGAACTAGGAAGTTTACCTATCCTCACGTGAACATTACACTTTTTTGAAATTAGTTTTATTAATTATTAACAAATAAAGTTTGTAACCGTATATGATATATTTGATTTAACACAACTAATCGCCATGAAAACGAAAAAAGCAAAATATATAAAAAAAACTTATAAATATATGCTTTTCATAAACAAAAAACTTTTTGATTAGGCCCAAAAAGATATTAGTATTAGAGTATTACCATTTTACCCTGATGCGTACCATTTGGGTTGAGACTTGAAGAGGTCAAGGAGGTAGTTTAGAGAGTAGAAATAAATTAGAAAGCGAAGTCTCGGCTTAGGGTTTAGGCGGAGAGAATCGCCTATGGTTCTGATGTAGGTGTTTTATCATGAATTTTTTATCTTTAAATCTTTGCGGGTTTGGGGGGGGGGGGGGGGTGGTTATAAGGCCAGTTGGGTTAGAGAGTTGGTTGGCAGTGAGAAAGTGGATGTCGGTGTTTTTCAAGAGACCAAATTGGAGATTGTTACTAGAGAGTTGTTGGCCAAATTATGGGTTAAAGGTAATTTCGAGTTCGAGTTTGTTGCTTCGTCGGGGTTGTCGGGTGGTTTATGTTGTGTTTGGGACCCTAGTGTTTTTGGGGTGTTAGATTGTATAAAGGATAGGAATTTTTTGTGTTTAAAAGGTTTCATGAAAGGTGAGGGGAGTCTTTTGAACATTGTTAACGTGTATGCTCCGCAAGGGGCGATGAGTAAGAGGATGTTGTGGGATCGGTTGTCGGATTTGGTTGGAGGTGGTGATGGGTTTTGGGTGGTTTGTGGAGATTTTAACGTGGTTAGGGAGGCGTCTGAACGAAGGAATTCGGTGTTCAAAGGGGGGTGCTCTCGGTCGTTTAATGGGTTTATACGGGAAGCTAATCTTAGGGAGTATGAGATGCGTAATTTCCGGTTCACGTGTATTCGTGAAGGGGGAAAGAAATGTTGTAAGTTGGATCGGTTTTTAGTTAGTGTTGATTTTTTTAATAAATGGCCGGAAGCTTGTTTGAGGGCTTTGTCTACATGTATTTCGGATCATAGGCCTATTATTTTGTCGTGTAAAGAGGTTAACTTTGGCCCTCGGCCGTTTAGGGTGTTGAATTCTTGGACTTGTCGTGCCGGGTTCGAAGATGTGGTGAAAATGGCGGTGGACTCTTTTGTTTTTGAAGGCCCGTCGGATTTGAGGTTGTTAGCTAAACTTAAATGGTTGCGGATTCACATTAAACGGTGGAGGGATGAGATGGTAGTTAAAGAGGAAGAGGAGAAAAAGGTGGTTCGGGAGGAAATGGCTATTTTAGAAGAATGTCTTGAAGAAAGGGATTTAGAGGAGGATGAAGTATGGACTTTAGCAAGGTGTAAAGCGGTTTTAAAAGAACATGAAGGTTTGAAGCTTCAAGATTTGATTCAAAGATCTCGAGTGAAGTGGGCAAGGGATGGAGATGATAATACTAAGTTCTTTCATTCTATGGTTAATTGTCGCAAAGCCTCGAATGGGATTCCAGGGTTGAATGTTAATGGGGTTTGGGTTACTAAGGCGTCGTTAATTATAAAAGAAGTTTTTCGGTTTTTTAGGGAGCGTTTTCACGAAGATTTGGATAATAGGCCGCAATTGAGATGTATTAATTGTTTAAGGCTGTCGGAAGAGGATAGTGGGTTTTTGGTTGAGCGGTTTAAAACTTCGGAGATTAAAGCCGCAGTTTTTGAATGTGGAAGCGACAAAGCGCCGGGACCGGATGGGTTCAATTTTCTTTTTATTAAAAAGTTTTGGGGAGTGTTTGAAGAAGACTTTTATGCAGTTTTTTCAGATTTTTTTGAGGACGGTAAGATCAATATAGGTTGTAACTCTTCGTTTATCACGTTGATTCCTAAAAAGAAGGATCCTTTGTCTTTAAACGACTACCGGCCTATTAGTTTGGTGGGAGTTATTGCTAAGGTTATTTCCAAGCTGTTGGCGAATAGGATGAAAGTGGTGTTGGACTCGGTTATTTCGGATCAACAGTCGGCGTTTATTCGTGGTAGGTCTATCATAGATGGGCCGCTGGTGATTAATGAAGTTGTTTCGTGGTGTAAGTTAAAGAAGAAGAAGTGCTTTCTCTTGAAAATAGACTTTGAGAAAGCGTATGATAACGTGAATTGGGATTTTGTGATTTCTATTCTTCACCAAATGAATTTCCCGGATAGATGGTGTCAGTGGGTTAGAGGTCTTCTTTCTTCAGCTCGGTCCGCGGTGTTGGTCAATGGGAGTCCGACTTACGAGTTTAAATGTTCTAAAGGAATGAGACAAGGTGATCCTAGTTCTCCTTTTTTGTTTCTCGTTGTTATGGAGGCGCTTTCGTGTATGATTCGTGCGGTGTGCGATGAAGGTTTATTTTGTGGAATCAAACTTCCTAACAATGGGCCGGTTCTTTCTCATTTGTTTTATGCGGACGATGCCATGATTTTGGGGGAGTGGTCTATTGATAATATTAAGTGTGTTATTAGAGTGTTGAGGTGTTTTTATTTATGTTCCGGGTTGAAAATTAACGTGGCTAAATCGTCTTTGTTTGGTGTGGGTGTGGAGGATGAAGAGATAGGGTGCTTGGCGAACGTTATTGGGTGTAGGAAAGGTGAGTTTCCGTTTGAGTATTTAGGGCTCAAAGTTGGGGCGAATATGAATCGGATTGTTAGTTGGAATCCTGTGGTGGAGATCATTCATAATAGGTTGGATTCTTGGAAGGTGAAAACTTTATCGATTGGAGGTAGGGTTACGCTTATTAAGTCGGTTCTTTCGAGTTTACCGGTGTATTATATGTCTCTCTATGTTGTTCCTAAAGCGGTTATTAAGAAGATCGATTCGTTGTATAAGAAGTTTCTTTGGGGAGGCTCGGTGGAGTCTAAGAAAATTCATTGGGTTGCGTGGGAGAGAGTTGCGGTGCCGATAAAGGAAGGGGGTCTTGGTATTTGTAGTACTGGTGTTTCCAGTGTTGCTTTGATAAGTAAGTGGCTGTGGAGGTATAAGAGTGAAAATGGTCTTTGGAAGAGGGTTATTTGCGCTATTCATAGGTCGTCGGTTGGGTGGGGTGGGTTACCAATTGGTAGGTTGGGTAATGGGGTGTGGGCTAATATAGCTAAACAGGTGAATAAGCTTTCAGTCGGAAATGTTCCTTTTCGGAATTTCTTTAAGGGAGAAGTTCGTTCGGGGGATACGATTCAATTTTGGTTGGATCCTTGGATGACGTCAGTGCCCTTAAAGGACGTATATTGTAATGCTTTTAAATTTGAAAGGTTCAAAAATTGTTTGGTTTCGGATCGGGTTTTTAAAGGGCCGAATGGTTTGGTGTTTGATTGGAGTTGGATAGATGGTGAGAGGAATTCGATAGTGTTGGATGAAATTGGCAGTATGGAAGCTTCTATTACACCGATGGTGTTTCCGGATGGAGAGGATTATTGGAGGTGGGTAGGTGGTGGGTCTAGTGGTTTTTCTGTCGGAACAGTTAAAAATCTTATTCGGGCCCAGAGTGGTTTCTGTGGCTCGGGGTCGTTTCGGTGGTGTAGATGGGTTCCGGTTAGATGTAATATTTTCGCTTGGAGAGCTGTTTTGGGTAAAATTCCGACTGTTGACGCGTTATCGTATAGGAAGATTTCGGTGGGGCGCTCGATTTGTGTTTTATGCGAGTCTGGTGACGAGTCAGTTGAGCATATGTTCACGTCTTGTTATGTGGCTTCGATTATTTGGCAAGCTATTGCGTCATGGTGTGGTATTAATAATTTTTTTGCCTTTTCCATGGAGGATCTGATGGAGGTGCATAATTATGTTGGGCTTAAAGGATATGCTAAATCTGCTTTTCAAGGTATTGTGATTGTCAGCTGTTGGCGAATATGGAAAGCTAGGAATGATTGTGTTTTTGACCGTAAAATTGTTAGGGTGGGTGATTTAATTAGTGAGATTAAATCCCTAAGTTTTTTCTGGTTTTCTAATAGGTTTGATAAGTATTCCCTGTCTTGGGATTCGTGGTGTCGGTTCACGTTTATGTAATTGGTGTTTGTGGGTGGTTTTGCCTTTTTTTGGGCTGTGTTTATAGAAATTTTCTTGTCAAAAAAAAAAAAGTAAACACCTAATCTTTATTATAACTTTTTAAGAGAAAACTTGACAGTATAGCCGAGTTTCTTTCACATTTAAATATAACCAAACTCAATTGAAACCAGATAGTCATTAATTATCTTTAGCATGTAATTAAGTCAAGTAGTGTTGATCATAAATCATAATTTTTTCTTTTATCTTACGTTTGACTTACCTAATAAATACCCATAAATTTATATTTCCAACTAATATTTATATTTATCAAATATTTGATTACATTTTATATTACTTTAGTTTAATGTATGCATAAAATCAATTAATACTATTTATTTATGTAATAAAAATAAAAACTTGATGACCGTTATTAATGAAAAATAATTAAAGTGGGATGATAATAATAATAATAACATCACTAAACTCACAAAAGTCGATGATGTCGTCTCGATCCAACAAAGTATACATACAAGTACACACACACACACGACTACACGATACACACATCTTCATCAGTCTCCCTCAAATCTCGGACAATGTTGTCTCCACACACACATTGAAAATTTTGAAAACCAGGTAATTGTTTCTGCAAATTTGCTAAGATTCATGGGTTTTGCTTTAAACGAAATGGGTCAGTCTTAGATTTGCTTATTATGCTTCGATTCAACTGATTCAACCGATTTTGCATTTTAAAGCACCGATCTTGACATGGGTTTTTGTTAAAAGTTAATCTTGTATTTTTCTTGGAATCTTGTATTGTTTGTATCGATTAAAGCTTATAATAAGCAACAATTTTAATGTTCTTGCTGTTTTTTATCAACAGCTAGCTATCGATTTGACCGCCACACAACGGAATCTGATCCAATTTGGTCCGTAAATTTGGTCTCTAAATTAGCATTTTGTGAGACCAATTTGGTTACAAATTGTCAAACATGAGGTTACCAAAGTCAAATACTATGATGAAGTTTCAAGAATTTACATTTAAGCTTCTCCACTTTGAAAAAAGATGGGTGCTTCCATTATCATTAGCTTTAATAATATCCATTTTCTTGTTCACAATATCCATCAATTTAAACACTCAAAACAAGTTCAATTCTTTTCAAGTTGGGTCAAACAAGACCTCAAGTTTTGCTGAAAACAAGATCCAGTCTGCACCCCCTCCGCCCCGTCCGACGGTCCCTAGGTTTGCTTATTTGGTTTCCGGGTCGAAAGGGGATTTAAGCAAGTTGTGGAGGACGGTTAGAGCGTTGTACCATCCGTGGAATTATTATGTTCTTCATCTTGATCTTGAGTCGTCGGCCGAGGAGAGAATGGAGCTGGCTTCGCGGGTTGAGAATGATCCGGTTTTTACCGCGGTTGGGAATGTTTATGTGATTCCTAAGGCTAATATGGTTACATATAGAGGGCCAACAATGGTGGCTAATACTCTTCATGCTTGTGCTATTTTGCTTAAGAAGTTTAAGGATTGGGATTGGTTTATTAACCTTAGTGCCTCAGATTATCCCTTGGTGACTCAAGACGGTTGGTTCTTGGATCTTGATTCGTTTGTTTGGTGATTTCGTGTTGGTTTTGATTTTTTTTTTTTGAATTTGGTTGCAGATCTTCTTTATGCGTTTCATGATTTGAAGAGGGATTTGAATTTTATCGAGCACACGAGTCAATTAGGGTGGAAAGAGTAAGTATTGTGTGTTTGAGTTTAGTCTAAACGGGTTCGGGTCAGTACTATGTGCTGGAATTTTATCGAGCATTTATATTATATGATACTTCACACGCTTTGATATGTGAAACTTATTAAAATGACACAAAAACACGATATGATTAAAACGAAATATGTGGGTTTGAGTTTAGTCTAAAGGGGTTTGGTTAGTTTCGGGTCAAACCCACAAACACTTTTAGCTACGCGGTGTATGTCCAGGTCAACCTGACGAGTTAATGGGTTGACCCTTTTAATTTATACTTTTTCGTAAAACATGCTTTGTAATAATTTATATACATTTGTGTATTTATTGTAAATTTGTGATTTGAGTTAAATGACATATGTTCATGTCAACCCGTGAAACTTGTGTTGTTTTCGGGTTCATTTGTCTGACACAATTTTCGGGTTCGAGTAAAATTTTTGGTTGACAAGTGAACCTGACCCGCTTGTAATAATTTAAACTAAGTGGGTATCTTATGCCAAATAAACATAATTATCTTATATAAATTTGTATTTTTTTATAAGTTTCTGATTTTAGAACATTAGTATGTAGAAAAACAAAATACAAAATCTAAGTCAAGTTAAATGGGCCTTGTTCATGTCAGCCCACGAAACTCGTGTCACTCGTGTCATGTTCTAGTTCATGTGTCTTAACACAAGTTTTGGGTTTGACCTGCAAACCCATGACCTGACTCGCATAATACCAATACTGAAAGAGTGCGTGTGCGTGACTGTGTGCTTGCAGGAATAAAAGAGCAATGCCATTGATGGTCGACCCGGGACTATACCAAAACCGAAAGTCAGATATCTTTTGGGTTCAACCGAAACGAGCTCTCCCAACAACGTTCAAAATGTTTACCGGGTCAGCCTGGATGATTCTATCACGTTCATTTGTCGAACACTGCATATGGGGCTGGGATAATCTTCCAAGAACATTACTCATGTACTACACAAATTTCGTCTCATCACCCGAACATTACTTCCAAACGGTTGTCTGCAACACCCCGGAATTCGTGTCAACCGTGGTCAACCACGACATGCATTACATATCATGGGACACACCTCCAAAGCAACATCCCCATACCCTAACCTTAAACGACACGGGTAATATGATAGCAAGTGGGGCTGCGTTTGCACGCAAGTTCAAAAAGGACAGTCTTGTTTTGGATACGATCGACCGTGAGTTGCTCCACCGTAAGAACGGTAGTTTCATTCCGGGCGGGTGGTGCAAGGGTGATCTGCATTGCAGCAAGGTTGGGAAACCGACACGGGTCAAACAGGGCCCGGGTGCTAAAAGGCTTCGCCGGCTTATAGGGATGTTGCTTCAACAACCTAAATTTAGTCAAAGTCAATGCCAATAGATTTTATGAATTAGAATTAAAAGAAAGTAGTGTTTAATACTTTAATATATGCTCATATAGAATTTTTGCTTGTGGATCAAGGTGAGATGTTTTTGTTGTATTTTGAATCTTGTTATTCAATGACTTGTACATCATGCAGCTAGAGATGTACATTGTTTCGGTTTGAGATTCAAGTCATAACAATCTTAACTGCAAAAACTACAAAACTTATACTCCCAAAATTTAATCCATTTCCAAAACCTTAATATTTCCATTAGAATTTGCAGCAACCAAAGTCGAAGATTGAGGGCGCCAACACACGGATGAAATGAATTGCTCGTTGTCATCCACTTCATTTCCTGATAACAGATCGGTGGTGTTGAATTTATATGACATTGCAGGCATAGGTAATGCTTTGTGATAGATGAAAACCTGTTCAGATGGTTATGAAAAAGTAAAACATCAATGAAACTATTCTCAATATATAGGAAACCAAAATCTCGCAACAAACCTCCTGCGGGCTAAACACAATAGATAGTAACGAGAATAATATAAATATTTAACTGTTAATATAGCATTAGAGCGTGACTTTTTTTCTTTTTCTTGATAATTACTAATTACCTCGTTTGTTTCTGAACCGGTAGCGATGTAGTTGCCTGAGACTGATAACCCAACAAAATTCTACAAAAAGTAAAATTAAATTATTTTCAAAACAAGAACAAGAAACAACCTGTTTTGACCCATTACCCAACCCGGTCAGCCCGGTCCAATTTGCACCCTCTAGAGCTCAAAGAAACAAAAAAGTAACTACCTTTACATTGATATGGCCCGAGAATGACTGAATTGAGCGGTCGAGAACTTGACATGTGGCGTCTGATAAATCCCAGAGCTTGAGTGTGTTATCGGTGGATGATGATACAAGCGTTTTAGAATCTAGAAACTTGATGTAACTAACGGTTCTTTTATGTCCAACCAATGTGTGAAGTGGTACGTTTAAATTGCGTATATCATGGTAGTATACCCTATGATCTGCAGAACCAAATGCAAGAAAGTTACTTGAATCACAACGAAACTGAACGCAGCACACGTTTGCCTTTGTTCTAATGGTTCCAATACTCGATTTCTGCAGTAATAACTAGAAAAGTTAGTTATTATTTTGATACTGATATAAATCAAAGTTAAGTGTCGTAAATGATGAATATAATTGCCTGATTAATATTCCAGAGCTTAACACAACCATCATCACTCCCACTAGCTAGCAACTTCGGATCTGTTGAAAAGTCAACAGACCACGCGCGTCTCTCGTGCTCTTTCATTTCCACTGATAGTTGACCTTGTGCAACATCCCACACCTGAGAATTAATAATGATGGGCTGGTTGAGCAACGGGTCGAAACGGGCAGCTTTTCTTGATAAACAATTAATGCATTAATTATGATTAGAATTCAGTATGCTAATTATTTAAATTATTATGCTAATTATTTAATTTGACCCGTTTGAGATAAAAACTACCCAAACCAACCCATTTCGCTAACTTTTTTATCTGGCCCGTTTGAAATAAAACTAGCAAATTAACCCATTTATTCACAAATTACCTGCACGACACCTTCAAAATTACTCGAAGCACATTGGCTCTTGATGTAACTATTCCAACAAACACTGCTTATCTTTGACCTTGTCGGGATTTCAGTAAGCGGAAAGTGGATGTCTCGATTCGCATTCAACAACGATTGATATTCAAAAACTTTAATCTTTTTATTAACACCCGCTGTTGCAAAAAACTCCCCATCGCGATCAAAACTCAACGAACACAAGAGGCTTGAAGAATTAAAAAGATCACCTTGTTTCAAGTCAGCTTTGACTTTTAACTTACTAGACGACATGTACTTAGATAATCCCTCCATAAATGAATTTATCCACCCACTATTTACAGCTCTATTTCTAGCTAAAAAGTAAGCTGATTCTATTTTCTTGATGTTTCTCATCATTCTAGAACTTTCTTGATTTTCTTTAGGCGTTCTTTTGACCCGTTTTCTTGACCCGGAGCTTGCAATGTCATCATCTTGATCATGTGTTCTTCTAATAGATGCTTGAAATTTTGTAACTTGTTGCAGATCAGAAGTCAAAAATGACACTTTTTTCTGCAAGTAATCCGCGGTTTCTTGTTTTCTTTGTTGTAGCATTAAAAGAAAGTCTAATAACAATTCTTGCTCGGCAATCTTTTCTTCAAGCTCGATTGCAGCTTCATGTTCGTCTAATTTTTCTCTGAATTCGTTAAGAAACTCACTTTGTAACACTTCACTACATCCAAGAAACCATGAAAGATAAGAAATTAAGAATCTTGATTAACAAGTGACAAGAAAAACTATGATTAGGCGTGTAAACAAACTGACCGTTCAGTGAACATGTACAAAAAAAATTCATTTAGTTAAACAAACAAACTTGAATGTATGTCTTGTTCGTTCACTTATGTTCGTCACGTTCGTTCATTTAAATTCCTTTATGTCTGTCTGCTTGTTAATATATTAATTTAATTTTTTTGGCCCGTTACAACTTAGAAGTTTTAATAACTTTTTAGACCCATTACGTTATGTTTGTTCAGTTACATTCGTGACCCATTCATTTATACTATTAACAAATGAACACAAGCATGCTTTGTTAGTCCATTTACAACTCTAACTATGAGTAGTTAGTAAATCTTGTGAACTTACTCTATTTTAGGCCTGCTAGCAGGGTCGGGATGCAATAACCGCATTACAAAAAACGCTTCCTTTGGCCACTTGAAATGTAATTGTGGAGGAAACACACGATGTTTAAGGTCACACATGGTTGGATTCTTTTCATCTAACGAACTACAAGGGTAATATAACTGTTCATGGAAATAAACCCAAATGGAAAATAACTATTTAAGGAAATAATAACTAAAAATAACCAAAAGAAGCTGAAAACACTACTAAAACCAAACACACCTCAAAAAGAAGAACACCTAACCGATAGACATCCGAAGCACACGAAGCGGGCCCACCAGCAGCCTCCTCTGGGCTTGTGTACCAACTTGTTTCCATTTCCAATATCTTTTTCATAGGAAACATAACTTTCCCTTCTGCTTGTTTCACATTACATTCAGGGCAATCGGTTTTAAGCACTTTAAGTGAAACACTTGAAGACGTTATATCTTGAAAAGAATCTGAACCCGAATCCGAGCAAGTAGCAGACTCTATAAACGACACATGGTTAAACGACGACATGACAAAGCACGAGGGCCGGTTGTTGTGAACAACAAACCCTTGTGAATGTGCCGCCAAGTTTACAATTTTAACTATTTGCATAAATATATGTAAGCATTCAAGCGGCTCAACCACTCGGTTCATGTTGTCTAACCACTGTCTCAAACTAATATCTTTCCTTGTACTCTCGTGATCACGATCATGATGATCATGATCAGATTCAGATGAATTATCCATTTCATCCACCTATTGATCCATAAAAATCAATCCAACTCTCAATTCCACAACATGCAGCCACAAAAAATAACATTTTACATCCAAAAATTTCCCACTTTTAGCCTGATAATAAATAAAACACAAATAAGAGGCAGAAACATAAGCATGATCACAACAACAAAAACAACATAATAATAATAATGATAATAATAATAATGATAATAATAATAAAATAATACTAATACCAGAAAACTTCATGAGAGGAGCAGGGGGGCTTGAGATGAGATCTTTAACTATTTGTAAACAAGAACCACAAAGGTGGAATCTTTATTTAATAAAATCAGAAAAAAGAATCTGCCCAGATGTCCTCAGGTTGTTTAATTGCAAACCAACATGTTTCTGAACTGAAATAAAATATTGGGTATCCTAGAAAAAAAGAATTAAAAAAGACCAGATAAGATTTGAGTTTGTTTGAAGCCCCAAACTGAACAATCTCTTCTTAAACTCCTTTTGTACGTGGCAGATCTTTGTCCTTTAAATCCATAGCCACTTGCACAGTACGATACATAATAATATTAGCATTTATTATTATAATCAAAAGAAGCAAAAAAAAATGAAAATGCAATTAACAACAAAAATAGACTGGTTTTCCAAAATTAGGAGGCATTGACAATGGTGGATTACATATTTGGGTTTGATGAGTAGAGCATGAGTTTAGTTGAATATTATGAAGGATTTCTATTAGAGAGGATGATAAAGATGATATACTTTGGTATCATCAATTACGTGTTATTGTTTTTAAGAAGTCATTAATTTATCTTATTTAAAAATTGAATTTATAAGTGTTATTATAATAAAAAGTTAAAATATATATTAGATTATTTATTTTGAATTTTAAATTCTAAAAATTATCTATAATTGATTTTTTTTTTAATTTTTAAGTATTATTATTAAAAAAAATAAATGCAATTAACAACAAAAATAGACTGGTTTTCCTAAATTAGGATACGTTGATAATGGTAGACGGCATACTTGGGTTTGATGAGTGGAGCATGAGTTTAGTTGAATCATGTGAAAGGATTTCTATTAGAGGGGATGAGAAACATGATATTCTTTGATATCATCGAAGGATTATATCAGAGTTAGAGGAGATGGCAAATATTACGTACTTTGATATCATCGAAGAATAACCATCAGTAATTTTATTTTATGAAGTTACCAATTTATCTTATTTAAGAATTGAATTTATAAGCGTTGTTATAATAAAAAGTTAAAGGATATATTAGATTATTTGTTTTGAATTTTAAATTCTAAAAATTATCTATGATTGATTTTCTTTTTAATTTTGAAGTGTTATTATTTTAAAAAAATCAATTATAACATAAATTATAATAGATTACTGAATTAAAAATAAAAACTTAATATATCTTTAACTTTACAATATTATAAAGTTTGTAGGCTTCGTTTTATGCTATAATTGAAGATATATTAAGTTTTTATTTTTAATTCAGTAATCTATTATAATTTATGCTATAATTGATTTTTTTTAAATAATAATACTTAAAAATTAAAAAAAATCAATTATAAATAATTAATAGAATTTAAAATTCAAAATAAATAATTTAATATATCATTTAACTTTTTATTATAACAACCAGGGTTTTAAAAACCGGTACGTAACGGCCGGTTGAATTGGTTATACCTATTTTCGTAAGATCACCGGTTTTTAGAGCGCGATATTTTTGGGCGCTTTATTAAAACATCGTACCGCAGGTTTTTTTTTAAATACCGGTTTAAACCGGAAAACCGGTTTTATATCCAAAAGATTTTTGATAATTTTTACGGACCATATTTATTAAAAATGACTTTTAACTCGCGGATAAAATTGAAACGAGTAAACACGATAAACGACGATTCGTTAATCAACCAATTTTTATCATGCTAACCCAATGTTGGTTTATATGACTCAACCATTGTTCATGTGTGATATTTGGTTCAAGTGTTATATTTATTAATGTACTTTTGTGTTATTTTTTGAGTTGAAATTTTATTTATATGGAGTTAAAAGGTAAATTATTCAATCCGGTTGAACCTCTCGGTATATTCCGTTTCAACCGGTTGTACCATTTTTGAGCTAAATCTGGTATGAGTAAAATACCGCTTTTAAAAACATTGATAACAACACTTATAAATTCAATTTTTAAATAAGATAAATTAGTAACTTCATAAAATTACTGATGGTTATTCTTCGATGATACCAATGTACGTAATATTTGTCATCCCCTCTAACTTTGATAGAATCCTTCGATGATATCAAAGAATATCATGTTTCTCATCCTCTCTAATAGAAATCCTTCACATGATTCAACTAAACTCATGCTCCACTCATCAAACCCAAGTATGTCATCTACCATTGTAAATTTATCTTAATTTAGGAGAACCAATTTATTTAAATCGAATTCGATGGTACCGACAACGCCGGGTTTTACCAACGTGACAGTTTTATCGATCTTTTTGGATGTAAAATGTTATTCATAGTGACATGCATGTTGCATAACTGAAATTTGGATTGATTTTCATGGATCAATAGGTGGATGATATGTATAATCATCATAAACTGATAATGATTATGATCATGAGAATACAAGGAAAGATATAAGGCTGAGACAGTGGTTAAACAACACGAAACCTCTTACGAGAATGTCATTCGAAAAGTCCAAACCAACCAAAAGTGGACGTGCCACGTTGTGAAGGTCATTCGGAACTGCTGACCGTCAGCGGACGAGAGTGGCGTCCCTCACTCTATAATATATTTTTAACGAGTGTTCGAAAATTTATAGTGTTGTTGATAAAATGCGTGCTTTTGAAGAATGTCTAAAATCTGATTTGGCAGTTGAGGTTGTGCGGGTGTTTAAAACTTGTAAATGTTTTCTTGTTTTTTTTAACGATTCTATTTATAGATTTTATCATTTATATTCCCTTTATTCACTTTCGTTAACTTTTTACGACTTTCTCTTACATCTATACGTATTTTATAACCTATCAATATCAAACCCACTTAGCTTCAGATTATTAAATGTTTCGTTACAAATGGTTTGCATTTTTCAGCCAATATGAGTAAGAGCGTTGCGGATGCTCTGAGAAACCTAAAAACACTAACCATTTGTTGAGCATGAAGGCTAACATAAATTAAAAAACTATGTCTGCAGTAACGGATCCAGGAATTTTTTTCCTATGAGTTCACCTTTTTTCGTTGTTCAAATTTCACACAACCAAACGCTAAATTTTTTGGGCCAGTCGAGCCTTGTCGGAGAATATTATATAATACAATACCATAATAAAACAATATGTTAATTTAATACACATGTAAGGTCATTAACAATGAAAATAAGAATTAGAATAAATGGGTTATGGATACGTGATGTGTGAATAGGTCTAGAAATAATCAGAAGCTGAAACGTTCTTTTTTTTAGATATTAAAAACCCCAACTAAATACACAATAATGGTTTACCAAAAAGAAAAAAAAATGTTACCAAAATGGGATTTAGAAAGACTTGAACTTGAGACACTTCACATAAAACCCAAAATAATAGCACAATGATTGTTTACCAAAAAGAAAAAAAAATACATAATCAAAATCGGTTTTTCAAATACTTGAACTTGAGACCTTTCAAGCTTTAAAAGACTGGACAAGTTTTAAATGAGTTAACCACTACACCATGTTAAACTTTTTGATATGAGTTTACTTCTAAAAATTTTATGGGTTCACTAATACTTTTAATATATTATTTTAACGTAAAATTTGAAAATCAATGGGTTCCCGTGAACCCGAGGAACCCATTCTAAATCCGCCCCTGTATGTCTGGATAACAAAAAGGACTAACCTTATGTTATTGAGTTATATGTTTTAAAATTAAATTATAAACTTTATAATATTATAAAATGAATGATTTATTAATTTTTATGTTTTAATAACCTGTAATCTATAATATATATAAACGAAAACCCAAAAATCCCATGTGTCGCGATGTGGTCGGTCCCCCCTTTTATGGAAGCCACCAGATTTCTTGATTTTTAAATGGATGCCTCTCATTGATTTAACCCAAATTCATGGGTATGAGTCTTACAAAAACCAGATAGCTTTTAAACGGGTTATAACATCTCATTAAATTAAAAATTAATCTTACCAATTATTTGATATGAAAATCCTACAAAATAGGAATATACTAAAATTTAATATCCAATTTAAAAAGAAAAAGATATTATTTATAATTAATAAACAATTTTATAGTAAAAAACATAAATTAACTTTCTTACAATAAAGAAAATTAAAATCCAAAAATATATCAAAAATTGAAAAATGTAAAACAACCATTCTCTCAAGCCATCAGATTACTTTATTTGTAAATGAAGGCTTCTCACGCATTTGACCCGAATTCACGGGTAAAGGTCTCACCAAACCCAGATAGCTCTTAAACGGGTTATAACATCTTATTATATTAAAAAATAATCTCATCAAATATTTGAATGAAAATCCTATAAAATAGGAATATACTAAAAATTAATATCCTATTTTATTTTAAAAAAAGATATTATTTATAATTAATAAACAATTTTATAATAAAGAAAATAAACGGGTAATGGGTATCACCAAACCCAGATAGCTTTTAAACCGAATTATAACAAATCATTTATTTTCATCATCAAACCTCAAGTATATTAATTGTTAACTTTCTTACAATAAATAAAATTAAAATCCAAATATACATATATAAATATTAAAAACGAATAATGTAAAATAACCCCCGTAGTACGAGGGGTAAAATCTAGTTAATACTATAATTGATTAATTTTAAACAATAAAGTTTTAAAATTTAAAAATAATCAAATATAGTGTAATATATAATAACATTTAATAGATCTTGTATTTGTTAATAACAAAACTTGTAAATTTAGTTTTAAAATCATACAACTCAAGACGTGCCGTCTTGTGAAAGTCGTACGAAACTTTAAACGAACAATGGACGTTCCAATCTCTCTCTCACACATATATTTTTGATGTTTGTTTGAAAATTGATAGTATTTTTGAAACAATGTGTGCTTTTGAATAATGTTTAAAATTTGACATGATTGTGATGGTTGCGCGCTTATATCTTTCATATTCCGTCTACTGGTGGACTTTTTTTTTACAATCTTATTTTCCAACCTAGGTGTTTTATAATCTATGAATATCAAACCCACTTAGCTTTAGAAGTTAAGATTACTAAGCTTTTGATTACAAATAAATACTTTTTGATGAAATAGTAAAGCTCCTAGTAAGAAATTTGATTATTTTATTTGTACTTTTCTGTTACAATATAAGTAATTATAGTCTACAAATATCAAATTCACTTAAGATCATTAAGCTTTTTATTACAAATAAAGATTTTTGTTGAAACGTAAAAACTCCTAGTAAGAATCTCATATAAAAGACTTATCTACATAATTGAGATCAAATAAAGTTGCATTAAAATGTAAATAAATAAATAAATAAATAAATAAGAAGAAGTACTTACGTGATAATATATGGTATCGGACACAAGTTGGGCTAAAGGCCTCAACATATAGAGGTAAACCACAACACGTATGTGACTGTGTTAAGATGTCGTCTTTATCATGAACGGGTTCTTCAAAAGTAGGAAGATGTCACCTACCTTGGACGATTTCTATGGCTGGTCTAGGAAATAGATTTTAAGACCAAAAAGGCAACCCCCTTGCAAAAATATTCAAGAACGTATACACTTGTGATTTAAGCTAGTCATGCACATCCTTTTATAAAAAGAATTCATCACTACCATTAACGTAGTGGTTAATATGCTTGTAACATGACAGCTTAACGAGCGAGCCGAGTCAGCTTTAGTTTGAATGACCGAGTTGAATCGAGTTTTTACGAGCTTGATCTCAAATTTCACTTTATTGAGGACAAAAAAGCCAAATCAAACACGTTTAACTTAGAGCTTGTTGACTTTATTATTATTATTATTATTGTTGTTGTTGTTGTTGTTTTTTTTTTTTTTTTTTTTTGAAATTTGAGTTCAAGCTCGTAAAAACTCGAGCCATTCGAAACGGACAAAGACATGGGAAGATCATAATCAGGGTTTAGCTATCAGACTAATTAGATGTAAAAATTTGGTAAAATTCACCTTAAAAGAGCAATTAAGATTTAAGATTTTATGTATATATAAAAAAAATAATTTACAAGATTAATATGAAAAGAAATAATGTTAGCAAACTATGAGATATACAAGAATAACAAACTAATTTAAAATTTAAATATGTTAATGTTATCCTGGTTGGCTAATGGGAGAAATGGAATCATCGTCAAGATGCATCCCTCAGAATTTCAAGTAAAGCCTCGATTACTGGTACATTGTTATTCAAGTTATATGTTAATGAGAGAGTTTATTTATTTTGTAGGAAAAGAGTGTTCCGGGGGAGTAGTTTGGCATATGCGGTACCCGATGTTATCGAGATCGGTCCCCCTTCGGCTCATCAAAATTCGAAAACGAAGGCTAGGAGTACACAAAAGGAGGTATGTAACTGTCACGTTGTGCTTTGTTTTATTATTATTATTATTATTATTATTATTATTTATATTTATTAGAGAGTAGTGTTTATATAGAAACGCAAGACAAACTAGCAAGAAGCTATGTGTCTAGCTTTTTTTTGGATTGGATAACCTAAATGTAGGAATTAAGTTCTTTCTTTTAATAATAATACAATTTAATAAAGATATTCTCTTTATTCATATATAAGCAAATATGAATAAAGAGATATTCCGCAAGGTTCTTTCAATGAAAAGTGTGTTCAGTTTTTTCTTGAACGTAAAAGATATTCCGCAAGGTTCTTTCAATGAAAAGTGTGTTCAGTTTTTTCTTGACTGCAACATTTTAACAAGTAAATCGTTAGCGTTGGTTAAGGATTCATGTTAGACACCAGGTCTCTCAAAACAGATTTCGCGTCACTTTTTAAACGAACGCACCTATATCTTAGGGACAGTACATGTGCTGCCACTGATGACTCTCGCACCCACCAAGTCCCTCAAAACAGATTTCGAGTCACTTTTTAGACGAACACGCTTATCTCTCAGGGACAGTACATGTACTGCCGGTAATGACTCTCGCACCCGAGGAATCACCGAGTAAGTTATAGACTTCTGTGAAAAGAAAAAGAATATGGTGAAAAAAACTTGTGAGAGTTCTCTCTAACGGTCTCTATTTTTGTATGAATTTTGTGTGTTTTAGAAATGAACCGTAAGGTTCTATTTATAATCATAACAAAACTCCTTATTCACTTGTTTTATTTAAACACAATAATGGCATTTTCTGTTTCATGAAAATACCTAAGAATCATAACCAAAACATCCATGTAATTCATTGCATTGTTTTATGAGTCAAAATCAAAACAGCCACTTGATTTATGACAAAAATAATTTGTTAGCATTAATCCCAAAGATGTAACACATTTCTATTAGTGTCACCCAAGTTTAAATATTCATTCTAACCACTAAACCACTCAACTTCAAGCATCGATATCCGATTCATCTTAGCTCTGTTTTGAATACGGTTTAGTTCATTGTGAAACTCTCACAAAGTAGAGCACAAACCCGGAAATCATTATTTATATACCACATATATAAATACAATCATTAGTCCAAAGTTAGGATAAAAGTCATTTTCCTATTTTGTTGAAACTCATTTAAACATTTTCCAACACTGATAAATCTTTTCATAAAATGTTGAAGCTGTACATATTTGATTATATAATCACTCAACTTGTCAGGTTGAAATAATTGATTTAGACATGGATGAAGATGTAGTGTTTCTTGGAGGGAATAATGTTGAGTCTTAACAAAAAGATGAAGGGCATTATAGGCATTTCATTGGGCTCTAGGAGTGCCTCAAAGTTAGATGCAGAGAAAGCTGAGTCACATAAGAAGGGGAAGGTATAAGATCTTTCTTGATTTTGTTTACTTATGTTTGTTTTATATTAATAATTGTTATGTTTAATTGTTGTCTGTTTCAGGAGGTTCTAGATTCTTCCAAGAGCTTCAACACAAAATCAACTAACTTTTTTGACTAAGATGATTATGTATCTGATGATGTTGATGATTTGACTTTATAATCCTATATTGATAAAATTGATCTCCTTACTGGAATCAAAGCCTCTGATTATGCACCAACTAATAACAGTAATCATTTGTCTAATAATACTCAAGTTGTTGTAAGTAGCCCTAGCCCATCAATTAGTTCAACATTAGCCGAAAGCTCATCTAGCAAAGTGAAGACGCCTGCTAATGATGACGCTATGGAAAAGTATCAAAGTTTCAAGAAGTTTGATACTATCATGGACCATTCGGATCATCATTATGGAATGACACAGGCAAGTTTGTGTTTTTATTTTATACCATTGTTACATTTCTCATTATTCATATAAATGTCACTTGTTTCAGCCACATAAAAAATGTGCTATAAGTATACAAGAAGAGTGAAGGATTCTTGAGAATGACTTGCCAGGTATGTCTCACCAGTTTATAAATTAACTCTATTGAAATATAATGAATGAATGTATATATCATATTTTATTATCTGTTTACAGACACGATATTTGCTCGAGCTTATGAATCAAGGATGGACCTTTTAAGAGCAGTGATTATTGGAGCAGAGGGGACACCGTATCATGATGGTCTTTTCTTCTTTGATGTGTGTTTTCCAAGCACTTATCCGGATACGCCACCTGTAATTATCCACTTGATTTTAAGTTTGTAACGAATACAAGTAGTGATTGACTTTTTGTGTCATATGCTTGATGATGTTTTTTCAGCGCGTATCAATCCAAATCTATACGAATGCGGTGAAGTTTGCTTGAGTCTTCTGAACACATGGGACGGTGGCCATAACGAGATGTGGGTCCCTGGCACTTCAACTATGCTTCAAGTTCTAGTCTCGATACAAGGTCTGGTTTTGAACATGAAGCCTTACTTTAACGAACCCGGGTGTGCAGGTTTGAGTGGCTCTGTGCAAGGAGAAATGTTTTCTTTACGTTATAGCGAACACGTCTTTTTGTTATCACTTAAAACAATGGTTTATACAATGAAGAACCCACCAAAGATAAGGTTATTTCGTTCCTAGTTTTTTAGTACGTGTCGTTGAATGGTGAAAGTTTTGGATGCAGAATTTTGAGGATCTCATGGTTGGGCATTTTAGGTGGCGTGTGCTTGATATTTTAATGGCGTGTAAAGCTTATACGGAAGGTGTGCAAGTCGGGTGTCTTGTCAAAGGAGGTGTGCAAGAAGTTGATGACGGTAAAGGCAGCCGCTCACAAAAGTTTAAGGATGATGTGGCGTCATATATTAAGACGCTTATGGATGCATTTAAGAAGATTGGAGCAAAAGAAGATATAGAATTTGTTCATTTAAGTGTAGGGAAAAGTCGTTTGCCCGCAATTGGTTATTCTCCAAAAGCGCTAATTCTAAATCAAAGTGTTGGTGAAATGTTGTAAAAATGTTTTTGAAGACTCCATATGATGGATATACTAGGCAATTATTTTTAATGTTAACGATTTTTTACTTGACAAATATATATACTTGTTTCATAATAAGGTTATGATGTCAAAATAAAAAAGATGTACAATTGAAGGTAGAAAGAGAGTGATAACAAGCAAGTTAGAAGTTTCAAAAGTAACATGCACATAAACTGTTCTAAGATTAAAGATTTTAATGAATTCATAACGGGGTAAAATGAATCTGTATAGAATGCTTAGTCAAACAGAGATAATGTATGAGTACATTAGTCACCATGATTGTTATTTATGGTAATGATTTATGTGCAAAGAATTATTGAAAACAGTGGTGCCCCTTGTGTTTAAGATATATTGACGAGTGGATCTGTTTTGGCATGTGTTTGATGATTAATAGGACAACGAGGCGGGCCGAGTAATTAAGAGAACAAGAACAACCTAAGTAAAGGTGAGTATCTTGAGTACTCTAATCTAGTAAGTTAATGCTTCATGAATGTCGCTTGTTGTCGATAAGGGATTACAACTCGATTTTTATGAAATTTATGATTTTAGGATGTTAAAGAAATACGGATTTGATAATAACACTAAATATTTATTTCAAACATGATTTTTAAATATGAAGATTTAGATCCAAACCAAATCGCAATTGATAGATTACTATGATTAAGATGTGAAGTTTTGACAAAGTGAGGCATTAAATTTTAAATTTAATAATTTGGAGTTTTTATCATAGTTTATAAAGTTAATTATTAGTATAAAAACATTGGTAACTAAAAATAAATGCCTTTTTAACAGTGTGCGCCGTGCGCGATGCCAACCGTCCACATTTGACGCTCCAAACATAACTCACCCTGGCACGTCATTGAGTAGAAAACCCATCATTGTTTAAAACCTCACCGAGTCAAGTTTCGAACTTAAGCGATGCCATTAGATGATTAGACCAACCAAGTTAAAACTAAAAGTAAATGTAAAATGGAGCCTGCAATTTAATATAACATTCGGGTCGGCCCGGCTTTATGTAGGTTCCCGCAATCTAGCAACAACCAACTTGTTCTGAGTAAATATATATCGCTGGATTCTAATAATCTCATAGGGTTTATATATATATATAGGGGTTTATATATATATAGGGGAGGGTTAAAATAAAAATAAGTAGTAACCTAGGAATGCTAGGAATAAATCATAGCCGTTGGATTATGTTAATCAATGATTGAGATTTAAAATTACCAAAAACCAACATAGTTTCCTAGAATTACTCTTTTACCTTTATAACCGACGTAGTTTCCTAGAATTATTCTTTAAGCATAGGTTATAATGTCACATGTTAAAAATTTATTGGTTCTTACCATTACTAATAAACTCAAAATTCTTATTTGAACCATTTTATATATATATATATATATATATATATATATATAATATGTGATTCAATTCAACTCACATTCTGTTCTTTTCTATTCAATTTGCTGACAGTTTCGTTTGGAGAAATGGAATCATCGTCAACTGCAAGATACAATAATATCACTCCTTAGAAGTCTAATAATTAATTAAGCCTTCTCTTCTCTTCTCTCGTCGATTAATATTCACGTTGCGTTAATATTAATGTGTAGAGATAGTGTGTTCATGAGAAGTAGTAGTTCATCATCGTATGATGTGATTGAGATTGATCCTCCCAATTCGAATTTGAAAGCCAAGGCTAGGGGTTATAAACAAATGGAGGTATATGTCTATGTTATTATCATGCTCATGCTTTATTGCTTCATTATCAGTGTCTTGTCTTGGAGGTTCATTGATTGTCTAGGGCACTCGTTCGTATTTCAAACCCTAAACCTGCTAAATTCATATCATGTTCTTCCGTTAAGTTTTTATCGGCCAAACAGACGGTTCATCAACACTTTACATGAGGGAATTTCGTGTCCGTGTTCATTCGTTAAGGAATTGAGATTATTGTTCATGTTCATTAATTTTGAAAACGGACACTAACGGACATTAACACACACAAACGAACATAACCGGACACTAATGAGTAATGAACATATATATGTAAACGAACATAACCAGACGAAGTATAACCTAAACGAACACGTTATCGAACGTTCACGAACACAACTGAGCGTACACGGCCTCTGTTTGTGTTCGTTAAGCTTACCCAGTGAAATTTTTTGTTTATGTTCTCTCATATATATTAAACCAACGAACATAAACGAACTTCTCACAAACTGTTCACAAATTGTTTGCAGACGTTAAGTCCATTTACAGCCCCAATGAAACTGTATATGCATCTTCAATAAAACTATATATTATTATTATTATTATTATTATTATTATTATTATTCGAAAGTAGTGTTTACATCGAAATAGAAGGCAAAACGGCAACAATATGTATCGCTAGCCCTTTTTGGATAACCTTTGAAGCCGATCAATCTTTTCATATGCATGCAACTACTTGCTACATTGTATAAAGAGGAATTTGCTTTAAAGAAATGTTGAAATTATGTATATTTGATTATTTAATCACTCAATATGTCAGGTTGCCCTTCATGAAGTAATTGATTTAGACATTGATGAAGACAGTAACGATGTTGTGTTTCTTGGAGGGAATAATGTTGACTCTAACAAAAAGATGAAGGGTATAATGGGGATTTCATTAGGTTCTAATAGTGCCTCAAAGTTAGATGCAGAGAAAGTTGAGTCATATAATATCTTTCTTGATTCTGCTTAATTTTGTTTTCTGGTGTTTTGTATGTATAATTGTTATGTTTAATTATTGTCTGTTTCAGGAGGTTCTACATTATTCCAAGAGCTTCAACCCAAAATCAACTAAGTTTTTTGACTTAGATGATTATGTATCTGAAGAAACACTAAGTGACCCCGGGCAGATTATGGGTAATCTGGGGGCTAAGTAATGTTTCCCTCAAAGGTTAGGTCCAGCAGAGTAAGTTGTACTTCAGGGAACCTGCAAAACAGACACCGTGAGCTCGTCACTGAGAAGGGGGGGGGGTTCCTCCTTGTGACCACCCTCCGGCGTGAGAATCAGTCTATATTGCTCTTTAAATATAAAAGTATATGAATACTATTAGAGCAATTATCAAGTAAGTTATACGAGATAGTAGATGATGAAATGATAATACCATTTGCTGTCTTTTATAGCCGAAGGTGGGTTTCCAAGGGGTTTAGCCGGCCCAACACGCTACCAACTGTAACCTATGCACGTGCCCTACCTGTGAGTGGTGGATAGGTAGCGGCTGACACAGAGCAGGCGTGCCGTGCACTCTTCGTCTTCTACCAACTGCAGGCTAGGCACGTGGTCTGGCAGGAGTTGGTGGGCAGGCGGCGGCTATTGGTCACAGTGCTGTGGCGTGCTGTCTGCCACGCTGCTGTCAGTGAGCTGTCGCATTCTTGGTCAGATCTTTTGTCTTTACCTCGTCAGGTATCACGCAAAAGATCCTCCATCATACGGACTGGCCCATTTTGGCGGGAGTTTTCCCCCTCCCGCCTTTGCTCATTCTTTCAGGTGACACTGAATATTTGTAAGTGTTAAGCCTTATGCGTGTAGCTATGCTGTGCGGGTAGCCTTCCCTGATGGCTTGTATCCGCAACTGCGGGAACAGGCGGGTTACTTTACCATTGGGAGGCTTTTCCCTGCGTATGCAGCTTGCATACTGCGCGTAGGCTTCTCTGAGCATGGTGGGTCCTGCGGGAGTAGAT
The DNA here is from genome assembly GCF_021521415.1 of Bidens hawaiensis. NCBI lineage: Eukaryota > Viridiplantae > Streptophyta > Magnoliopsida > Asterales > Asteraceae > Bidens > Bidens hawaiensis. The sequence goes on along the minus strand of NW_027491665.1, from coordinate 218,419 downwards.
GGTCTTTGCGCAGACATCCCTGTTCAAGGTGAGTCATGCGGGACCAACTGAGCCCTGCTGGGACCTACCTCTTCAAGTCCCCCCAGTCCAATGTTCTTCTCACGAATGTCTAATAAAGTGAGGTGAACTTTTGGACTTAAGCAAAGGGTTTTGAAAAGGGGTTTTTGTAAGGTTTTCCATGGGGGTTCTTCCCGCGGAAGTCCTTGTCACTTGCAGAAATTCCCGAGTTTCCTGCTTGGTCTTTGGGTATGATGCGGGTAGGTCTGTAACCTCCTCGCAAGTCAGGAGCATTGAGTCTTAGTTGTGCGGATTCTCCCTGTGGTTCTGGTAGTTTTTGAACATAGTGATCAATTATGTTTAAACCACCAATTCCATCTTGGAGCCTCAAACAACGTAGTACTCGATGTTCCCGCTATGCGGTGATATTATTTCCGTTTTCACAAGCATTGCCCAGAAGATCCTTCCTGGTTTCAATTCTCAGCGGGTGCTAGGTATGTGAAGGGTTTTGCCTTTACACTGTACCTGCATCCGTCTTACGGTTACTTTACTTCCAAGGTATTCCTGGCGTCCATTCCCTGCGGGTGCTAGGTATGTGAAGGGTTTTGCCTTTACACTGTACCCGCACCCGTCTTATGGTTACTTGGTTGCCAAATATTTTGGCTTCAATTCCCTGCGGGTGTTAGGTATGTGAAGGGTTTTGCCTTTACACTGTACCCACACCCGGCTTATGGTTACTTGTTTGCCAAGGTAAGGGGTATTTTCCCGCTTACTTTTTTGAACCTTAGTCTTCAAATTTTTAAATTTTGAAATTTGAAGAGTTGGTGGATGGATAACAACCCAATACCTCAAACGTCGTGCGACGGTTTCTTCTGACTGTGTCAGGACGTGCCAGAAGTTATGGCGACATGACATTATGTGGTCATTCCAGTTGCTTTTTCAGGCGCGTGGGCACGGGATTTCGGGCGCGTAGCCGCGAAATCTCTGGCACACGTCCTTTTGACAGCTGTTGCCAGCTTGCCTTTGCCACGCGTCATAGTTTCATTGCACCTTTGATTTCTCTCTCTTCCGTATTAAATTCATCGCATTAATTGCGATTACTATATAAAGGGGGAGAGGGTTATTTGCAATTCACACTTTCCACTTTCATCTCTTCTTCTCCAGTAATTTCCGGCGAATTTCTCTTTTTCGGTAAAGCATTACTCTGAAATCTCTTCTTTCTTCCACCATGTCTTCTCACGATGCTGATGATCAGAAGACTGCTGGCGAATGCCAGTGTTCTCTTCCTGTCGAGCTGTACCAGTATATCGTCAGGAAGTTCATGCTCGAGTCTCTCGAGCCTGAGTTTCCTGAGCCCCACCATACTGTGTACGATGCCCCTAGTGGCAAGATCGGGGTTTATGCTGCATTCTTTGTCTACGGGAACCTTAGGTTTCCGTTGACAAAGTTTGTGTACCGTGTCCTAGAGAGGCACGGTGTGCACCTGACAGAGGTGCACCCCATGGCCATTGCCAAGGTCCGGCACTTTGAGTGGGTGTGCCGGATACTGGGCCTTGAGCCCCTCGTTGACCGCCTGATGACCTTCTATACTTGGAGGTGCATCCAAGGGTGGTACACTCTTACAACCCGTATCAAGGGTTTAAAGATTTGTACCACCGAGCGGAGTCTTCGCTCATGGAGAAGAGAGTTCTTCTTCATATCCGCTCGAGCCATCCCCATTGCCATGAAGTTCAAGAATGGCCAGACGCTTCCGAACCTTCCCGCCATCAACTATGAGGAGGCGGAATGGTTCGCGAAGATATCCCGGGTCCAGTCCCCGGTTTTCCGTTTTCCGGAGTCGGCGATGGTGATGCTGGGGATGAGCCGGGTGTGGAAGGCGGCGAATGCGGATAAGGTTCCGATCGTCCTCGAATATGGTTCGAACTCTGTCCCTTATGGTATGTCTTGTTTCTTTTTGCTGACTTCGATTTTTTCTAACTTTCTTGTTGATTTCAGAGGGTAACGATCTTCAGTCGCTCCTGAATCCGCGGGAGGAAGATGGTCATGCGCGGATGGGTACTCGTGCTCTGGACGAGAACGAGTTGCCCATCTTAGAGCAGACCGCGGGTCGGTTCGTGGAGGTTTACCCGCCGGGCCAAGAGATCTTGAGCCACCGACGGCCAGGTAAGCCTATCTTCTATCCTGAACCCCTCAATGCTGTGCCTGCTGCTGGAGTTAACATGTCTTCTTCTGAGGAATCCGCAGAAGGTCCTCCGCTGGTGCGGAAGAAGAAGGCTGCCGTCGGGAAAGGCAAGGAGAAGGTCGCTTCTACGGCCGACCCGGTAGTCCTATCTGACTCAGAATCAGATAGTGCAGAAGTGGCGGGGAAACCCGGTGGTGAGGAGACCACCGCTCCGGAGGCTATAGCTGTTACCTCCGGGGAGGAAACGACGACGACGGTTACCGGTGTCAAGAGGCCGGTTCCCTCGGGTTCGCCCCCGCTCGTCCGTACGTTCAAGCTCAAGAGACCCCGTAAGTACCATCATGATTCTTGTCTAAATTTATTTCAAATAAATTTTTCTAACACTTTTGTTTGTGCAGGTGTGGATGTTAACGCATTCCAGGGTGGATTTGGAGCGAGTATTCCCCCGCCAATGACGGTAGGCTTGGTCAGCCTTCCCGAGGCGTCGACCCAGGCGCCTGCGCCTGCTTCCGCTGGTTCCAGCCTTCCTGAGGCTGTTCCGGCTGAGAAGATGTCTCCGCCGGCTGTGAGTGCAATTTTTACAGCATCTCTCACGGAGCCGGCGGTTACTGCTGCTGAGGAGGCGGCGCCAACAATGGCAACCACAGCGGCTGCCACTATGCCTGCGCCCCCGGCACCGACGGCCGAACCATCAGGTATGCGCCGGGCTTCCCGCCGATCTATGCCACCTTCCCGTCTGCCTGACCTGTTGGATGGATTTCCTTTAGGTTCAGGTGATGGGTCTGGCGGCTATCGGCCTGTTATTGACCCTACAGGTACGTAGGGTTCTTTTTCCCTTATATATTTTTATCATCTTTTCCTAACTGCCTTTGTTTCTTTTGCAGTGTCGGATTCCAATGAAGTGTATGTTCCAAGATGGAACATACGCCGAGGAACAACCCTTCGCACCCCTGTGGAGTGCGTGGACTGGGCTCGCCACGCTGCTCCTCATGGTGCGTTGGGGGAAGCCATGGCTAGCTACCAAGAGGGTAGGCTAACCAATGAGCTTCGGGTTCTCCAGGCCCGGACGCAGCCCCGCGTCGAGCTGCTTTGTCGTGAAAGACAAGTTAAAAGCAGCGCGCGCCAAAGATGTATCTGAAGCGCGGGCTCTTCGGGAGGAGAACCGGCAGTTGGCCGCTGCCGCAGCCGAGAAGGAGAAGGCATTCAAGGCCCTCGAGGTTGAAGTCCAGGCGCGACTCGAGGCCCGCTCCAAGGCTGCCCAAGCTGTGAATGAACAGCTTCGGCTGGCCAAGGAGACTGCGCGAAACTCAACTGAGAGGGCTGCCAAGGCTGAAGCTGTTGCTGAGCCACTTCGCGAAGAGAATGAGCAGCTTAAATGTAAATTAAAGGCTCTTCAGCATGCTCATGACGCCTTGGCAATGGAAGATGCCAAGAAGCTGCAGGAGATCCTTGACCAGAGGGGGGTGCTTGACCGCACTGAAAGGAAACTCAAAAGCGTCGAAGAAGCTGCCGCCAAGGAAGTTCAACTTGCCAACCTTGATAAAAGCGGAGCCGAACGTGCTTACAAAGAAAGTCAAGCTACCCTCCAATGGCTGCTTCGAGAAGCGTTGCCTCAGGTATCCTCTTTTTTTTCTTCTCTTTCTACTTGTAATTAGAAAATGTTCTAACTTGTAATTTTCTTTTATAGGTTGTGCGTCGGGTCCTCTCAGAGACCTCTTACGACGATGCAATGAGCGCAGCCCTCAACGCTTCTCATGAGGATGGGGAGAAGACTGGCTTCCTGCTTGGTCTAGGGTTTGCTGAGAGAGGCTTTCCGCCCTCCAACTTCCCTTTATTCAATGTTAACACTGCAGCTGCTTATGACCAAGCAGTGAACCAGTACGCTGCCTTCCAGCATTCGGTGGTGGAGAAGGTGAATGAAGCTGCTGCTGCTGATGATGGGCTAAACATCCTTAAGACTTTCCTTGGACAGCCGCGCTCTGACGGTGCTGGTCCAAGCGGAGGTGGTCCTGAAGCCTGATCCTGAAGATCCCTTCCCACTGCTAGGATAGACTTAGCTTTGTATAGATTTCTTTTAGGCGGGTAGTTACCCGGCCACTGTTGTAATATATCATTGAAATATACGATTGTTATTCCTTTCATTGGATTCTTTGCTTTATAAACTTATGACTTGCATACTTAGTTTAAATTAGCAATTTTCCAAGTGTTTAGAATAAGTTAACCTGTGAACGTGGTTGATGATGGGTTAGAGTTTTGCTTCCTCCTTCGTGATTGTGCGGGTATAACCGTCACTTGCACTTGGTAGGATGGCTGAACTTTTGCCTTCATCTGACCGCGTGTAGGTTTTTCTTATCCTTTTTTAAGTGTTCATAAGTTAACCTTTTAACGTGGTAGATGGTAAGTTAAGTTTGGCTTCCTTGTTTGTGATTGTGCGGGTAAGACCGTCACTTGCACTTACAAGGATGGCTAAACTTTACCTACATCTGACCTGCGTGTAGGTTTTCCTTAGAACTTTTTAACATTTTGGCGTTGTGTTTATGCGGGTATTGCCGCCTTCCACACGCAACTACTTCTTCCCGTAAGGGAAGTTCATAGGTTACAAGCTATCAATACATCATGAAAGGAGAATCATTTCCATTAGAAGTGGCTCTAGGCCTTTTCTTTACAAGTTGGAATTGATCTACATATAACATTTGCGTAATTGAGCTCCATTCCATGTTCTAGGGATGGGAGTGCCATCGAGCCTTTCGAGCCGGTATGCGCCCTTTCCCAGAACTTCTTTGATAACGTATGGCCCTTTCCAAATCGGGGCCAACTTTCCTGGGCGTTGTTGGTTCGAAGCCTCGTTGTTACGCAGTATGTAGTCTCCTTCATTGAAATTGCAGAGTTTTACCCGCGTGTTGTAGTATTTTTGCATTTGTCGTTTGTAGTTTTCTTCACGCACGGCGGCTAAGTCTCTGCGCTCTTCGGTTAGCATAAGGTCTAACCGTCTTTCCGCATCATTGTCTTCTGGTTGGATTAAGACCCTTGGTGAGGGTAAACCGATTTCGACTGGGATCATGGCTTCAGTGCCATAAGTGAGACTGAACGGGGTTTCTCCCGTACTGGTCTTCTTCAGCGTTCTGTTTGCCCAAAGGACGTGTGGAAGCTCGTCCACCCAACCGGATCTATGTTCCAAGAGTCTTCTCTTTATGCCTTCGACGATGCTCTTATTTGCTCTTTCCACCTCACCGTTACCTTGCGGGTGTGCCACTGAGGTAAAGGTGTGGGTGATTTGAAGTTCTTTCAGCCACTGCTGCAGCTTCTTGTCAGCAAAGTTGGTGCCATTATCGCTTACCAAATTCTGTGGAAGTCCAAAACGACAAATAATAAATTCCCAAATGAATTTTTTGATATGCTTTGCGGTTGTTTGGGCTAAAGGTTTCGCTTCTATCCATTTGGTGAAGTAGTCAATGGCTACCACTAGGAACTGAACATTCCCAGCTGCTGTAGGAAATGGGCCTGTCACGTCAATGGCCCACTTCTGAAATGGCCACGAGGAAGTGACAGGAACAAGTTCATTTTTCGGGCGATGCGTGTTGGGTGCGTAAAGCTGGCAAGATCTGCATTTTCTGATGTATGCCAACGCGTCCATATGCATCCCCGGCCAGAAGTATCCCGCGTTGTTTAGCTTGGCTACCACAGCGCGGGGGCCTGCGTGTACTCCACAGATGCCTTCGTGAACCTCCCTTAGGAGGTAGTCAGCATCTTGGTTGTCCACGCATCTTAACAATGGGCCAAGAAAGTTACGTCTGTAAAGGGTGTCATTGACCAGCTGATAATTCAGTGCTTTACAGCGTAGTTTTCTTGCCTGTGACTTTGACTCTGGTAACGTTCCTGCTTCAAGGTATTTTATTATTGGGGTCATCCATGTTTCTGTACCGGTTTGGATGACACAAATTTCCTTGTGCGGGACTGATGGTGTTTCGAGGAGTTCAACGCGGATGTCCTTTCCCAAGTGGGTGAAGGCCAGTGATGCAAGCTTGCTTAACGCATCCGCAGATTTGTTTTCGCTGCGCTTGACGTGTATCACTTTACAATCATTAAAATCGCGCATGATGGCTTTGGCCTGGGCAAGGTACAGGGCCATTGTGTCGTTCACAGCCGTGTACGTCCCGTTTATTTGGTTTGCCACTAGCATGGAATCTACATGGGCTTCCAAATTTTTTACACCCATTTTACGCGCAATCCTCAATCCGGCCAGGAATGCTTCATATTCAGCTTCGTTATTCGTACTTGGAAAATCCAGCCGAATAGCATAAGTATATTCCTGGCCTGCTGGATTTGTTAATTTTAACCCTGCGCCTGAACCCTCGTTACTAGCTGCTCCATCAGTGTAGAGTCGCCAGACCTCATTGATTTCGTGTGCTGGGGAGGGTTGAACCTCCTCCTGACACTCTTTCTCCCGTGAAGCGGGGACTTCTGCAATAAAATCAGCCAGGACCTGGCCTTTAATGGCTGGTCTCGGCTTGTATTGAATCGCATATTCTCCCAATTCAATTGCCCATTTGGCTAGACGTCCCGATAACTCGGGTTTGCCTAGAACATTTGAGAGTTTGAAGTTGGTGAGAATAGTGATTGGGTGACCCTGGAAATATCGTCTCAACCTGCGTGAAGCGTGTATAAGTGCCAAGACTAGTTTTTCCAGGGTAGAGTACCGGGTTTCCGCGTCTGCCAGCACGCGGCTAACATAATAGATTGGCATCTGGATGCCTTTTCGTTCTACAAGCAGGACTGCCCCGGTTGCTCTATCTGTTGCGGAGAGGTATAGGATTAACTCCTCCCCCGCTTGTGTGTTGGGAGTTCGATCAGGCGTGATCGAATCTCCTGAAAAGCTGCTTCCGCTTCTGGTGTCCAGCGGAAGTGCGTTTTCTTTAAACAATTTCTTAGCGTTGACACAAAAGGGAACGACCTATCCGCATGGTTTGCCAAAAAGCGGTTAAGCGCGACTAGTCGTCCATTCAGTGTTTGAGCCTGTTTTATGGTGGTAGGTGATTCCATTTTGACAATGGCTTCGACCTTTTCAGGGTTCGCTCTGAAGCCATCTTTAGTAATAATGACTCCCAAGAACTTCCCTTCTTCCACCCCAAATGAACACTTGCTCGGGTTGAGCTTCATGTTTATCTTTCTGAGCGTGTTGAAAGTTTCGTCAATGTCTTTCAACATCGCCTCTGGCTCGGGGCTTTTGATGACCAAATCATCCATATAGACTTCCAAGTTTCTCCCAATTTGGGCGTGAAACTCTTTGTCCATTAGTCGTTGGTACGTGGACCCCGCGTTCTTAAGTCCGAATGGCATCATTTTATAACAAAATGTGCCATCGGGCGTCCGAAAGGCGGTTTTGTCCTGGTCATCTACAGCCATGTGGATTTGATGGTACCCCTTATACGCATCCAAGAAGCATTTAAGGCGAAATGGTGCCACCGAATCCACCTTGAGATCAATTTCTGGCAACGGATAACAATCTTTGGGGCATGCTTTATTCAAATCTTTGAAATCTATGCACATGCGCCGTTGTTTGTTATTCTTCGGTACCATTACGGGATTTGCAACCCATGTTTGATATTTGCTAACGCGCACGATGCCCGCGTCAAGGAGTTCCTTGACTTGGGTTCTGCACGCGTTGGTTTGCTCGGGCCCCATTACTCTGCGCTTTTGTACGATCGGCGTAACGGCCGGATCGCATTTGAGCTTATGCTCTGCCTTACTCCGGGGTACACCAGTCATGTCGGCTGGTGTCCACGCGAAGATGTCTGCGTTTCGCTGCAGTAAGCGCTTGAGTAAGGTGCGTGTTGGATCAACAATTGTCGGGCCAATGGTAACGGCCTGATCGGGATATTTCCCATTGAATGCCCACTTTTCAGGTTCAGTGATGGTTTGTTTGGCCATCTTCGGTTTGGGTTTAGAGGAGACAGATGCGATGCATACCTGGGGAATGCCCGTGATCATCGCTACGCCTTCAGTTGTTGGCCATCCCATCATGCCGTGGACTGAGGATACCACGGCGTTGAATCTTGCCATCCCGTCTCTCCCGAATAGGATGTCATACGTATGATGTGGTTTTTTCATTACAACAAAATCCACATCCTCCGTGCGTGAATAATTCCCATCGGTGAGAGTGACGGGGAAAGATAGGGTGCCCAAGGGAGTGTTCATGCTGCCGTCAAACCCTTCCATTGAAGCGTAGACCGTCTCCAGGCGTTCCTTGTCTTCATCGTCTAGCTTGTCGAAGAACTGCCTGTACATCACTGTCGACGATGCGCCATTGTCAACGAGGGTGCGGGAGGTGATGTAGTGCCCCAGCTGGCTTTTAATGACAATGGGGCCTTCTTTGTTTGGGCCTCCCGGCACTCGCGGGAAGCGCACTTCTGCTTCCTTCCATGCGCATGGTTCGGTCATCGGTCTCTTTCTTCCTCTGACCTTACCATGGACCATGTTGATGCTGATGTCGACGGGCTTTCGTCCGTTACCCCTGTACCTGTTGTTGTTCCTTCCTCCCTTCTTGATAGATGCCACGAGGTGTGCGAGCCTCCCATCCTTGACGAATGTCTCGACGATGTCCCTCAAGGATGTGCACTCCTCAGTGCTATGGCCCTTTGTCCCATGGAAGTCACAAGACTTGCTTTGATCCGCATTGGGTTTCTGTCGGATCGCTGGGGCTTTTGGCCATGGCAGTTTTTCCGTGGCAAATATCTCCGTGACGCTCTTGGTGAGTGGCGTCCAACGGTTTTTCCGGTTCGAAGGGTGCGTGTTGTCCCTTCCGCCAACCAGAGGGCGAGAGCTTGAGGGGGTGTCAAAGTTTATCCTTGACTGCCAAATACCTTGCCGCCTCTTTTTGTTTAGCCGGGCGGTTCTCACATTGTTCTCCCTTGTCCTCTGTGTGTAGAGGTTTGTATTCTGGGGGAGATCTCTTCCCAGCTGTTTCTCCGTTTCGGCAAAGCGTTTGGCTGCCGTCATTATGGCATCCCATGTGGATGGCATGCCGTCTTTACCTGTCAGAGTGCGGATAAGTTCTGGGTACTCAGCGCCCTGAATGAAAGCGGCGCGAACGAGGTCTTCGCTGATGTTGCCCAGACTCAGCTTCTTGGAGTTGAAGCGGGTGATGAAGTCCAGTAAGGATTCATCCTCTTCTCTCACACAGTTGAGGATCGTCCACTGCTCCTCAGTGTGCTTCCTCTGTTGACTAAACTGTTGACTGAACTTGTTCTGGAAGTCTGCCCAGTCATAAATGTGGTGGACCGGTAAACGGTCGAACCATGCTCTGGCTGCTCCTACCAGAGTCATCTGGAACATGTAGCACCACGTGGGTTCCGTCCAGTTACTGACGGTTGCCCCCGCAATGAACCTGTTCAGATGGTCATCTGGGTCGGATAGACCATCGTTTGTGCCAATGTTGGACATTTGTTTGGCACTCCTCGGGGCGATTGCTTCTGCAATGTCCCTTGCAAATTTTGACCTTCCTGCGTTTGTGGCAGTAGGTCTAAAGGCCTTGGAGAAGTCACGCGAGCTTTTTTCCGTGACTGGTTGGAATGCTTCCCCAAAATTCCTTTTTGGCTGGGGATCCGTTTCCTTACGCTTCCCTTTCGCCCTATGGCGAGGGTTCGCGTCGGTGTCGGAGTCTTCCCTCTCGTCGTCTGAGTACTCGTACTCACTACTCATGTTGAGGTGCTGGCGAGTACTACCGAATTCCTCAGCTTGTTGGACTGAACGCAAGCGTTCGTCCAACTCAGCCTGAAATTCTCTTTGACGTGCCTCGGCCCATGCCTTTACTTGATCAAGTGTTTGGCGAGGGGCTCGAGTTCGTTTTTCCAGCTGGGCATCAGTGAATCCCAGTGGAATATTTACTCCACTTGCCCCTACATGAGTGACTGGGGTAGTGTTCGTAAAATGTACTTCACTTGCCCCAGCTTGGGTGGCTGGGGTAGTGTTTGTAAACATTGTGTTGCCGGTGTTTACCCCAGTGGCTGGGGTTGTGGTTACCGGAATTTCTCTAGTCATCTTGGAAGTTTTGAAAAACTGGAGAAAGATGTAGTTCTAGCTTTATGCACGGATGGCGCCAATGAAGAAACACTAAGTGACCCCGGGCAGATTATGGGTAATCTGGGGGCTAAGTAATGTTTCCCTCGAAGGTTAGGTCCAGCAGAGTAAGTTGTACTTCAGGGAACCTGCAAAACAGACACCGTGAGCTCGTCACTGAGAAGGGGGGGGGGGTTCCTCCTTGTGACCACCCTCCGGCGTGAGAATCAGTCTATATTGCTCTTTAAATATAAAAGTATATGAATACTATTAGAGCAATTATCAAGTAAGTTATACGAGATAGTAGATGATGAAATGATAATACCATTTGCTGTCTTTTATAGCCGAAGGTGGGTTTCCAAGGGGTTTAGCCGGCCCAACACGCTACCAACTGTAACCTATGCACGTGCCCTACCTGTGAGTGGTGGATAGGTAGCGGCTGACACAGAGCAGGCGTGCCGTGCACTCTTCGTCTTCTACCAACTGCAGGCTAGGCACGTGGTCTGGCAGGAGTTGGTGGGCAGGCGGCGGCTATTGGTCACAGTGCTGTGGCGTGCTGTCTGCCACGCTGCTGTCAGTGAGCTGTCGCATTCTTGGTCAGATCTTTTGTCTTTACCTCGTCAGGTATCACGCAAAAGATCCTCCATCATACGGACTGGCCCATTTTGGCGGGAGTTTTCCCCCTCCCGCCTTTGCTCATTCTTTCAGGTGACACTGAATATTTGTAAGTGTTAAGCCTTATGCGTGTAGCTATGCTGTGCGGGTAGCCTTCCCTGATGGCTTGTATCCGCAACTGCGGGAACAGGCGGGTTACTTTACCATTGGGAGGCTTTTCCCTGCGTATGCAGCTTGCATACTGCGCGTAGGCTTCTCTGAGCATGGTGGGTCCTGCGGGAGTAGATGGTCTTTGCGCAGACATCCCTGTTCAAGGTGAGTCATGCGGGACCAACTGAGCCCTGCTGGGACCTACCTCTTCAGTATCTGATGATGTTGATGCTTTGACTTTACAATCCTTTATTGATAACATTGATATCCCTACTGGAGTCAAAGCCTCTGCTTATACACTAACTGGTAAAAGTAATCATTTTTCTAATGCTGCTGTAAATAGCCCTGGCCCATCAAGTTCAAGATCTGCTGGAAGCTCATCTAGCAAAGTAAAGCCTGTTGTTAATGATGATGCTATGAAAAAGTATCAAAGTTTCAAGAGGTTTGACACTGTCATGGACCATTCGGATCATCATTTTGCGGCGACACAAGCAAGAATCTGTTTTTGTTAACAATTTAAAACCATTGTTACATATCTCATTATCTATACTATATATAATATGTAAGTGATGGGCAAATTAAGACGCTAGAATTAAGAGTTTTACAAGTTATGATGCATAAGGTACATGTTAAAGTAGGGATAAGTTTGTCTTTTTCACACATATCACCCACGTTCATTTGATTTCTATAAAAACAATTACAAGTATAGTACCTCAACTTTACTTAGATTTTGTAAATTTAAGAATTAGTTACAAATTTAATCCCTCATGATTCCCCATTTTTTACTCTAGCTTTATTGTTTTTGGTTTTCTTCATGTATGTTTTACAAAAATACGGTTAACAAAAATCCGAACATACCTACTTAAACGAGCTTATTTTTGTCGACGTTTCAATATTAATTTTTTTCAAAACAGATTGACGGTTTAAAATGTACAAGTCATTATTGCATGAATGTACAAGTTTCTTAAAGGACAAATGTTTCCAATCTCATGTTTTCATATAATTATGCATCAAACCCTTTAATTTTTTAACTTGTTTCAATTCAAAATTTAAGTAATCCTTACAACTTTGACCCCTCAAATTTATCCAAATATTACTTAACTTTAATTGTTTTTTCCTTCTTATGTGTTTTATAGAAATGTGATTAAAAGTATTCAAGTTATATAAATATTTAAAATAATTAAACAAACGTGAGTCAGGCTCGGTATGAAGTTCGAGTTGAGCTAGAGTATTATTCCCAGCTACATCGTGAGGGCACCTAACTAGTTTATTTATTTATATATATCATATGTCAGATGTTTCAGCCATCTAAAAAATGTTCTAAAAAGATACAAGAAGAGTGGAGGATTCTTGAGAAAGACTCGCCTGGTATGTCTCACCGGTTTATTAACTCGGTTGAGATATAATGAATAAATGCATATATGATTTTGATTATTTGTTTACAGACACGATATTTCTTCGAGTTTATGAATCAAGGATGTATCTTTTACGAGCTGTAATCATTGGAGCAGAGGGGACACCTTATCATGATGGTCTTTTCTTCTTTGATGTTTACAAGAGATCCTCGAGATTTCTTAGCAGTCACCTCCACACCCCCAAAAACCATTGCAGATCTGAACGGAGGAGAGCGAGATTTGGTTACATCATCCCGTAGAAGACGATCCGAACTATGCCTGGTACGTTTCGTGCTTCTTCAGATGCGTGTTTTCCAAGCAGTTACCTGAAGACGCCACCTGTAAGCCGTCTTTTTATCCACTTGATTTCAAGATTTTAACGAATATAGCAAACGACTGACTTTTTGTCATATGTTTTGTGATGTTTTTTAGCTTGTGCCTTATCACTCTGGTGGTCTTTGTATCAATCCAAATCTGTATCATTGTGGTAAAATTTGCTTGAGTCTTCTGAACACATGGTTTGGCGGCAAGAATGAGAAGTGGATCCCAGGCAAATCAACTATGCTTCAAGTTCTAGTCTCTATACAAGGTCTAATTTTGAACATGAAACCGTACTATAACGAACCCAGCAGTGAATCTTTTGTGCAATCTGAAGGGCCTTCTTTAAGATATAATGAGACTACTCTGATTTCATCACTCAAAACAATGGTCTATACCATGAACAAACCACCAAAGGTAAGAGTTGTATTTTATTTATTTTATTTTATTTTTAGTGTGTTTATTTAAAATAACAGTGAAAGTGTTGGGTGCAGCACTTTGAGGATCTTGTGATTGGGCATTTTAGGAAACGTGTGCTTGATATTTTGATGGCGTGTAAAGCTTATACATAAGGTGTGCAAGTAGGGTGTGTCGTTAAAGGAGGTGCACAAGATGTTGATGAGCGTGGCGGTTTTTGTTCACTGGAGTTTAAGAATGGTGTGGCTTCATATGTTAAGACACTTATAACTGCATTTAAGAAGATTGGAGCGAAAGAAGCTGAAAAATTTGTTCATTTAAGTGTAAAGAATAGTCCTTTGCCTGCTGCGACCCGAACCCCAAGTGCTATTGGTTATTCTGGAACCTATGCATCAAAGCATTGGTGAAAATGTGTCAAATGTTAATTTGGATTTTGATGATATTTTTCATTTTGGAGATGATGGGTATATTGGGCCCCATATGATAGGATATGCTATGCTTTGTGTATACGGGACTAACTTCTTTCTAGTGTTCAAACTTTTGAGTTGAGTAATATATCTACCGATTTTGGTAAGATTGAGTACTAGTGGCAGGTGGACATGACTAGAATTAGAACTCCGTTTTGGTCCTCTGCATACAGCATTTATATTAATATTATTCTTTTACAATATAAGTATGTATAGCCTATACATATCAAATTAACTTGGTTTATAATTGTAGTTGGTACTTTAAGAAAAAAATAAAAAATAAAAGAATCAAAGTTTACGTGAGAATATATGGAGATCGAACACAATTAGGCTATAGGCCTCAACAACCTATTTTCCTTAACTGGCCCGTTCTGACCTACACCCATTCTAATCTAGCATGCGGCCCGATCTGACCCGCTCGTTTCGCCAGGTCTAATAAATGGTTTTCAATTTGTTCTAATGTGTGATTCCTAAAATTGGTTATATGGCTCAAGTGTGAATACCATGATATGATGATTTAATGTCACACCCCGTTAATCGAATTGTGGAAGCATAAAACGAAAATGCAACAGATACAACTGGTATCAAATACATTGTTCATAAAGAAACATTACAAACTAATTTACAATATATTACATCGTTCTAACATCTTTTATAAACTAGGTGATACAATCAAACCGGTTCTTCAATTACTTTACTTCTAACTCAAATGCCCATGACATCAATCACCAATCAGACACGTAACGCACAGGAAATTACTTCTCATATCTGATTACCTGAAAAGCATGTTAAAACAGGTCAACTACGAATAGTTGGTGAGTTTCATAAGTTTAACGAAATCAGTTCTGCGTACCACACAGTCATAGTTTGTATATACCCGCGTATGTAAAAATATGTATTTACGTTTGTATAAATATGTACAGCCATATCCTTGTGTGTGCATATGCACACATGTAAGTTTATAATATAAATTCGAAATTTCGATAAAATCGTGATTGTTTGTTCGTACTACCTGTTTCCAATTTCCGTGTTTAACCAACCACTATGGACCCCCTTTCCTCCCACAACGGTTCCACATAAACTCAACCACTGTGGCCCCCCTTCCGCCCACAACGATTCCGCGTTAACATCAACCACTGTGGTCCCCCTTCCACCCACAATGATTCCACGTAAACTCAAACATTATATTGTGTACACGCAAATAATTAGTATATTCTACACATAGTATTTCCTACGGCTAATCACATAGCATGTATATAGACACATATACACATAAAGTATTTATCACGTATCACCAAATACTGTGGCTCCCCATCCGCCCACAATACGCATAATCACATTATTTTCTTAACATTCATGTCATAATCAAGTTAGTTCGTTTAATAAGTTGCAGCAGAACTTGACTCATAGGCCATACTCAACTTTAGTTTATAAGTTGCAGCAGAACTTGACTCATAGGCTATACTCAACTTTAGTTTAGTAAGTTGCAGCAGAACTTGGCTCATAGGCCATACTCAACTTTAGTTTGTTACTATTGTGGCCCACCTTCCGCCCACAATAGCCCCATAATCATCACAGACCACGTTATCCCCATGGCCATTACAGACCACGTTGTCTCCCAAATTAATTATGTTTAACATTACATAACGTGTTTGTATAAACATGCTGTCACGTGTAATTTCATTATGTTTTGCAATTCGCATTATCTCCACTCAATATATCAATCAACGATAATAATCATCTTTCATCAGCACGTAGTCAATCATTATGTTTGTAGAGACTTTTCATATATAAATGTTCAGATATTTTATATCCTGATCCGTTTTTAAATAGATAACGTGTATAAACATGCTTTCCACCTCAAAAGTTCGTAAAATAGTTTAAAGAGTGGGGTCATGAAACTCACAGTTTTGTAGGCACTCAGTGCGAGATCAGCTCGGGGTTCGTTTCCCTTGCTATCACTTAGTCCCTATAGTCCATATTATAATAATATTAATATTTTAATATTATTATAATCTCAGTACTAAACTGGGCTGTATAACTAATCTAGGTATAGCTGGAACGCCCAGAAAGTGGCAATAGGCTTAGGTTGTGATGTTGTTCAATGTCTAATACTTAAAACCGAACTTGGCACAGATTCCCGTTTTCCCAACTGGGCCAAGTTGTTTGTTTACGCGTTCAGAAAACAGTTATGGGAAAATAAGCTTGGGTAAATGTATTGGTTAATAAAATGATTAAGTTATAAAGAAAGATCACATACTGGAGTCCCGGATTAGCCTTTGGGCCCATTTCCGTTTATTCAGTTTGATTTGAGAAGAAACGCGCACAATCTATCCGGATTGTCCAGGTTTCTCATAGAAAAGTTCGTGTTTACTTAACTAATCCAAAAATATGATTTTTTTATCACTCTTGGTGTTTTGATATTCCTGCAGGTTCGTTAGTCGCGAACTTGCCGGTTTTTATAAAAACTGAATTTGTTTAATCTTCAAATTAGTATAATTAATTAACCGTTAATCATTAAATTATGAAAATTTAGCCACTTATCAATTAAAATATGTAGATTTTTATAAAAATATTTCTGGAATTATTTACTGATTTATTAATTTATAAAAATTCATTTTATCAGCTATATTTCGCCTGAAAATCGTCCGTTTATCCCAAACAATTTCCAAAAATTCCACAAAAATTTCTGAATGCTAAAATCATGTCCTAAAACAACTTGTATCAATTCCAGAATGTAAAAAGCTTGTTCAATATTCTTTTCGGCCCAAATTCGGTTATAAAAATTCGCACGAACGCATATGTACAAAACACCTTTAGACTTCTCCAAATGATCTCAAAATTCATATGTGATTAAAATACATCAAATCTGTGTTCCCAGAAAAAATTCATAATTTTTGAAGTATTTTAGCTATTTTTCCCAAATAAACGTCCCAATTTAGTAATAAATCGCCAAATATTCTCGGATGGTCGAAAAATTACCAAATTTGAACAGGGACTCAATAACATGGTCCCTGATGTCCCTGAAATATTTCAAGGCCTAATAATATGCACATCACAACTTAACCTAAACAGCCCGTAAGCGAGTGTTTCGGCATTACCTTAGCGGTTTTGGTTCGTTTCCGCCTTTCTAATCAACTTTTCAAGCCATTGTGCTCCTATGTAGGCTAGATACAGGTCCTATATCACAAACCAAACAAGTTTCATCAATAGAACAGCCCTTTAACTTAGGGTTTCGGCTAGTGCACAAAAACGAACTTTTGAACCGTAAAAACGGCGTTTCAACCCTTTAATATGTGTTTATGGCCAAAAAAACTATTAAACCAGGTTCCTCACCATTTTTATGATCAAAACATGTTTATGAACCATTTTTAAGGTTTTTACATGGTTAGGAATGATTTTTGGCAATCAAGCTATGTTTATATGGTATTAATCGAGTTTAAACGAGCCGGAAATTGATTATTTATGACATTTTTACCTAGTTTCTTGCTGGTTCTTGATGGAGAGCTGCTTGTGTCCAGAATTCTCATGAAAATGATTTCACAAAATCTTAAACTTGTTTAATATTTAAAGGAAAACCAAGGATAAAAAAGTCTTTTTTGGCGGGCTGGGCTTGTTGGCCCCCCTTTTGGGCCCATTTGGCCCACTTTTCTTGATTTACGTGCCTGAACGTGAAATGCCGAGTCCAAATTTATTTCGGGTTCGGTTTTTGGCGACAAAAATATATCGGGTGCGACAAACGGAGCGAAAACGAGTGTTTTTTTTTGCTATTTTTGTGTAAATTTATAAAAACATACTATATGTTTGTAAAAATCAAAAATATTTTCACGGATTGCTTAAAACATTTCCAATAAGTGTTTGGTAAGTCTTTTTCGGCTTAACGGATGATACAATGATTGGTTTGTAACTATCTTTCGTGTTTAAATCTATAGCGGGTAGTTAAACGAACATGTTTTCGTTTAACTTGTTTGCTATCGAACTAAGGCCATATTACTAATATTTTAGCTTGCATAGATCGTATATCACTTATAGATGGCACCCCGGGAAATCCGGACCATAACCAGACCCGTTTGGTTATTCGTTTGTTCGTTATGCAATAAGCGGTTAAACGCTTATTCGAGTTTGTAAGTACTAAGGTGTACTCGGTTTTGCCACGGATGTCACATTTAATCACTCAATTTGTCAGGTTGCTTTTCATGAAATAATTGATCTAGACATTGATGAAGATGTTGTGTTTCTTGGAGGCAAGAATGTTAGACTCTAACAAAAAGATGAAGGGTATAATGGGGATTTCAATTCCATTTTGATAACACTGATCTCCCTACTGGAATCAACTAATAACAGTAATCATATTTCAATACTCAAGTTGCTGTAAATAGCCATAGCCCATCAAGTTCAACATTTGCTGAAAGCTCATCTAGCAAAGCAAAGCCTCGGCGCTCAACTAGCAAAGAGAAGCCGCCTGCTATTGATGATGCTATGGAAAAGTATAAAAGTTTCAAGAAGTTTGATACTGCCACGGACCATTCGGATCATTATATTGCAACGACACGGGCAACTTTTTGTTTTTATTTATGCCATTGTTACATTTGTCATTATTTATATACATGCCACTTGTTTCAGCCAACTAAAAATTGTGCTAAAAGGATACAAAAAGAATGGTGGATTCTTGAGAAAGACTTGCCTGGTATGTCTCACCGGTTTATCAACTCGGAATATTTTCATTTTGTCACTCAAAACAATGGTTTATACCATGAAGAATCCACCGAAGGTAAGGTTCTTTCATTTTTCTAATGTTATTATGTTCCTAGTTTTTTAATATGTTAATTTGGTTAAAACTTAAATGATGAAAGTATTGGATGTAGAAGTTTGAGGATTTCGTGGTTGGACATTTTAGGAGCCACGTGCTTGATATTTTAAAGGCATGTAAAGCTTATAAGGAAGGTGAGCAAGTCGGGTGTCTTGTCAATGGAGGTGTGCAAGGCATTGATGAGGGTAGCCGTAGTTGCTCAGAGAAGTTTAAGAACAGTACGTGTGGCGTCATATACTAAAACACTTATAGCTGCATTTGAGAAGATTGGAGCAAACGAAGCGAAAGAATTAGTTCATTAAAGTGCAAAGAAAACTCCTTTGCTCGCTGCACCAAAAGCTACCCGGAGCCTGTCTGGTATTGGTCATTCTCTAACAGGGGTCAAGTCTAAATACAAGTATCGGTGAAAATATGTCAAATGTTATCAAATTTGAATGAAATTTTGCATGGAGATGGGGAATTTGACATTTGGACTCCATATGATGGATATGCGCTTGTTTTGGTACAATTGTGAGTACAATGGCAGATAAATGATTTTAAATTTTTAACCGTGAATATTTTTTCATTAATGGTAAAGATGCACGTTTCTTGTATGTATTTTGCGGAAAAGGTTTTCGTTCTTCATAGGAGTGTCATCTAGGTTTTAGAACTTGTGTTATGGACGAGCTATACAAACCAACATGGATGATATCGGTTTATTGTTGGAGAACTTGCCAATGACAGGGTTAACATCAATCTCAATGTTGTCACGTTTAGACGCATGTGACTGTACTAACTTACTAAGATTGATGTCGCATATGTTACAGACGGATTCTCATAAACTAGGAAGATGTCGTCCTTGTCATAGGTGGATTTATGACTTCTACATGACACGGATATTAAGACCAAGATGTCGCCCCACCGTGACAACCCTTTTATAAAAGATGTTCAAGAAACTTGAGCTTGGACCCAAGCGCGCCTTAATTTAAGTATGGTCGTCAAGAATGATAAACGATAATTAATCTAACAGGCAACTCATAATATGCTTGTTCTTTTTGAGTTATAATTTGAGCTTGAGCTCGTAAAAGTATGATCCAATAACTCTTTTAATAAAAATTAATATTCAGTATTTAAGTAAAAACAAATATTACAATTAATAGACCATAATGTGTGCAATGATTATAAATGAAATCGAGTTACAACATATAAAAAGTTTAAGTTTGGGCTTAACTTAAATGAGTCAAACGAATGAGCTTACATTGGCTCAAGGTCGGCGCAGTTACAAACCAAACGAGGTCACTTCACCACGTTTATATCCAAGGTGATGCCATGCCATGTAAAGATTTGGTAAAATTCACCTTCATATATGGAAACAGGGTTAGGTTTAAATACGAACTTTGATTTTTCTAAGAAGGCTAAGAATGAGTGTATTTTTGTCTTAACACTTTTATATCAAAACCCACTTACTTTAATCTCAAAACTCACCTACATTAATTTCAAAAACCCACTTACATAAAACCCAATTACATCTTCACTCATCTCCTACATCCACCACCACTCCACCGCCCACCGCCACCACACCTGTCACCCACCACCACCACCTCGCTGGAAAAGTCCGAAAAAACACAATGGAAAACACTATGAAAAACACAATGTAAAAAACACAATGGAAAAAAACACTATGAAAAAAAAACACAATGATAAAAACACAATAAAAAACACAATTGTATGAAACAATGTAAAAAACACAATGAAAAATACCATTGTATAACACAATTTTGGTAAAACACAATTTATAAAAACCCACTAATTTTTTTTTTAGTTTTTATATTACAATATGGTACTCATATTAAAGATAAAAAGACACTCGTTATTATGGTGAATTTATTTTTCAATAGAAACGTGGTAAAAAAAGTTATGGACGTTTTAAAATGATGGAGGAATTTGGCATGTGCCTTGCATGTGGAGAGAGAAAGTCAATAAATGTGTTATTACTTTTATACCCTTTACCTTGTGTTTACACTTGATTTCCCTCTAAACTAATCTCAACCCTTCATGTTCAAAATCAAAGACAAAAAGTATTCTTATCTTTCATACAAAAAGTATACTTTCTATTATAATCTAACTCTACGGTAAACAATAATAATGCTAACAAAATATGAGATATACAAGAATAACAAACTAATATAAATATATTAATCATCCCTTTCCATCATTATCTCCAATAATAATAATACTAATAGTTAAAACGCAAGCAAAAATTAATATCATGATCGTTTCAAATTCGCCAGAGAAACATAGGGTTTAATACAACGTGATTCAAGCTTTAATAAACCCATTCTTAATTATTTTTTTTTGCTGTTAATTCACTCTTGACAAATGGAATCATCGTCAAGATACATGACTCGAAACTCCAAGTAAAAGCCTCTTCTTGTTGATTACTGGTACCTTGTTTTTCAAGTTATGTTAATGTGAGAGTTTATTTATTTTGTAGGAAAAGAGCGAATGCGGAACCCGATGTTGCTCCTCCTTCGGCTGATCAGAATTCGAAAACGAAGGCTAGGCGTAAACAAAAGGAGGTATGTAGTTAACTAGTTATCATGTTGGTTGATTGATTCAAAATGATCGAGTGGAAACTTCTTATTTAACGCTTTGGCTATCGCCCTGCTTGCTGTCGCATAGACTCATACTACACGTATAGGTGGCAGCTTTTTGTCATATTCCCGTTGACCGTTATATACGAGACAGACTATATGACTACATCACTACGCCCCATACGCCCCATCCGAGTAGTTACTCGTATGGGGCTTTACGAGATTCATACGACTTTGAACCAAATGAGATAGATTTGAATTTTCTTATACAAGGTTAGGTCATATGAGTAGTATAATATAGTCTATACGACATAAATTTTTACAATCTCCGCTATAAGGCAGTCTAAGTAGTATGGAGTCGTATGACTAGTGACTCATAACGATTCTAGTCAAACACGTTTTCTACAAAGCTGGTACGGTGTCATTGTACGGACTATTAAACAATGCTTATTGCAATATGTATTGAAAATGATTGTTGTTTTCTAAATCGGTTACAATAGATAATAAGATGAAGCTTGAATTAAGGAGACAAATCCTCTAATAATAAATACAATGAATATAAACAACATGGTCGTCTTTAGGGACAGCGAAACGAAGCTAGGGCTTTAGGTCTTCACTTCCTAAAGCCCTCAATTTCCAGAACAAAATTAATAACTATACATCTATAATTTGGGTTTTGAATTGGTGTGTGCAATTTGAGCGGCGTTTACACTGAATTAGGTCTGGCAAGGTGTGAGGAACTACATTACTTCTGTATTTGCAAAAAATGATGACAACATCTTAATATATTTGGAGTGAAAGCAAGATAACATTTTTACAATAAGGCCCCATTTTTTATACATTGTTTTAGGCCTCCAAATAGGTTGAGCCGGCCCTGATAAACAATCTTCTAATAATAGGAGTTTGGATTGGGACATGATTGTCGGTTGCTATAATGCAAAATATGTGAAATATTCTTTTGTTTGATCACATTAATACGGACAACCTATACGCCTTGTATAGGCTATACAAGTATAAAGGGTGTCTCAAAAATTGAGGTATGCGTCTTATTAGGAGCTCCCTTATTTTATCACTCAATTTGTCAGGTTGAAATAGTTGATGTTGACAATAATGAAGATTTAGTGCCTCTTAAAGGGAAGAGCGTTGACTCTAACAAAAGGACGAAGGGCATTTCATTAGATGATTATGTTTTAGATGATGTTGATGATACTCAAATTGCTGTAAATAGCAAAAGTCTATCAAGTTCAAGACTTACTGGAAGCTCATCTAGCAAAAAAAAGCAGCCTGTTAATGATAATGCTATGAAAAAGTATGGTTTCAAGAAGTTTGATACTGTCGTGGACCATTCGGATCATCATTTTGCGACGACACAAGCAAGAGTCTGTTTTTGTTAATAATTTAATACCATTGTTACATTTCTCATTATTTATTTATTTATATATATCATATGTCAGATGTTTCAGCCATCTAAAAAATGTTCTAAAAAGATACAAGAAGAGTGGAGGATTCTTGAGAAAGACTTGCCTGGTATGTCTCACCGGTTTATCAACTCTATTGAAATATAATGAACGTATGTGTATATGATATTTTATCTGCATACAGACACGATATTTGTTCGAGCTTATGAATCAAGAATGGATCTTTTAAGAGCAGTGATTATTGGAGCAGAGGGGACGCCGTATCATGATGGTCTTTTCTTCTTTGATGTGTGTTTTCCAAGCACTTACCCGGATACGCCACCTGTAATTATCCACTTGATTTTAAGTTTTTAACAAATATAACAAATGATTGACCTTTTGTCAAATGTTTGATGATGTTTTTTTTTCAGCGTGTGCATTATCGATGTGGTGGTCTTCGTATCAATCCAAATCTATACGAATGTGGTAAAGTTTGCTTGAGTCTTTTGAACACGTGGAGCGGGGACATGAATGAGAAGTGGGTTCCAGGCACTTCAACTATGCTTCAAGTTCTAGTCTCAATACAGGGTTTGATTTTGAACATGAAGCCTTACTTTAACGAACCCGGGCATGAACGTTTGAGTGGCTCAGAGCATGGAGAAAAGTGTTCTTTACAATATAATGAGGACATTGTTATTTTATCACTAAAAACAATGGTTTATGCCATGAAGAACCCACCAAAGGTAAGATTCTTTTGTTTTGTTTTGTTTTGTTTTTATGTTCCTAGTTTTTTAGTATCTGTGGTTCAATGGCCAAAGTGTTGGATGCAGAACTTCAAGGATCTAGTGATTGAGCATTTTAGGAGTCGTGTGCTCGATATATTGACGGCATGTAAAGCTTATACAGAAGGTGTGCAAGTTGGGTGTGTTGTCAAAGGAGGTGCACAAAACGTTGATGAGGGTAGCAATGGCTGCTCACAGAAGTTTAAGGATGACGTGGCGTCATTTATTAAGACGCTTATAGCTGCATTTGAGAAGATTGGAGCAAACGAAGTTAAAGAATTTGTTCATTTAAGTGTAAAGAAAAATCCTTAGCCCGCCACACCAAAAGCAACCCGGTACCCGCCTGCTATTGGTTATTCTGGAATGGCGTTTACTTCTAAATCAAAGTATCCGTGAAAAGATGGCAAATGTTATTAAATTTTGATGTTATTTTGCATTTTGGAGATGGGTATTGGATCACATATGATGGATATACTAGATATACATCATATATGGATAACTTTTTTCTAGTGTTTATAACTTTTGACTTGACAAATTTATCTACTTGTTTGGGTAAAATTTTGAGTAAATGTGGCACATTGTTATGTCAAGGTTTTAAAAAATACTTGAATTCTAATGATAGGAGACCCCCCCCCCCCCCCCAACCACCACCACCACCACCACACACACACAAAATTTCCCCCCTTTAATTCGCCCAGACTATGCTATAGTTTGGTTGTTTTAAAACGTGAAATGGGTTATCAAAACTAACTGTAAACCAGAAAGAATATTCATGTTCTAGATTGTCTTTGTGTGCTTAGCAACTTCGACCACGCGTCTTCCAATCACATTTTTACTCGTTCGGTCACTTATGTTGTTTGGGATGCTACAAACTCGTGGTGCAGAGTTTTCTCGCTTTATGCTTTCATAGTGAGAGACATTTTAGAGTTATATTTGAATGTGGGGCTAGGCTTAGGAAAAGGAACCATTTTACGGTATGGTGATTAATATATGCATGTTGGAGGACAAGCTTTTTGAAGGCAGGGAAGTTGAGATCGAAGGTTTCATGATATAAAGTCTTTGGGCTTCCTTTGGTTCAAAAATTAGATTAAAGAGTAAGCCACTAAGCCGTTAGCTTGCTCCAATTGGATTGATTTTAGTTAGACGTAGTTTGTTTTTGTGTTTGGTTCTCTTCGGGTTGTGGTGGATTGGTGGGGGCGAGTGGCTTCGGCCTTTGTTTATAGAAATTAACACTTAGGGGTAAACAAGAAGACTACATGATATGTACTGTTTGTTTATATAAACACAGCAGGTTTAATAAAAAAATTCTCTTCTTTTCATATTAACTACCAATTTACAACGAACAAGTACAAAAGTGTATAAAATAGTGATGTGAATAGAAAATTTTATATCTTTGCCAATTTACGACAAAAAAAGTACAAAATGTAAGGAAAACATTTCAAAGAAACTTGCTCGAAAATCTATCTTTTACCTCTCCTCCCTGTCTGCATTCTGATTGATTTGCTTCTTCCTTGCAGTTGCATCTCCAGCTTCTACTATAGTTTCACCGCCACTCTAGCTCTGATGCACTAGGGGCTCTCGGAAAGATGAAAATAAAATGTTCAAAAGTCAAACTCTGAAGCCAACATGAACGTAGTTAAGAAAACATAGTTTGGTCAGAGTGGGACAACGAGACTCTCCAAAATTAAGGAGTGTGGTGGCTTAACACACAAAAAAATCGTCGTTCAAAAAAAGTAAATGGTTAGCTAAAAGTGTTAGCTAAATTAAAAACTAAAGATGAACTAAATTTATGACACTTGAAAACTTTAACTAAAAACAAGAAGGCTAAAATAATGTAATAATGTATTATATCTTAAATAAAATAATGTATTATATCTTAAATAAACGTGTTTTCTCTAAGTTAACAAGGCTAAACTGTTTTATCTCGTGTTTTAGAGACCGGACCGGTTTGGCCGTCTGACAATCAGTCCGGAGCTGTAAGGCTAAACTGTTTTATCTCGTGTTTTAGAGACCGGACCGGTTTGGCCGTCTGACCAATCAGTCCGGTTCTATACAGCTCGTTTGTTTCTTAAACAACCGGACGGTTCGTAGCGGTTCACAGTCGGACTGAAGAACCGAACCGGTTTACTATGGGAAAAATATATTTTATTTCAAATTTAAAATTTTTCAGTCTTTACCATCATTTTTTTGCCAAAATTGTTCGGTCGGTCCTACCAGTTTGACAGGTTGAACCGGTGAATCGGTTGCATGTCCGGTTTGTTGTCCGATCCGGTTACAAAAACATTAACTGTATCATAATTTCACTCATTTATCAACCGATAAACCAAGTATTTTTCTTTTCCAATCCAACACGCATCAACCCTTGTGGTGTGGGAACACCTTTGGGATCTAGCATAACCAGTCCATTCATCATCTTCATCTCTATAATTACACTAAAAACACTATATTTTCTCTCTCATTTTCAATTCAATAATATATTTTTATACTTTTAAAATTACATTTTCTCTCTCCTTCACTCACAACCACTTTAAAAAACATTATAAAATTATTAACAGTGTGTTTCTCCGAATTTAACCATGGACAGTAACATTTTATCTCTCCTCCTCTCATAACCACTTTTAACCATCTCTAAAATATGGAGAACTCCCTCACATAATTTGGAGAAGCCACTGGGAATGCTTTAGAAGTAACAAGTTTGAGGTTTCCGGTTTTATGTAAAATGACTATAATACCCTTACGAATTCATCATATAACAAGTTTGAGAGTGCTCAAATAGTAACAAAAATAAACCGAATTCATCACCATTCTTTTCTTCTTCCGTCATGGAATTGGACGGTTATTTTATATACAAAACCACATCTCCGCTAACAATCACCGTCGCCAGGTCCACCGCACCGCCGCGTGAACCGGAGCCTTATCACGTGCTGCGTAGTGTATGTACGAATTCAACTCCGTTGCCGGAATCTTCTGCCCCTGAGTTCTACTCTCTCGACGGTGTTGAAGATACTGATGATCGGAGAATCAAACGTCCTCGGTTGGCCAATGAAGAACCTAATAATTGTCGGTTTAAGAGTCCCATGCTTCAGCTTCATAAGGGTATTTGTTTTTCTTTGTTGTTTTTAATTTGATTGATTGGGTTTACTTATTTTGTTCAATTAATCAATTTGATTGTTGATATAATCAAATTAGTTAGCTAGGTGACTTTGATTTGATTATGTAGTTTAACTACAGCTAAATTGATTGCAATCAAATTAACATGACTAGAAGCACACAAAAGAACAATGTAACTAGATAGGTTATGAAGATGATTATGGATTTCGGTTTAATCATACTGTTGTAAACTATGTTTTGATATTAAAAAAGCTATTTTGGATTGTTTTTAATAGGTGTGTGCACGGTTTGGTTCAATCGATTTTCGGTTATCAGTTTGGTTTATTCGGTAGAATGTTGGTTTTTGATTGGTAACCAAAAGTGGCTAAAAGTTTTGCTTAGACATACATGAAAATGGAGGTTTAAATACATGAAATAGTGAAATGGAGGTATAAAACATAAAATACATGTTTTTGGAGGTATAAAAGTTAGAAATATATGAAAATATGAATGGTTCGGTTCGGTTATTTTTGGTTAACCGATAGTATAAAATAAACTGATATTCGATTCTCGGTTAATGCGGTTTTTGGTTAATTTTTTATTTTGCTTAATTCGTTTAATTTCGATTCGGTTTGTCGGTTTTTGGTTCGGTTAGCGGTTTCGTTATTGCTCACCTCTGCCTATTAACATCTGTTTTGTTTGCAGAAATACTGGATTTCTGTGATTTTCTATCTCCAACTAGTGAAGAACAAGTGTCACGCAACACAGCAGTTGAAACTGTTTCTAATGTTATCAAGTCTATCTGGCCAAACTGCAAGGTACTGTTTTTATTAGTATGAATCTCTAAATGCTAAAAATATGCATGATTATAGCTTACGTGTGCCTTTCAGGTAGAAATTTTTGGTTCTTTTAAGACAGGTTTGCTCCTTCCAACCAGCG
Organism: Bidens hawaiensis; assembly: GCF_021521415.1. Lineage (NCBI taxonomy): Eukaryota > Viridiplantae > Streptophyta > Magnoliopsida > Asterales > Asteraceae > Bidens > Bidens hawaiensis. The sequence goes on along the minus strand of NW_027491665.1, from coordinate 191,233 downwards.
ATGTTGACGTAAGGCCATTTGTTTTTCTTTTTGTTGATTATTAGAAAAGAATTATTGATTTACTGTAACTGTTACATGTAGATGGTGATATTAGAATCACATATTCAAAATCCTGAGACCGGTTTACGTACTATCTCTCGGACTTTACATCGGAGAGGTCTTGCAAGAAATATTCAGGTACCCTGTAGAATGTGGTGATATAGTGAATGCATCATGTCATTATCACCTTCATCAAATCTGTGTGTAACTTATATATTGTGACATATATCAGGTGTTTGGAAAGGCTCGTGTGCCAATCATTAAATTTGAGGAGAAAAGAAGTGGTATCTCTTTTGATATAAGGTTAGAAATCCCAAAAGTTCTCTCTTTTTTCTAATTAAGTGTTATAGTATTATCGTTGTTCCTGAATGCTTGTATTTTTTTTAACAGTTTTGATATGCATGATGGACCAAAAACTTCTGAATATATACAGGTTTCATTTTATATACTGGAAGATACTATAAAACTAAGGAACTTTTTACGGATCTATCAACTTTGTAATACACATCTCTTTCCAGGATGCTATATCTAAGTGGCCCCCTTTAAGACCTTTGTGTTTGGTATTGAAAATTTTTCTGAAACAACGACGGTTAAATGAGGTGTGATACTTTTCGGTTTTTAAGTCTCGTTTCTAGTAGTGTACTCATAAAATTAGTATTAATCGGTTGTTATTAGTACAGGTGCATTCGGGTGGGATTGGGTCCTTTGCGCTCCTAGCTATGTTAATTGCAATGTTGCGGGTACATATTATCATTTATTCTAATCCTATGTTCCATGTCTTTAACTCTTTGAGGAATTAATATTCTTATTTTATTCTACAGAATTCTGTGAACAAGAATTCTTTTTCACAATATAATCTTGGAGTCCTCCTTGTATGATCTCTTTTATCTTCTTGCAAAGTTGTATGTGCTGCGCGCTTATAAAATTATGTTTATTTTGTGTGCTTTTATTAAACTGTGTTTTGTTTTTGAAAAAAAAAGGTAACTTTCTTTGATATGTACGGGTGCAAGTTAAATACTCTTGATGTTGGTGTATCTTGCAATGAAGGAGGCGCGTTTTTCCCTAAGAGTAGTAAAGGGTAATAAATATCTTTTTTTAAATGTACTTTATTTTTTATACTTGTTGATAAGTATATTGTCTTTGTCTAACTTTCGGGTTTCTAATGCCTGGCAAAAGATTACTACTTTCCGTCCAGAGTCCACTGGTAATGCATCTATCATTGTATCTTTAGGTTTTTTCGAAGTTATGATTAATTTGGTTTTCTTTGTTTGATTATAGGATCCAGAGAAAGATGTAGGGAAAAATTCCTACAAGTATATTAAGGTTAGTATGTTTTCTAACTTAAGTTATAATACTAAAATAATTTATTTAAGGTGTAAAACGTTACTGTTGCAGATTAAATGCGCATTTAGAATGGCATGCTCGATTCTGACAAACACATGGCTTATTATGAGCCTGGGGCCCGACCGGAGTATCCTTGGTACTATTATAGGACCTGATGAGGTGGTGTTGGAACGAAAAGGAGGTTTAAATGGTGACGTGGCATTCACTGACGTGCTTCCTGGAGCAGGAGAACTTATGCTAGATGAATTTTGTGGGCCCTATGGGCTTTTTGCTAAACAGCATATTGATGACTGTGAAGAACCATTGCTGCCATGTGAGAAGGTGGTTGCTGGTGGTGATGATGGTGTCAGTGAAAAGGCTGAAGAAAAGTCAAAGAAAGGGGTGAAGGTGAAGAAGGTCAAAGTCAAAAAGATGAAGAAGGTTATTGTTATCAAGGAGAAGAACATAACATCAACAGATGCAGATGCTCAGAGCTGAATGTTGGTGTTAGTTTATTCACTTTATTATATGAGTAGATATACTTGCTATACTTGTAAGAAATCTTGGTTAGTTTTTCTTGCTATATTTTTGTGGAATATTGGAACTTGATATCAACGGTAATTGTGCTTAGTTATATTTTTCAAGTTTGTTAGCAATAATAATATCATAGTTCTGAAGGGGGTGTTTATAGGCTGCTGATACTAAACTGAACCGTCCAAACAAAAGCAAGTCGGGCGTCAGCCATTTTGAACTTGGATTTTTGTTTTTCGAACTGCATTCCCCGTTGACAATGATATTTATGATCCCGATTCGTTAAAGATAAAACCGAGGGGTGGCTAGGTTAGGGGAGGAGATCAAATTCAAATATATTATTATTTAAGTTTTATTTATTAAAAGTTTATGCTTATCTTTCATTAGCTTTCTACTTCTAGTCAAATTGTGATTGTTAGTTCTATAAACACTTTGGAGTTTTTTTTATAATAATAAGAAGTTGAAATTTGAGAAGTTGTATGGCAAATTCTCTCCTTCCATTCGATCTCAATTATTAAATGATATCACATATATTTAATAATTAATACCCATGGTCACTTTTGTTTTCCATCAACCAAGTCGTAAAAGAAAACTTGTGTTTTCTTTGTTAACTCTCAAGTATACAATCAAACTCATAATAAGGGTTTTAAATTCAGTTTGTTTTTCCAACAGGCATAACCCACCCTCTAGTACGAGCCAACACGGGACAGGCAGATCATATTTTGAACTTGGATTGGATTGGCCGTTTAACATTTATTATTCTTTTTTTGTTCTGTTTATGAATATGCTATTTTGTATATATGTTCGTTAACTATGTTTATCATTCTTTAATTTCGAATACAAAATTGTATAGTTTAAAAATATATAAAACATAGATTTAATCAGGATGCCTGGCTAATCCAACATGTTCAGTCGATTTGTCATTTTCAAAATAATAATTATCAATTTAGTCCCGAATTCATATGTTTGTAAATCGTAAAGTCATTTAAAATGTATGATTATAACAAGGATGATGTTATACATACACCACCCCAAATCTACACACGAATAAGGTTGTCACAATATATATGAGCCTGAGTTGTATGTAGTCATAGTGTCAAACAACCCGCATAACTTTTTCAAATCACACATGACACACCTATCATATCTGTCACATCATACAACCCATATAAAGCAAACTTTTACATCATATACCCGTTCGTCTTGTGCCACCATTCACCCTTCTCATATTAGTCAATGCCAATAAAATTATGCATTCGTATAACCATACACCACTAGAGCTGTAAACGAACCAAGCTTTAAGCGAAAAGTTGGAAAATGGAAAGTTTAATATTTTACACACCGCAAACGTGTGTTAGGCACGTGAGGTCTCATCCATCCCACCAACAAACTCCAACTATCCCATTCCATTGCGTTTCACTCTTTCTTTCCCACTGCCAACACAACAAACACTTTGATTATTATTATTATTATTAATCTCCATGGCCGGCGTAATTGAAACCGTAACCGTTCCTCGTGCCCCCGCTTTACTGGCGTCTTCAATATCTCGCGTCGCAACCTCCCGCGTCTCTCGGTTATCCGGTTGCCGGAATGCGGTTAACTTGCAGGAATCCAGTGGCTTAAGGACCCAATCGTACGGTTCTCCTGCGTCAGTGAGCTTGAGGTCGAAAATCGGACGCCGTAGATTTGGAATTGTATGCGAGGCTCAGGATACAGCCGTTCAAGGTTAGAATTGAATTGTCCGTTATTATTATTATTATTATAGCAAACTATTTTCACGCCTAATTGGTACTGTAAAGACCTAGGGTTTCATAATTAGTTTTTCTGCGGTAATAGTTTAATTTAGCGGTGAATGCGGCCTACTAGCATTTGTTGCAGAATTGAAGTTGTTGTTTATCTTACTCTGTATGTCTGTATGCCGATTATACATGCTATTACTCGATTATTCAATTTACAAAGCTCCACATATGATATGATTTTGTTGCGGCATTGACGCAACATGTTTCCCTGGTAAAGGTTTAGGTCCATGAATATTAAGATTGAAGATTGAAAACACGTTCCTTTTTATTAAATAAGTTTTTGGTTTGAGTTAAAAAAATAATAAAAAATAAAATTGATGGGCATCTGACTTTATGAGTTAAATGTAGCTAGGCCTGTGAACGAACCGAACGTTCATGAATTGTTCGGCTGGAAGTTCGTTTATTTGTTTTCTTCATTCATTTGTGTTTGTTTATGCGTGTTTAAAATTTTAATAAATACATGAGTAGTTACATTTGTATAAATATAAACCTAAAAGGGGCTTGTTTAAAAATTAAATCCACAAGTGTGATGAATTGAACTTGTTTGTTTGTGTTTTGTTTGTTTAATTATGTTCGTTTAAGCTTGTTTGTTTGTGTTTAGTTATGTTCGTGAACTGTTCATTTAGGTTTAACATGAATGAACACGAACATGCCCATTTTCTTAATGAACTAACACTACCAAAAAAAAGTCTGATTATATGTTCGTGTTTGGTTAAAGTTAAATGAACGAAAACGAACGTGTCCCCGTTCGTGTTCGTTCTGTTCGTTTACAGGCCTAAGTGTAGCTTTTATGTGTGTAACAAATGAGTATCTATTATTTCTTAGAATTTGAGAGTATGCTGCAATCATACTGAACATTTGGTTATGATTTTTCATCAATATGTAATACATTTTGAATATCAACAATGGCAGTGCTTCCTGTGACTGATTCAACATGGCAATCACAAGTCCTAGAGTCTGATCTCCCTGTACTGGTTGAATTGTGGGCCCCATGGTGTGGTCCGTGTCGCATGATCCACCCTGTCATAGATGAGCTGGCAAAGGAATACAATGGAAAACTTGCTTGCTACAAAGTAAACACTGATGAGAGTCCTTCGACTGCAACCAAGTATGGAATCAGAAGCATCCCGACCATTATAGTTTTCAAAGGTGGCGGGAAGAAAGATGCAATCATTGGTGCGGTTCCCAAATCAACGTTGTGTACCTGCATAGAGAAGTTCTTGTAGAGGTATTGTTAGTGCATTAGAGTTTAGTGCCCTTTAAACTCTATCAAGCTTTTGAAATTTGACGTTTTCTTCTATATCTCAACTTGATGGAATTGAGAGATGAGTTCATGCACTAGGTTGATTTAGTTCTTTCCGTTCTGTTTGCAGCGTATGTTATGTTTCGTTTATGTTAATTCAAGGATAAGCAACCGTTTTAGTCCTAATGGCCGGGAGAGTGTAACACATGTAGTAAATGAGACCAAAATGGCATTTTCATCTTTTTTACTTTTCAGTTCAAAGTTATGGGGTCTCTTTTCTCTAATTTTTTTATAGTTTTTTTAACTGTTAATAATGATATCCTGTTTTTACCATCAGTTTCACCGCTCCAACTCGTAAACAAGCATAGTGGTTGGTTCTTGGCCCGGTATTGAGAGACACAGGACAAAAACATGACATGTATTAAAATATTTAGGAACACAGGACAAAAGCATGGGACATGCATAAAAAAGAAAAATCTTGCTTCTAGTCTTGTCTCCTTGTATAATCAAATATTTGATGAAAACCTTTGTTCTTATCTTTACATTCCAGTTTCGTGCGCCCGTGGGGGATACTGTCCTCTTCCCCGTGGAGGTAGGCCTTCACCAAGGTCAGCGTTGAGTCCGTTTCTCTTTGCTGTAGTCTTGGACGAGTTGTCAAAGTCGATTCAGGAGCCACTCCCGTGGTGCATGATGTTCGCAGACGATATAGTGCTTGTTGCTGAGAGAAAACAAGATCTTAACATGAGGCTAGAGGAATGGCGAACAGCCTTAGAGAGAAAAGGTTTAAGGATTAGTCGCTCTAAACCGGAGTACCTTCACTGTGATTTTGGTGGAGTAAATGACGATGAGGACGTCCAGATCACCATTGAAGGGCAAGTGGTTTCGCAAGTAACGAAGTTCAAATATCTTGGATCGTTTGTCCAGAGCGATGGGGAGCTAGACAGTGATGTGACCCATAGAGTTCAGGTAGGATGGTGTAGATGGAGAGCAGCCACAGGTGTATTATGCGACAGGAGATTCCCAACTAAACTAAAGGGAAAGTTTTATAGGGTCGTAGTTAGGCTTGCAATGTTATATGGAACAGATTGTTGGGCCATTAAGAAGGCACAAGAGTGGAAGATGGAGGTAGCAGAGATGAGAATGTTACGCTGGATGTGTGGGCACACAAAGTTAGACCGAATAAGAAATGGTGTGTTTCGAGAAAGATTAGGGGTGGCTAACATATCAGACAAAATAAGAGAGTGGAGATTGAGATGGTTTGGACATGTGAAGAGAAGACAGGCAACGAATCCTGTTAGATCCGTAGAAAACATTACTATAGAGGGGAGGAGGGGTAGAGGCCGACCTAAATTGACTTGGGATGAGAGGATTAGGCATGATTTGTTAGACCTAAACCTCTCTGAGGACATGGACATGGTTGAGGATAGGAATTCTTGAAGACGTAAAATTAAGGCTATTAACTTTTAGGGAGAAAGTAAGGGCTTCTTTCTACCTTATTTTTGGTCACACGACATTATGTTATTTTCTTTTCATATATACTGGGTAGTCTTTTTTGTATTTTATTCTTGGTATTTCAATATATCTATATATTATTATCATTATTATTATTATTATTATTATTATTATTATTATTATTATTATTACTTGTGCTATTATTAATTATATCACTGTTAAACGTTGATCGCCTTGTATATTTTTTTTAGAGCTGAGGGTCTCTGGAAGCCACCTCTCTATTCTATTGGATAGAGGTGCGGTGTGTCTACATCCCACCCTTCCCAGACTCTACTTATAGCTTTGCTATTGATGGGAATGCCACTGGGTATGATTGATTGATTGACTTGGTAAATCCTTAGCTACTTAACACATGATTAATACAAATCTCCCTACTTACACCACTCTCTCTGCTTTCAATAACCGGTGCTAAATGTACTTCCTTGGTCGGCTGTCTCTTTATCCCTATCATAGACATTATATACATAAAAAAATATACTACAACACACCGGAGACTGAGTTAACCATTGGAGTAGTCCGTAAAGCTTCAGCCATGACCCCTATCCTAGCATGTTCTCTATATAACCCGGACCGTGTCAACTGTCAACAATGTGAAGCAAAACAAATGTTGATTCAAGAGCAACAACATATATCTTGAACAAGCCAAGGTACTTCCAAATTCGTACAAAAGTTACGTAGCTCTCAACATTCATGAAAATTCACAAGACCGCTTACGTTGAACGAGAAAGAACATCTCAGCCAACACACCAGATCCTTGTTGTAACACCCGTCAATTCAATATAGTAATAATTTGTACATAACTGCAATTGCGTGCTCAATTTCTTATGATAAAAAGGATTGTAATTGTAGTTGTAATTGTAACTGTAATTATAGTTCTACATTTATGATCGTAAAATTTCAGACTTTTATATAATTACGCTTCTACCTCAACATATTAACAGGTAAAAGTAAATGTATAAGCTATTCGTCTTCATCTTCACCTTCACCTTCACCTTCATTCTGCGTGAGCAGGCAACGACGATGATCGCGTAACGATTTCCGGCACAAAACTTGGTGAAGCGGCAGAAGACATAGATGCACTGGGTTTAAGCAGAGGTGTACCCACCCGACTCGAGTTTTCATTAACCACGAACGGTGAGTCCGAACCATCTGATTCTGGCATCAACACACTATGTGATTGCAACTCAATTTCAAGACCTGGGCTGGGTTCCAACCCGGCTCGTGGACTATCGAGCTCATGGTTGTCATATTCCTCTACAGACACCACGGTGCTTGTGTCAGTGTGAACCGTTGAGTCATCACCATATATTCCTAGCCGCCTTCTCCTTCTTCTGGCTTCTTTTCCCCAACCGTGGATCGTGTCTCTTATTCTTTGGGGAATCAATGCAGCCTTGTAATTTGTACCCATCTGCAGATTGTGATATAGAGTTCAGATGAATGTAAATATAAGAACATGTGGGTCGGTTACCGTTTTCAAACTTTATGTATGGGGTTTACTTGTAGATCTTGTCCTTTAACTTCAATAAGTACAACTAAAGTTTACACCTTGTCACATTTTTCGTCCTTTCCACTAACACTTTGTTGGCCCGGTCCGGATTATATAGAGAACGTGTACTTATTGAACTTTAGGGACGCTTTTTGTACTTATTGAGTTAAAGGACACGATCTGCAAGTTACCCAAACATGAAGGGCGAAAACTGTAATTTATCCTAAATATTTAACTTCGGTTTGAAAATATACCTGCGTAACGAGTGCATAAAGTGGCAGGGTGATATAACTGCATAAGAACTGGCCCACAAACCTATAAGAAGAAAATAAGATGTAAGAACATTGAGAATGACTTTGACTTTTTGACCGTTACAAACCCGGCCCGACCCCTCCTTTTCATGGCCTGTAAACAACTTGCAAGAAAACAAGGTGAAAATGGTAATATGTGCATACCCGAAAAACAGTCGCATATACACGAGCAAATGGTTCTTGATAAAACAAGAATCGTAGCCAAATTGCCACTGCAATAACACAAGAAATGGTTTATAAAAAAGCAAGTTTAAAGATTAGATATGGTAAATAAAATCAAGTAAAAAAATTACCCAGAACCAAAAGAATGAAGCTAGCTCAAATGCATTCTGCATAGAACAAATTAACCAGAATTGAAGCAAATAATAATGAAAAAAAACGCATTTTAAAAAAAGAAAAAGATTTTGACCTGGAAAAGAATAAAATGGATCAACTTGAGCAATAACTCCGGCTTCTTAAACCAAAATAGTTCATCTCGAGGCTTTAATCTTGTTTCGGTTACATACCCTGTAATTCCAGCACTCTCTAGTGCCAAAGTGGCAATAACATGTTGTAACTTCGTCCCCACAAGTAGAACAAGCTGAGCATAAACACACGCGTTTATCAGAATTCAGAATATTAACAAACAAAAATTACTTACAGTGATAGGAATAATGGCAATCCAGAAATAAAGATTTGATCCTGCGAGAAACGAACAACGGTTAATCAAGATTGAGTTTTTCCATCACGGTTTTAATATGATACATAATTAGTTTAACATTTGTACCTTTCACATTAAAGAGCATAAAAGCAACCACAAATCCCCAAAGTGGACCGCTGCAAACACCCGAACAAACATGATTGATATTCATGTATGCGTTTGGCATATGTAAATAAGGTCAGGAAAATTTTTCATTACCTTACTCCAACTATTCTTTGAAATTCTTCTTCCATAGAACGGATCATATAACTGTGAAAATCATATTTTGATGTGAGGTTGTGATTCTGCCATGAATAAGAGAAACAAACAACTGTGAACAATAATCTGAGATTGACCACTGTTGACCAACTAAATTATGAATATGCTCCAAGTAAACATAAGTCGATGCATACTTCATTAAGTTTGTTTGTATTATTAGCATAGAATAATATATTTATTATATATATAAATTCGACATACCAAGATGAAGGCTTTACGCAGTGTAAGGTAATCCGCACGAACAACCGAACGCCCAAATTGCCGAAAGAAACATATCTGTTAAGCAATTTAAACAAAAGTATAAAAATTTATAATTTGTAATTTCTGAATATAAAGATCAAATTGGTATGCAAATTGGGAGATAGTTACCATCCATGAAAAGAAACCATTTACAACCATTGTATTTGATGAGTGGAATTTGGCAATTGTTGATTACCTCCTCATTGTCTTATTTCTTGATATTTCTGCATTATAAATATGTTATATAAATATATATCACATTTTATGTTTAAGAATAATTATGAACTAGATATACATCACGTATATAATACCGGTTAACACATCATGTTGATCCACTTGAGCCTAGACGTGCACAAAAAAACCGGTTCCTGAACCTAACTGGTGGAACCGAACCGGAACCGGTTCTAGTTCCTACCCGGTTGGCCCTATACCCGGTTTGGGTATTTTTGTACCCGAAAATCGTACCCGGTTCTCCTATTTGTATGTCCCCATCGGTTCCAACCCGATTCCTACCCGGTTCCTAATTGTAACCGGTTCGGTTCCTACCCGAAAAAACCGGTTTCGGCGGGTTTTTTTGAAAAGTCAAACACAGGCCAAACTAGCCGTTGGAACCGGTTCCAACGGTAATATGGCCGGTGGAACCGGTTTTTGAGACACAAAATAGCCGTTGTAACCGGTTCCAACGGTAATATAGCCGTTGGAACCGGTTTTTGAGACAAATAATAGCCGTTGGAACCGGTTCCAACGGTAATATAGCCGTTGGAACCGGTTCTTGTAGCCCAAAAACTATATATAAGTTGTTTTCCATTACTTGTTTCACCACCAAACTCAAAAATAAACTAAAATACTACTCCTTTAGCAAACCCGTTCCGTTACCCGACCATCCAACTAAATATTATTATGGCACCCATCAAAAAAACTAACAAGAAGGCTAAGAAGAGTGTTTTTGTTGCCCCCGTTCCTGCTACGGAGGACCCAAGGATTGTTACGGTAGTCAACCATAACCGCAACGAAGACATATGGAAGAATTGGGATTTGATTGTGGATGACGAAGGTTATCAAAAGGCTCGTTGCAAACTATGTGGTTCACTATTAAAGCACGATTCCAACTCTACTTTGAGAAAGCACATCGAGAAGCCATATTGCAAGGCGTTGAAAGGGATTGACGCGACCGATCAAATTGACTTGGGTAAAGATGGTACACTATTTCGTTACAACACGACTCAAGTTCAAGATAGAATGGCAAAGTTCGTTATTCAACTAGGTTTGCCGTTTAACCACTTTGATGACCCGGATTTGACGTCGTTGATTCAAGAAACTCTACAACCGCGATACACACATGTAAGTCGTACTACCTTAAGACGTCATTGTATCAGGTTGTGGGAGTGTGCTAAAAAAGAGTTAATCGAGTCTTTTCATTCTTTAGAAGCCATGGTTAGTTTAACTACCGATGTTTGGTCGGCACCACACGGGTTGCCCGAATCATACATATGTGTCACCGCTCATTGGGTTGATCTGGTGACATGGCAATTGATGAAACGCACCATCGCTAACGAAGACGAGGGTGAAGACGAGAATGAAGACGAAGAAGAGTTGTAATTTGTGTTTTTTATTTGTTTTAGTAAAATTATTTGTAACTTGTTCAACTAATATTTAGTTTTGATTTGTTTAATTATAATTACTTTTGTTACTCATGATTAATTTTTTGTTATTTTTTTAATAACGACGAACATTTTATTTATTTAAACAATAACTATTACAAACATTATTAAAACATAAAGATACTAAACATAACAACTAAAACTTAAAAAACAAAGTCCGTCGTTTTAATTCGGGAATACTTATTTTTGGGTTGTAGAGCCGGACGATTCTCCCACTTCCGCTTTTTTAGCATCCAAACTTCTTTTCTCTCGACAATACTTATTCGTATGTTTTCGTAATATCGAGTTAGACCCTGCTTTAAGAAACTTCGAGCAATATTTGCAACGTGCCATCTCATGTGAGTCGGTCATTAGACACAAATCGTAATGAACCCAAACATCGGGGCATCTTGTTGTTTCGATCACCATAACAACGTCGTCATTAGTTGCCATTTGTTGTCGGTTTAAGCTTAATTGTCTTTTGGAGTGTGTTTTATAGTTTTGGAAGTGGTTTAACAAGTACACACTCATACATTGATATTTATAGAATGAAAATTAGCTAAATATAGTAATAAAACCGGTTCCAACGGTCAAAAACAGCTATATAGCCGTTGGAACCGGTTTCTAACAGCTATAATGTTTGAATTTCAAAAAAAACCGGTGGAACCGGTTTTTACGTAATAACCGGTCCCAGTTCCAACCCTACCCGGTTCCTAAAAGTTTGCATTTCTGGGCATCGGTTCGGGTCAGGAACCGAACCGGTTCCTGACTGGAACCGGTGTCATTTTCTACCCGGTGTAAGAAAAACCGGTTCTGAACCGGTTCGGGTTTTCAAGGTGAACCCGATTTGTGCACGTCTGCTTGAGCCTCATCCTCCCATTTCCTCCAACTGTGGATCTAAATGTATCACAACAAACAAAAATATATTCATACTTTGTTACTTTTTTTTAACAATTTTCAGTTATAACTAAATAAAAAAGTATGTAACCTTCACGACAGCCAGAAGCATTGTTAAGCAACTGTAAGACACGTGTGTAATTGCCATAACAAAAATAAAGCGGTGTAATTGCTCAAGGCCTTCATATGATACAAACGGCTGGTGATCCTGTAAACGAAAAATCGTAAGATAACTATAATTTAATAAAAAGGAATATATAAAAAGATGATACAATTATTGTAACTCACCTTTGGACAGGTGTTCTGGTTCAACGCATTCAACACCCTCCTTCCTATGAGGATACAAAAAGCTCATAAAAAGTTTCCGCTTATTCTCCATTTCTTCATCAACCTCGGATCTAGTGCACGGAGCAAACGCACTGTCGTAGTATCTTGAGGGAATACATATATTTGATATAATACTAGAAGTGGCTGTAAGAAGCAGAGATATGAATCCAAGAAGCATCAACTCTGCACATACACAACCAAAACTTGATCATTAACCATATAAAAACATCAAAAATTCTTAAAAAGATTTTGTATACCAAAATACCTTCTTTCATTTTCTCCACCGCAGCAAGCAACGGCTTGCGATTTGTTTTCTTCAACCACTGGCATATTAGAACAAATTGTCACATAAACAAGATCAAACCTAAATATATATATATATATATACACCTTATAGCAACATAACATCTTCTCATATGTAGTTATTTTAGCTTCAAAAAGGGATTTAACTTCATTTTGTTGCTCATAGTGGTACAAATATATCTATAAATTAAGAAACTTTATGAAGATGATGAAAACTTACATTACTTAACCGATGAATCGATCGCTCAACAAGCAAGGAAACAACAACAAAGATGGTCAAGACAGTAGCCACAGCCCATGTTGGAGTCAAAGCTAAAGATCTTGATTCCTCTTTGTCAGCTTCAGATGACATGTTTCACCAAATTTTTATCCAATAGCATACAAACACACACAATATCTAGCAAATATCTTGTTTCTTGGTTCTTGTTTTAATATCCAGAATAATAACAAGACCTGGTAATTACTTGAAAGCCGGGGTCATTAGCTCCAATCATAGTCTTCAAATCCAAATCTCTCAGAGACATTTAGTCGAACAGGTTGTGTGCATACAGTAAAGACCCACAACAATATTAATAATTCAAATGCTTGATCCCACGAGTTCGGTAGTAGTAAATTAAATTAAAAAAAATTAACTACTGTAAATAAAATACAGTGGAAGCAAACCAAGATGAGAACTTTTTATTATTAATTGGATCTTTATGGTTATGATTATTGTAGTTTGTATATGTATGAAAGATTTTGAAGAGAAAAGAAAGAATCTTTACTGGTTTGAAAGATACCCAACTCGCTTTTGAGTCAGTAATGATAAACAAATGATGAAAGCAGACACCTTTGATAATAAAGATTACAGATGTATGTAAAGTGCATGTATATATGTATAATAATATAATGAATTGAGGGTGGGTTTTAATTTCTAGGCAGCTTCGTTTTGATTTGCTCTGCTTTCTGTATCTCACTCATAATACGAGATTTGCGCGTAATTAGCGGAAACGACGTCGGTTGTTCAAAGGGGTTAAGGGGACTGTTTGATTCCATTGTTTTTCTACGGTCCTTGATTATTTTGGACGTTGAGATAATAATAATAATAATAATAATAATTTGGGTATTCTTTTATAGCTCCTATTTATTATTCAATTTTTTTTATTATTTATATGCATGTTCATGTGTTTTAAATAGTAATTTTTATGTAAACTGTTAGTTGTGTAAACATTCAGGTTTTGTGTTACTGAAAATGATTATATTCATTTTATTTTTCGTTCAGAACAATAACATGTGGCTTAGGGTTATGATAAGCCCATTATTGGGTTTGTATTATTAGATTATTTACTTAATTAATTATATATATTAGCACTTATCACTATTTAAAATCAACTTGTATGAAATAATAAGAATAATAATATATTATATTAATATTAATATCAATATTAATATTGGGTGCAGTTTTTCACGTGAAGATATATATATATATATATATATATATATATATATATATATATATTTACAATGAAAGAACTAATTGAAGTCATTCAAAAATATATATATTTAAGGATCCATCTATATATGTATAAGTTATATCACAGAGCAATCGTATGAAATGAAAGTACGAAACTTCACTTAAAAGTCAATAATGTTCTAACTTAAGAGTCAATTTGTTAACGTAAAAGTAATAATAGTTTAAAATTCTAATCACCGTTACAATCACATCAAATTTCTTTCCTTTTCTCTTTTCATTGGTGTTTTATTATAATTATAAATTTCTTTTATCCCTCGTAATACGGGTTTGTTTTACATTATTCGTTTATAATATTTATATATTTTTTTAGATCTTAATTTTATTTATTGGAAAGAAGTTAATAATATACTTCGGGTTTGATGATGAAAGTGTTTCACAAATAAATGAGATGTTATAGCCAGGTTTAAAAACTATCTGTGTTTGATGAGAACTATGACCAGCTTACTGCTTTTTTACTGTAAAATTGTTTATTAATTTTAAATAATATTTTTTTTAATCGGGTATTAATTTTTAGTATATTCATATTTTATTGGATTTTCATATCAAATATGTAGTGAGATTAATTTTTAATTTAGTTAGATGTTATAGCCAGTTTAAGGGCTATATGGGTTTGCTGAGACTCGTACCGGCGAATTCGGGTCAAATGCATGAGAAACATACATTTACAAATAAAACAATCTAGTGGCTTGAGAGGATGCGGGGAACAACCAGAAAGCTTTTAAAGGTTTCGTTTATTTATATTTAAGATTACCAGTATTATTAGTTTGTATTTTTTTTTTCCATTATACATGTGTATATATAGAAGTATATTTAAAGGTTCATTTTATAAGGAGTTATGTAATAAAAGTATAATTCATTTCAAATGTATTTTCCCTTTTTAATATCTTCACAAGTCAATACATTGATTTCGGATAGATGCAATTCTTGGCTCAATACAACACAAAAAATAATTAGGTCTTGGTCGTTTAATATAACTTGTTTATTCCAAATAAGACCTGTTTAACTGAGTATTCATGTAGTTGTACCTTACATAATTCGAACCATTTCTTTTTAATACATGCATTGAGCTATTGTTGATACAGAGAAAAGTCAATCCTTCCTTCAATCCTTCTTGATAGTTGATCTTGAGCTATAGTTTATCAGCATACTTGCCTCGAGTTATACTACTCGTTTTATTTACTCGCTTCCTATACTCGAACACTTGAAACGATGTACTAGGGGTACTAGGGAGCTCGCATGGGTGGCGGGTTGAACGTCCCATCCACCCTTAGTAAGGTTATTTTCCTTTCCTTTTCTATTTTTCTCTTTTCTTTCAATTCCTCATTTTTTGAAGAAAAGAGATCCTGTACGATTACTCTTTATTTCTCTCATCTTTTATTTTCTTTCTTTTCTTTCCTTTAGTGAAACTCGAGAACACACATTTTGTTTAGTCATTCCTTAATTGAAACTCGGGAACACAACAATTCATTTCCATCTCTTCTTTTCCTTTCCCTCTTTAAATGAAACTCGAGAGCAGATCTAGCTCGGGCTTGAAATCTATCTATTATGTTTCATACACTAAAACCAGATTTACCTTACCCAACTTGCTCAGCATGTCGTGCTGTCCCATTGTTAACCCAATATACATGGGGTTTTGAAATACTTTGGTTGAAATATCTCAAGATTATAAAATCTTTTGACTTATATATTGTCATAATAATTGGGTACTTCTGCTCCATATGATAAGTTGGTTTGGGGATCTGAACTAGTAACCAAACACAATACGACTTATACATTTATTTTATTACCTTTATATAATATATAATATTATATCTGAGCATGTATTTGCACACTCACATGGTCACATACTTAAAAGAGGTTATTTATTAACACATGTAAAGGACTAAAGCTCCATATTTTTAGAGAGATAATATAGTGAGATTAGCATATAACAAAACACTTGAACCATCATCAAGCAAAATACATTAAATAATGTGTTAAAAAACTGAACTGGGTGAAGAAAACCGTGACACATTGATTCACTAGTTTGATGGTTGAATCAGACATAACCGAATAACGTTGAGAATTATTTTAAAAAATACGTGATTATTACCTGAAATTTAAATGTTATATCATTATGCTAATTATATTTTAAAAATAAAAAAATATATGAGAGATTATTTTAAGAGGGAGGGGGGGGTGTTATAAAAATATATTTTCGTAGAAATAAGAAAGAACCCAAACCGGGTTGATAGTTCAACCGCCACTTATATAAATAGGCAGTCCAACCAATGTTGGTTCAACGGTTCAACCCGTTACACATGCCAACGAACCGACCATAGCTCAATTTCCAATTCAAACAGTCAGATAATCGGTTTAAATCATGGTTGCAAAAGTCGCTAGGCGGACCCTATGCAGCCGACTGGATAGTTGGGTGTACTCGGAGTGCTCGGAGAGTACTCGGACATGGAAAATATAATGAAAATTAATTTTTTTAATATCATATCCATGTAAAATATCATTAGTCTACTAATAAGTTATTTTAAAAATTGCTAATCGTTAATTAAAAAAAATTATATTTGTTCTTTGATATTATAGAAATACGAAGTATGTTTTATTTTTAAGTCAAAATCGGCACAAGTTCACCGACTATATGTGATTCTAACTGCGGTTGACCACCTTTGATCGATTCTTAGTAACTAGACGGAGTGATAGAAACTCCCATCGGCGGCATACCTTGTAGCAAGTAGTCGGAGAGTACTCGGCCTTATAAACCTACTTTTACAACATTGGCTTAAATACATCATCGTAAACATTAAAATAAAAGCAATGCATCATCATCACCATCATCATAAGTCGTAACTATATAAAGATCTGTCAGCTTATTATTAAAAGTTAAAATAACTTTTTTTAAAAACCAAATAGCATGTTTAGTTTGAACTAGCTTAGCGAGTAGTACCTGGGTTTTGATTCGTATAATGGGATCGATAAGCTTTAAATCTTTTGAACACGTGGTGACGCACGCAAAAATGTTTGATAACATTTAGTAAGATTCGGATATAAAATTTAGTGATAGATATTATTCAAATATTACCCACAAAGAGGAGTTTTTACGCTTGTTCCCTCTCACATATATACATATGCACATATGGGTGGGTCATATCCTTTAGGTCTCCCAAACGACCAACAAAAAGTTTAAATTGTTTTAAGTAATATTTAGGTTGGAAGTCTTTTTTTTTTTTTTTTTTTTCGTTTTTCTTTTTATTTTTTATAACGGTGATTGTAATCAGTCCCAATACCCATGTAAGTCTTTTTAATACGAGAATGTCAACCGTCCGTGATAATTTTGATGCTCTATGTCTAACTCACCTAAGAATACCATCTGAAGAAACACTAGTAACATTATACAGTTTAACCTGTTTAATATTTTTACCTTTTAAAAAATTACAGTTTAACTTACCCACCTTGTTTATTATTGTCAACAATAACATTATATTATTATTAGTAAAATAATCATTACTTTCTAATATTTATATTAATACTAATATTATTTATATTTTTATAATGTGTTTCTTTTAGTGTTGAAATTATAAGAATATAATAGTGTTTTATTAATGTGTAAACATGTGAAATATTTGCAACTATTTTAGTTGTAGTTAAGAATCTGACATGAAAAAATGCATTGTAGGTTTAGTTAAGTTTAATTAAAATAAAAATATTTGAGCATTATTAGTCTTAATTAATATATGAGAAAAATATCAAAAGGCAAACGGTAATTTATTTGGATGTATTAGTTATACCTATTTTATTGATTATTTTCTTTATAATTGCATTGAATATATTATTAATTTTTAAAGTATAGTTTTGTAAGCATGGAGAACATAGAAATGAAGATTACACTATTACAGTAGTTACTTAAAACTAACATGAAATTCACATATTCGTATTTAGTTTCAACGGGTTAAGGACAGCTTATCAAACATGCTAACACTCTTAACTAAACATGTAGTGTTTGGTCGGCCCTTACGTTTTTACAATGTTAAATATTTTTATGTTATAACTTAAACTGATCGAGTATTTTATAACAAAATTTAAATGATAAAAGAGAAACAAGCATCAAATTTATAGTTTAAAATATTTTTTTATAAACACTTTAACCTAAATATTTTTTTTATAAACACTTTGTATTTTTTGTTTCTTTTGTTATAATACCTAGTAAATTTAGATTATTAATAGACAGAATTACAAATTTTGTCCTTTAAAACAAAACGAATTACGGTTCGTGTCCTTTTCTAAGTTTCCTTGCAGGCGGTGTACTTTAAACTTTTTTTTCCTACAAGTTTTGTCCTTTACGCTAACTGGGTTAGAAAAACTCAGTTAAATACCCTCACGTGAGGCGCATGTGAGGGTATTTTGGTCTTTTCAACGAAGTGGTTAAAATATATTTAATAATTAATATTTATAAAATAAACTCTCTCTCTCTCCAACCTTTTCACACAATCAATCAATCCTTTCAATTCAATTCCAATCAAACCCATCTCCGATTCAAAGTTTCCGACCAAACCCATCTCCAGTTAACGTTTTCCAACCAAACCCATCTCATCCATGGCTTCAAACCCCCCAAAGGATTGATTGATTGTGTGAGTGGTTGGTGGCGGCGGTGAAGAATCAAACCCATCTCCGATTCACTAAAGGATTGATTGATTGTGTGAAGATAATTAGGGTTTTTGTAAAGGGTTTGTTGCTTGCTTAAAATTGGGGAAATCGGAGGTGATGGTTCAGGTGACCATCAGAAATTCCGGCCACCTGAGCAACCTCTGCTGATTCTTCTTCAACCTCCGATTCACTGATCATAGGAGTGGTCGGAGCTGGAGCGGTGGTGGCGGAGCTGTGGTGGTGGCGAATAAGCAGTGACGGAGATGGAGCGGTGGTGGCGGAGCTGTGGTGGTGGCCGGAGTGGTTGGTGGCGGCGGTGAAGATGGATCTGGGTTTGTGGGTTCTCCGGCGAGTTGGATCTGGAAGATGGATCTGGGTTTGTGTCTTCTCCGGCGAGTTTGACCGGAATCTGGGTTTATGGGTTCTCCGGCGAGTTGGATCTGGGTTTGTGGGTTCTAAGCAGTTTGGTGTTGCAGGGTGGTCGGGATAAGTGGTGGTCGGATCTAATGGTGGTCACAGATATGGTGACACTTGTTGGTGGGGATAAGCGGTGGTGATGTTGGGTGTTGCAGACTTGCAGCCTTGCAGGTGGTGGCGGTGGTGATGGTGGCCGAGAGAGTGGTGATGATGAATCTGAGATGAGATGGAGATGGGTTGGAGAGAGAGAGAGTTTATTTTATAAATATTAATTATTAAATATATATTAAATATATTTTAACCACTTCGTTGAAAAGACCAAAATACCCTCACATGCGCCTCACGTGAGGGTATTTAACTGAGTTTTTCTAACCCAGTTAGCGTAAAGGACAAAACTTGTAGGAAAAAAAAGTTTAAAGTACACCGCCTGCAAGGAAACTTAGAAAAGGACACGAACCGTAATTCGTCTTATTTTAAAGGACAAAATTTGTAATTCTGTCTTATTAATATGTAAAATAAAGAATAAGTTTTTTTGGTTTAAGGGTCTTGTTCATATAAACATGTGAATCATGTTGGATTTCATACGACCAACAAAAAGTTTAAATTGTTTTAAGTAATATTTAGGTTGGAACTCTTTTTTTTTTTTTTTCGTTTTTCTTTTTATTTTTTATAACGGTGATTGTAATCACTCCCAATACCCATGTAAGTCTTTTTAATACGAGAATGTCAACCGTCCGTGATAATTTTGATGCTCTATGTCTAACTCACCTAAGAATACCATCTGAAGAAACACTAGTAACATTATACAGTTTAACCTGTTTAATATTTTTACCTTTTAAAAAATTACAGTTTAACTTACCCACCTTGTTTATTATTGTCAACAATAACATTATATTATTATTAGTAAAATAATCATTACTTTCTAATATTTATATTAATACTAATATTATTTATATTTTTATAATGTGTTTCTTTTAGTGTTGAAATTATAAGAATATAATAGTGTTTTATTAATGTGTAAACATGTGAAATATTTGCAACTATTTTAGTTGTAGTTAAGAATCTGACATGAAAAAATGCATTGTAGGTTTAGTTAAGTTTAAGACA
Organism: Bidens hawaiensis; assembly: GCF_021521415.1. Taxonomy (NCBI): domain Eukaryota; kingdom Viridiplantae; phylum Streptophyta; class Magnoliopsida; order Asterales; family Asteraceae; genus Bidens; species Bidens hawaiensis. The sequence continues at coordinate 170,952 of NW_027491665.1, read as the reverse complement.
GAATTACAAATTTTGTCCTTTAAAAAAAGCCAAATTACGGTTCGTGTCCTTTTCTAAGTTTCCTAGCAGGCGGTGTACTTTAAACTTTTTTTTCCTACAAGTTTTGTCCTTTACGCTAACTGGGTTAGAAAAACTCAGTTAAATACCCTCACGTGAGGCGCATGTGAGGGTATATTGGTCTTTTTGTCCTTTTGAGCAAAAACTCAGTTAAAATGACATCGGAGCACCAGCTCTTACCCGGATCTCCGGCAGCTATCTCCGCAGTGGAACCACCGTGTGGAGTCACCTTATCGGTTCTCCGATGATACCCATTTCAACTATGATCGATATTATTTTCGAGAACACCATACAGTGATGGATCTTAATAATATTAATATTAATAATAATAAACAAGATTCATACGCGCCGCCGTCACAGCCGGTTGTTGAAGCTGAATCCCCATCTCCGCCGCCACAGCCGCCGTCACCACCATCTCCGCTGCCGGAGCAGAAACCGGAAGTAATCAGAACTTATTATTCTGTGTCTGGAGCTGATGAGCAAAAAGACAACAGCTTGGAGTTGAATAAAGTGTTGCCGGAAGTGAAAAACAAGTTACCGGAAAATCAAGATTCCGAGCAAAGAACAGAAATTGGAGTGAGAAAAAGAGTTAAAAAAGAACGGAGAAGAGCAAGAAGCTCAGAACCCAGAAAAATGGTGCCAGAAATTAACGATTTTGCGGCTGAACCGTCGTCTCCGACGGAAACATCTACTTCGTTAGAAAGCCACCACCACCACCGTAAAACAATCTGTACTGCCACACCGAAAACGCCACCGCTCACAGCCCAACCACCACCACCACCACACCCTACAACAACAATGACCACTCAAATCGTCCTATTACCGACCCCCTTGTTTCTCACTGCCGAAAAACCTGGAATCACCGATGATTAGATGGTGGCGGTACTGTTGCAGGTTTTAATCCGAAAACTTGAGTCGATTGAAGCTTCTGATGGTGCGTTTTAAGTTTTAATCCCTATATCAGAGATGGCGGTGACGCTGTTGCAGGTCCGCCGGAGAAGACGAGTGAAAAGAACAAACCGGCGGAGACGGCGGCTTCTTACGAGGAGCAAGGGGGTTGATGGAAAAATCGGGTAGGAGATGTTGGTGAACGGTTGTGTGGTCAGAGATTTCGGTAGACGGTTTTGTGGCCGGAGTTGTTAGTGACGACAGTTTCCGACATTGGGTGGTGTTCAGGCATGGTGATGATGGTGGCGGCGATTCTGGCATGGTGGTTGGTGACGGTAGGGTTGGTTTATTTTTAGAGATGAACAAAAATCAGAAATTAAAACCCTAAAAAAGAGGTGTTTTGTGATAGAACCCTAATTCCAAACGAATCAGAATTGAGGACGATGGTGGATGAGGGAATCGGAGATGGAGCGGTGGCTGGTGGCGGAGCTATGGTGGTGGTGGTGATGGTGTTTGAGGAGTGGTTATGGTGATGGTGTGGTAGAACATAGAGAGAGAAGTGAGATAAGGCAGCACAGAAACAGAAGAAGAAGAAGAAGCAGCAGGGTAGGCAAAAAGACAAAACTACCCTCACATGCTTCTCACGTGATGGGATTTAACAGAGTTTTTCTAACCCAGTTAGCGTAAAGGACATAACTTGTAGGAAAAAAAAGTTTAAAGTACACCGCCTGCAAGAAAACTTAGAAAAGGACACGAACCGTAATTTGGCTTTTTTTAAAGGACAAAATTTGTAATTCTGTCTAAGTTTAATTAAAATAAAAATATTTGAGCATTATTAGTCTTAATTAATATATGAGAAAAATATCAAAAGGCAAACGGTAATTTATTTGGATGTATTAGTTATACCTATTTTATTGATTATTTTCTTTATAATTGCATTGAATATATTATTAATTTTTAAAGTATAGTTTTGTAAGCATGGAGAACATAGAAATGAAGATTACATTATTACAGTAGTTACTTAAAACTAACATGAAATTCACATATTCGTATTTAGTTTCAACGGGTTAAGGACAGCTTATCAAACATGCTAACACTCTTAACTAAACATGTAGTGTTTGGTCGGCCCTTACGTTTTTACAATGTTAAATATTTTTATGTTATAACTTAAACTGATCGAGTATTTTATAACAAAATTTAAATGATAAAAGAGAAACAAGCATCAAATTTATAGTTTAAAATATTTTTTTTATAAACACTTTGTATTTTTTGTTTCTTTTGTTATAATACCTAGTAAATTTAGATTATTAATATGTAAAATAAAGAATAAGTTTTTTTGGTTTAAGGGTCTTGTTCATATAAACATGTGAATCATGTTGGATTTCATATGACACAACTTTCATGCTCTTGTTGAATTCGACTATGAAACCCATGAAAATGACTTACTTAACACCTCTAGTAAGCTAGAACTAGGAGAAAAAAGTGAAATGGCTTGTCAAGAAGAAAATTTGTAAAAGTGGGGATAAAATATGAATACTTTGGAAAATGTGAGATGTATACATGCAAGCAGTGTTGTAAAAATCGCTAGTCGCTAGTCGGGCAGTGCGGTGGGGACTAACGATTAATCGAGTTTAATCGGGATCAATCGGATCGGACTATAATGTATATTTTTCAGTTTTATATATACACGCACACATTTTTTATGTAATTTTTAGTCTTATACATACACAAACATATTTTGGGCGGAAATTGGTTGGAATCCCGCTAGAAACCGCTGGTTTTTGCTGGAATTTCGTCGAAAACCGCTGATTTTGGTTGGAATCTCGATGGAAACCTCTGATTTTGGTCGGAATCTCGCCGGAAACCGTCGATTTTGGTCGGATTTGACAGTTGAACGATTAATTGGCTGACTAGTCCAAAATAAATCAGTGAAATGGGGACTAGCGATTAATCGAGGATTAATCGGTGTCTAGTCAGGATTTTTGCAACACCGCATGCAAGTATATAATTATGAATAATATAATCACTAGCTTGGTCTAACGGTAAATGTTTGTGATCCTCAATGGTTATGAATTCTAGTCCTATTTGAGACATGAAGACTAAAATAAGATAAAAAAATTAGTTGTTGATAAAAAATATACAATTATGAATAATAAAACAAAAACAATAATGGAATGTACATAAAACTGAAGTACCAACGGAAAATGGATGTTTGATATAAAAAACAATGCATGTGCCCTCAACTAACATTTCAATAACTCAAAACGACAACGGGTCAGTTACAGATGGCTACCTCTACCCCGTTCTTATCCAGTACGTACATTGTCAAATACTCTCAACTTACATAAAAACAAGTCTAAAGTCTAAACAATCATTAAAATAAATAAATAAACGTTAAACAAATAAACAATTGTAAGACATGGAGAGTTTTAAACTCTGGTTATAAAAATATGGAAAGTGTGTGTGACTTGAATTGAAATTTGTCATTCAAATATAATCTACCAGCTTTCCTAAGACATCCAAAACACAATAAATAAACAAATACATAAATTATTAATACAATTAACATGCTTTTAATAAATTATACATCCACATTGCATATTATAATTTATGTCACTCTCCTATGTCAAGAAATGTCTCACTAGGAGCATAACCTAAAATTCTCATATCTTCTGTCATCATCTCAACCGTTGAATGTATCTCCTTAGATCGACGATGCGATCTATTGCGCGCAACAAACTTGCTAACCGTGCCATGAATCTCTATACTATTACAACCCGGGGGTTTTGTTACTCCTCTAATCATCATTATATTTCTTAATTTATGTAAATCATCCCATCTATTATTACAAGCTGCATATATGTTACATAATAATACATAAACTCCACCATTATCCGGCTCTAATTCAATAAGTTTCTTGGCTGCTATTTCAGCCAAATCTACATCTTTATGAACTCTGCAAGCTCCAAGAAGGGCCCGCCAAACAACCGCATTTGGGCTAATTGGCATAGTGGTTGTGAGATCATAAGCTTGGGCTAAAAGCCCAGCCTGGCCCAAAAGATCAGCCACACACCCATAATGCTCAACCTCGAGCTCGATTCCATGGTGGATGGACGTGTCAACAAAAAACTTTAAACCTTCATCCACCATGCCCGCATGAGTACAAGCAGTTAAAACGCCTAGGAAACATATTTGGTTCGGTTTTATCGATGCATTTAGCATCCTGTTAAACATGTTAATAGCTTCATTTCCATATCCATTGATAGCATAACCAATAATAATAGCAGTCCAAGTGAACTTATCTCTTTTGGGAATTTTATTGAAAACATCAACTGCTTTACTCACTTCACCACATTTGAAGTACATGTCTACAAGTGCATTTCCTACAAATCAAAAACATCGTGTTTGATCTTCTTTTTGTCGATACAAACATTAACCCACTCACCCTAACTCGAGTGCACCCGTGTTAGCACAGGCTGTAAGAGTGCTAACCATCGTGAGCTCATCCGGTTCCACTTTTGCATCTTGCATATTCTTGAAAAGCATCAAACCCTCTTTAAACCTGTTTTGTTTTGCATACCCGTCAATCATTGCAGTCCATGAAACCGAATCTCTCACAGGCATTTTACCAAAAACCTCGCGTGCAAAGTCGAGGTTTCCAAGATTAAGAAAACCCAATAAAACTGCAGTCCAAGAAATCACATCTCTCGTACCGCCAATGCAGCATCCATTTCCACACAGCTACCATTATTCAATGCCAAATTCGGTTCGATAATCCCATCTTTGATGTACCCATGAATGTGCTTACAACTATTTATGTCCTTTAAGTTTGAACAAACTGATAACATTGAAACAAGAGTGTACTAGACTCTTTTGATTAGGATTGATTTGGTATTCCGTACCCACTTTTTCAAAAATTTGGCATCATGTTTTTGGTGATGGTACGATCTCATCACTAAAAACACTAATCCAATTTACTAATTAGTATAATTGAGGAAGTTGACGCCATAAAGAGGTTTATATTAGTTTAGCTGATGTTTGTGTACATTATTATGGTTTTGCCTTTCAGCAAATGTTCGTGTGTCCGGCTGGCTGGGTCATTATATTGTAGCGTTGTTACCCGTTTTGGAACAGAGGTTCGAGACTCTGGAGGTGCAAACCTTGTTCTAAACTAATGATTTGAGTGGCGTGAATAGTACTTTAATTCGAGTGGTTCACGTGGAATCATGTTATCGGCCATTCTTGTCCTTTCCAATTTACGTTTCCACTCCCAAACTTAAATCAAATAGAGTAAGGGGCTATTTGACAACTTCTTCAAAATGCTGAAACACTAAGAGGTCTGAATAGTGAACTGTTAAGAAACTTTAAGACAGTAAGTGTTGAGACGCCCATGTATGTGGTGATTAGCGGTGGAGGATGTGATGGTGGGTCTGGAAGTTGTTGCGTGAGTATTAGATAGACTGAGAGTTATGAACACATATGCATAAAATTTTCATTCAACGTCATTTGAAGTTAATTGGTTATAGATTTGCTGACCGATTTAAAATTGCTATTATGATGAATCAAGCATGTCTTATGCTAAATGATCAGAGGTAAAAGTCTACTAGGGGTGCAAACAAGTTGAGCCCGAGGTTGACTCGTTTAACTTACACAGAGCTTGAGCTCGAACTCGGCTCGTTTCAAGCTCTATTTTCAAAGCTCGAGCTCGACTCGTGAGTAGATTCTCAAACTCGAGCTTGGCTCGGGCTCGACTCGTTTACTATTTATCAATTATTTTTTATATAATTATAATTATTTTTATATAACTTTTCTATTATAATTTTATGTATAAAAATATATATATTATTTAGTTATTTTTATTTTTTTTAATAAAATATATATATTAGTTAATAATTATCAAATATATATTTTAAAAAATTATATAAATGACATACTCGTTTAGGCTCGCAAGTTGGCTCTGCTCAGATTCAGACTCGATTAAGTCTGCTCAACCGAAGTTTTCAACGAGTTGATCATACCAATTATAAAAGTATTTATTTTTATGACTTTTGTTTTGTTTTGTTTTGGTGTAAGGTTGACCATAACTAGATAAGGTATAACAGGTCAGGATAACCGTCACGATTCAAGCACCCCTTGCACGCTCATTAGCGACGGCTAGCGGTCAGCACGTTGTGAAGAATGCAGTACATATCAGTCGCAACTCATTTACCTTCAATCTCACGTCACCTGCTTCCGGCAGTCGACGTCGCAGCTTCCAGATCCACTAAAGAAGCAAATTCAACTTCAAAATCAAATACGTCTGAGGTCAGTAAAGCTAAATTAGGTTTTAATTTGAATACTTATTTGATTGTGAGTTGATAAATAAATTAACAGGAGGATGATGATGACGTGAGCTTCTTGTTGAAGCTGGCAGCTGCAATTAAGTACGGCAGCATCCTCGTGCCGGAGATAACACGGCCGAATATTATTATACAAGCTCTTATTATGATATCTGCTCCTGTTATTGTTGCTGTTTTGCTTTTGATTAAACAAAGTCGTCTTCAACAGTAACACATTACACACACCCTTGCTATTATCCTATTTTAAATAATATCATCATTTTAGTGTTTACATTCAGACACCTTGACATAGGTAGTATTTGTTTCGTTAATTGGGTTAAAATAAGAAGTTACATAAAAATAATGTAAATTATACAATAGGCTGGTTTTCTCCCATATGTTTTGTTTTTGTTGTTTGTATGTATATATGATGTTTTTTTCTTGTGAGCAACTGAGCATGACAATTTTAACGTTCTTTTTAGTTTATTCAATTGGTTCATATTCTTTGACCGTGCGCTTGTTTTGTTTGATATGATTTACTTAATATATATGTTTACATTAGGATATGTTTTGTTTGACCGTGCATGGTTATGATGAATAAATGATCACATTAGGATTTGGGAGTTTTTATATTTTACATTTTGTGCTTATTATCTAATGAATATCATGCTAAGTTAAATTGTATAGTATGGATTCCAGCTTGTACTTAAAAACCCAAATACCGAATAACCCAACCAGAATAAATCCGAAACCAAATAACCCGAATCTTATTTGGGCCAGTAAACGGATAGGATCCTATAGCATAGAACCCGAATAACCCAACCACAAAAACCCGAAACTTGATTTAAAAAAACCCAGATGACACCCCTACACGCAAGTAAATTTGATTAGGGAAAATCAGGAGAATATGCGATTTACAATATTTGTTTCACTAAAATAAGCGTGGATTGTTTTTTCTTTGATCTTATAAATTTCACTGTTACACGTCACATATAATCGAAACATGCCACATATCTCAAGGTCATGCAATTTTGCGCTGAGGGGCAAAGGTCTTTTAGAGTTTAACGTCAAACGCGTACCAATCAGATAATGCATCAAAATGTTATATGCCATAATTGATGGCTTGAATAATGTTGTTATGACCCAAGATGTGACTTATGTCATAAAGCTGGGATGACTAGAACCATTCCAACCCAACAAGCTAACCCTACCCGATGGACACTGTCTTGTGTTCTCATGGTCAACTAAAAAACAAAGATCATGCAGAATATGGATACATGATACAGAGTGACCACCTAAACTAGGACTGAAAAAAAAATGGTGTAAGTCAACATTCTACAGCTTATGCCGGACAGATGACTTTCAAAAGGTTACGACAAAAATCCACTTAATAGCAGGGTCCAAACCTAATTAGATCACCCCTTGAGAGTCTAGTCAAATATGCAGTTAAGATTTGGCTAATTAAATCAACAGCATTTTGTACCCTCCTGCAGTCCTGTTACAAATTCTTCGCCAATTTTATGCAAAGAACTAGTGAGGTTTGAAGATTTAAAAGCAAATCCAAATGAACAAAGAAATTGATAAATACCATCTGAACTTGAAGCATGCAGTGTTTATGCTCATGAAATGTGTAAACACTTTGATTCTTGAAGTTCATTATTCTTCATAAACTCACAAGACTCGTTTTGACGAGTGAACTAGCAATTGGAGATTTAAAACTCTTTAAACATTCTGGCATGGAATACAAGTGTTTTACATACACCAATCGACTGTAATCTAAGTTTCAGCCAAAACTTCAACATGTGCTTTCTAAATAACCAACAAATTCTTTCAACAATTTCTTCAACAGAATCCGAGGAGGATATCCTTTTAGCATCCGTTTCAAAAGGACAGAAAATCTTTGGCTGCTAAGTTAGATGAAAGAGAGTATTATCGTATGCTCATCAGCATCTACAAGTTGTCCTTAAACCAATTTATAGCTCCTTTTACGACAGACCTACAGTTTGATAGAAAAAATACAAAGCCCGTTAACCTTTTCTCAAATGAATCCAACCAATGAAAACACGCCACATGTAAAAAGTAAGAAGAAAAAAATACCCGGCAAAATCTGTTATCTTCTTCAACGGGTCATCTTGATCTTCTGAACTCTTCCTTTCCTCCGCAACTGGTTCCACTTGAGTTTCTGTAGCTTTAGCTGCGAAAACACAACCAACCTCAAATTCCTAGAATCATGGGACTAATGAAATGTTGAAAATTAACAGAATTTACCAGTTTGCTGAGCATTAGGAATAGGGGCCTTAGGGCGAGAACGTGGACGGGTGGACGCAGGGTTATTAAGAGAAGCAAGTTCTTCAAGAAGCTCACGTTCTTGGCCACTACTACAACCAATATTAGGTAAGAACATATAATATTGTTGACTTTTTGACAGAAAAACTATTTACCAAAAAACATACCTGATTCGTTTTGGTATAGTAACTTTAACAGTGAATAAGTGATCCCCTCGAATGGAAGGTCGGTTCAACTTTGGAGCACCTTTTCTTGCCAGAACAAGAATATCACCAGGTTGAGTACCTGCAGGGATTTGAAGTTCAGTCATCCCCTCAACTGTCTTCACCTGTAACACAATGCAATTGAATTAGTATATTAGACCAACCAATAAATAAAATAAAGTATTAAAATAAAATTTATCACCTTGGCAACAGTCCCCAATATAGCTTCAAGATAAGAAATTGAAATGGATGAAATTAGGTTAATTCCATCTCTTTGGATCTCTGGAATTTCTTCAACATCGAGGTAGACATAAAGATCTCCAGGAGGGCCTCTGGTCAAAGGGAAAGAAACAGTAAAAAAAAGTCAAAAGCGGATAAGAGTGTAATGGTCATTTCCTTGAATCTTGATGCATCCAAACGACAGTGAATTAGCCTAAAAAGAATACTTCTTCCTTCTTTTAAAGTTGTTTCAGTAAATTCACATAAAATCTTGATAATATCAATAAGTGTATAATGGTCATTTGAAACATACCCTTTTGGACCAGCATCACCTTCACCGGTAACTCTGAGAATGCTTCCTTTGCTGACTCCAGGTGGAATTTTGACTTTAATATCTTTCTTCACACGTATACGCCCTTCACCAGAGCACTTTCTGCAGTATTCAGATATCATCTCTCCGTTCCCGTTACAATTTGGACATACAGAAACCTACAGATCAATCAAGCGTGAACAAACACATATTAATCATGTTTTCCCATATTAAAATAATTAATAAAAATCCTTAATTACCTGTGAGAACATACCAAAAGGTGTTTGCTCTGTTCTCATAACTTGACCTCTGCCACCACAGGTTGAGCATATTCTCATCTTGGACCCCACTTTTGCTCCTGTTCCAGTGCACACGTCACATGTTTCAAGATGAGATAACTCAAATTCCTTTTCGGTTCCAAATATTGCTGCTGAAAATTCTAATGTCATGTCGTATCTGTAAATACATCAACTTTGTCAACCATTTTTAGCTTTATAATAAATAACTAATACTAGTTTAAACCTAACTCACGCACCGTATATCTTCGCCTTTAATAACAGTAGTGGCACGACGTCCTCCGAATCCAGCTGTATCAGCACCAGCAAATCCACCCATACTTGTTCCAAAGAAGGTCTCAAAGAGATCAAATGGATTCGTCTATAACAATAATAAAGATTAATCAACAAAATAAAATAGTTTAGAATTTAACTTTTGCAATGAAAAAGAAAACAAGAGATAATAATGGGTAGTACCGCATAAGCACCAGCTTGTCCACCCACTGTGCTTTTAACTCCATCTTCACCATACCGATCATACATGGCTCTTTTTTTGTCATCTGACAGAACCTGACAGACTCATACTTCAGCATTCATTGTGAAACTATGTAACATGATCTCTCTAATGAAATGACCAAAAGGACAACTGAAAGTTTGTTGATTTATATACAAAAAAGTGTAAAATGAAGAAAAACTGGAATGCAAAAGTTGTGCCCTAACAATAACATACCTCATAAGCAGCACTTATCTCCTTAAACTTTTCAGTAGCACCAGGTTGCTTATTGACATCTGGATGATACTGGACGGAAGAGAGAAATATTTGCAAATCATGAGTAACGTAAAGGTAGTGATGCATTCATTATTATATTCATGAAACTAGAGAAATAAATATAATTGTAACTGGTTATGTTTATACATAAGAATATTAGAAAGAAATGCAAATAATAGAAAGAGACCTGACATAATAAAATGCAACACCCTGGGATTCAAGAGAGATTTGAGAAACTGAGAAAAAAATGCATATATTCCTAGAAGGGTAGATGAAGTACTGATAAGGCTGCTGCTGCTCTTTGTTATTAAAAAGGTTCAGCCAAATTAGTTAGAAGGGTTTGATTGGTTTGGCTGAAAGAACGAATGACAGATCCTAAGGTTAGATGCATGCTAATGTACAGTAGGAATAACCACTGCAAGTTAAGGGATTGGCAGGTCAGTTACATCTGCAATTGAATTTAACACACATTTGCTTGTGCAACTATGTCACTGTAAGCTGCCTATCATTGTAGTCAAAAGTGCTTGAGGTGCACAAACAAAGTGTTTTGTGCCTCAAGCCCTCAGGTAGACGCAGTCACGCAAGGCAAGTAGCTTTCAAAAGACATTAGCCAAGCAAAACCGAGGTGAAATCTAGTTCTTTTTGGTTAGGTTTTAATCATTTGGTTGGTAATGGCAAACAACTAATCTTGTTTGTTTTTTTGTGAATTGCTATAAGTTTTGAGCTTTTGTTATTAATTTGATCATTCTAATTGCTAGTTCTAAGCTAGCTGTAAAGGACTTACAAGTACTGATGCAAAGATGTTCCCAACTTATATGCTGAATTTTCTAGTTACTTTTGACTACATTATGCTTACTGAAGCTATAAACAAAGCTATATGGTTGAATGTGCTGTTAACTAAGCTTAGATAAGTAGCTCAACTGTTGATCCACGTGTGGCGTACACACAATACATTTTTTCTAATAAAGCTGTGATCTTTTTCTTAATTCTTGCAACACGAACAATGAAAAACAATAATTAAGAGAAAAACAACGAAAAAGATTGGTAATTTATGTGTTTAAAGTTTCAACATTTCAGCTTAAACCAGCATCCAAACACCCTCATACTCAATAAACCAATATCAAATCAATAAACACAATAACCCCAAAATAAACAAAAACCCTAATACCTGACGAGCCAACTTCCGATAAGCAGCTTTAATATCTTTAATAGTGGCAGACTTGGGCACTCCAAGAGTGGAATAATAATCCGCCGCAGCGAAGACAACAAACCCTTTACATCGCTTGCCGTATAGCCTCTTGCTGCTGAATTGTGAAGAAGAAACACAAGTCCTGTTAATATTATGATTATTATTACGGGTGAAGGAGAGTGTACCGCCGGCGAAGAAAGAAGAAGAGGATGATGATGGTGAAGAGTGGGTGAGAGGAGATGAAGGGATGAGAGCGAAAGAAGAAGTCGCCATTGCTGTTGCAGGTGTGTGAGTGTTGGTTGTTAGAAGATGCAGACCAGGTGTTCGACGATATGCCTCGTAGTTGATTTGGAAGGAGAAGGAAGATGGTTCTTGAATGGGGGTGGGTAGAAAATTGTAGGAAGAAGAGAAGAGAAGAGAAGAGAAAAGAAAAGATCATGTGGTTAAGGGCCAATTATCCAATCAACTCACTCATGGTAAACACAACTTTTTACTAATGGTAACCAGGGACGTAAACGAACCGAACGGAGCTTTTTTCATGTTTGTTCGTTTAATATGAAACTTGTTCATGAAGTAACCAAACAAAAAATCTAGTTAGTGTTCTTTCTTTAAGGAATTGGATTTGTTCACAAGCGCAAACGAACATGTATTGTTAACTTTAGGCATAATCACCTGAATTAGATATAAAGTTAACCACTTGATATAAACATAGTCATCATTGATCGACGTTTTATTATGATAATGTTCAAGCACAAGTTGTATATGTTGTTAGTTAAATCAAGACTTTATAATACAAAGCATTAACGATACAAATTAAACATAAACAATAAAATTATAAAATTTAATGCTACGTTGTTTAACACAAATAAAATATTATACAAATATCAAGCAAGCCTTTGACTAACGAACATAAAAGAACACATTACCAATCGTTCACGAACACAAATGAACGAACGCAACCTCTATTCTTGTTCGTTCATTTAACTAAACAAGCAAAATTTCTTGTTCGTTTTCGTTCAGTTATTAAACGAACAAGCGTAGACGAACTTTCCGTTGAGCGTTCACGAACTATCCGCTGAGCGTTCGGTTCTTTTACAGCCCTGATTGTAACGGTGTTTTACTTTTAAGAAATATAATATTAAGAAGTGGTTTAAATAAATAGTATTAGAAACTTTTAATATCGATTATCAATTTATTTTTTTTAAAATGACTAACTCACACCCGTTATTTCTAATTCTAAATCTACAATTTTATTCACTCTGCAACTCAAGCTCCACCACTTGAAAAGAAGCACCTCTATGTACACACCTTGATACCATAAGACTATAAACTCTCGCCAATTAATAATATGTTACCGATTATCTATCGTATTTAATTGTAATACGAGTAATCAATTTGAATGAATGCTCGATAAACTTAATATAGTAATAATATATATTAAACTTAAGATACCATTAGATTAACAAATAATCTCAAAACACTATCTACGAATATCTTCAATGCGGTCTATCTACCCGACCTGATTCTCGATCTATACTTTGTGGAAAATAAAATTATTTTATGTGTCATTATTCCTACCTTGATGGATATAGGTTGCGTTTTTACCCAATATGAGAAGCAACACACATTGATGAATCTCAATGATTAGACAATAGTGGTCCTTATTAACTAATCGTTATACCCTTCTTACTTAGTTACCTGTTGTAACTTGTTACATTGGTTGTGAGTGGGAGTTTAGTTTTCGTCTAGGTATGAGACCTTGGATTGTTATTGCATACTCACCTTCTGTTGCAATTGTACATACTGTTTTTTTATCTATCAAATTGGATGTTGAAGTTTTTCTGATGGTATGTTTCTAAGAATTTCTTTTTTTTTGTTTTTCTACATCAATCGTATTTTTAAAATATTTTTTATAATGTTATGTAATTTTCCTAATACAGTCCATTTTTAAAATATAAACTATAGCATAACTGTTCAAAGATTTAAAAATAAATAAATAAATAAATTTTTTAGTTAATTTTCAACTATATATTTACAAAACTGAAGTCTAAAAATGCATTGTAGTACTATTAAAAGAATCCCGAACTCATATCTAGTTTAATTTATTTGATTGTCATTTTCAAATCTTCATGTGTAAGGGTTCTTATGTGAAAGTATGCATCATGCTAATGAGTATGTGTTGTTTTGGTTTCAAAAACACAACACAGGCACACGTGTGCACGTGCAACCCTAGACCGATTCTAAGACCACTGTAGGCTCTTAAAACGCACCCCTTTTAAAGCGACAACTTAAATACATTTTTCATTATACATGATTGTGGTAAAAAATATATATACACAATCATGTGCTTGTAATTTCATCACACATCGGTGTGCAAAAACCTACATAACTTTATGATTGGTGGAAAGCCAATTCCTCATGCTAAATGAGTAAATTTATAGAGCCCTAGTATTTCCACCATCAAGTAAGTTTAAGTCAAATCAAAACATGTATTTCATGCTAATATTTTGGTATTCCATCATAAGCTCTTTTTCCGTATTAAAAAGGGTATATAGTTGTATACATTAGTAATAAATCATCATCATCGTACTCAGTATATCCCACCAATAGCAAAGCTATGGTAGGGTCTGAGGAGGGTAAAATGTAGACAGCCTTACCTCTACCCCATAGGAATAAAGCGGCTGCTTCCTGTGAGACCCTCGGCTCGATAGTAGTTTTGCATCAAGCCTTGGACTAAGGCACATAACACTCAACCATCGGGACACCGGCTGATTGGTGCACGTACCCTTGTCTTTCGACTGTCAACGCCACCACATGATGTCTGATTAACTTTCCGTCACTTTTAACGTTATTTTCACAAGATAGTAAAATAACGTCAAAATTAGTGCAATTTCACTTTTGCACATCCGAGAGTTCACACATATATACATTATATGCGCAGACCGCAAGCAGGACGCATACTTTAGTAATAAATGACAGAGTTATATACCAAAGAGTACATAACCGTCACTGAAAACTAATTTCCATATTTAAAACTTGAAAATTAATTTATAACTGAGCTCACATTATACTAGCATAATTAATATACAAGATCGCGTTTCTCTTTTATAATATGTTAAAACTCTTAGTTTTCAATAAAACAACATAAAACTTATAGGTTTTGATGAACTTTATATGAAGAATCTAAATCTTGAAACTTCCAACTCACAATATTTAACCAAATTCTCAATTTACTTGCATTTAGGTATTTTTAGGTAAACTCTAGCGAGTACATATCATCCCCAATTAGTCTCAACTCACCAAATACAATATAACCAAAGATTAGGAATCGATCATGTGCATAATTGGCACACACTATCATCAAACTAATTACACATAGACAATAACCTAATCCCCTATAGTGTGAGCTAATCTGCATATTCTTCTACCATACGTGGATAACATAATGTGGTTCATGCTCATCAAGGCGGCCATAATTATTTAAGTGGGCATATAAATGGTTTACCTAACAAGTCAAGATGCATAACAAAAAGTACAATTTCTTTTAATACAAACAAATCTTGCTAATCAGAACGCAGGCATCCAGTTCCCCATTCTACAGTTAATGACATTAGACACATGGCTCGACTAATAGCATCTTGCCAACCTTGACACTAGCCACCATCAAATTAATGGTGGCCTTAGGTATCTCACTATAAACAAGTCCTTACTGTGGAGTGTGGAGAACTACTATACTTACTACACTAGATGGTATATTATATGCCAAATGAAACGCATAAGCTTGCTTAACACGTCGTTATATGAAACGAACGTTGCTTGTCTTCATCAAAACACATCCAAGTTTTGCATTCGTAGGCATAATATGAAGCAACAAAACAAGCAAGCTTTGGTAAACCAAAAACTCCAAATATTAAACTGAGGTGTTATACATTAAATTAATCAACCATTCATCGACGTTTAGAACATATAATCTACTTGCCATGAACCTGGCAAATTTATATCTCTTTAAACAAAACAAAAAAATATATAAAAAATTCAATAACAGATATCTATCCACCATGCCAAACACAAACTTCACCTCTTTATTAGAAGATATCAGGATGGAATCGTCCAGGAATGGAGTTGTTTCCCTGAGCTTGTTTTAAATGCATTGTCAATGCATAGTTATTCACCTGCAGCCATCAACAACATTCAACCAACTTTAATATATATATATACATGCTATTCATTTTACTATTTAAAAAAAAGCATAAAGTCAAGTTCTAAGGGTTGACCTCAAGTGTCCTTAACTGCTCTTGATACTGAGATAATAACTGTTTCAACTGCTGCACCTCTACTGTCCTCTCATCAAATTCTTTTTGGCGTTCATGTTGAATCGCTACAGCACGTTTTAGTATTGCATTCTCCCTCAAAATGACTTCAATCTGTTGCTTGAACAATATATTTTCCTGAAATAAACCGTACAACCAAATTAGATGGTTGAAAAAAGAGTACACGCTATACACACTTGTATGTTTGTGTTTGGGAAACTTGCCTTTTGAAGGGTTTCTGCAGCATCACCAGCAGCACGTTCGGTTATGGATTTCTCCAAACTTTCAAGAACCCGCATGGCACGAAGTCTAGCATCATCAATGCTGGTAGCACTTGTCATTTCTGTCACAAACAATTCAACCCATTCTGCACCATTTTTGGGTGAGTTTTCTGAAGGAACATCTTCACTAGCAGTAACCTGGCCTATATAAGTCAGTGAAAAAACTTTATCCGTTAAATGAACAATAACATGCGAAAGCCAAAGTGTAAGCAGTAAGCCTGAAGATGAAATCAAACAAATTACCTTTATCTATTATTGTGTCTGACTGCACTGGTGAACTTGTGATCCCGTTCACATATCCAAGAGAGAGCTCATTGAGACTCTTGATGGCAGAATCTAAATCATTTCCACTCCTTTCTAGTGCTTCTTCCAGAAGCTAAAAACACAGTTACGTCTTTACAGTTAGAATATTAACATAGAATAACGGTGACGTAATTATAGACACTAAGCTTGACATAACAAAATGTACTTGCTGACTAGTTCACATTCACATAAACACTAAATAAATTCAGACCAGATGACCCACAGGCATAAGCAACGTAAGTGACATGTATGCACCCAAATCACCATCACAAACAGACGATAATACAACTTCTTCTAGATTCTATCATACACTTTTCTTTAATTGGGAAAAACACACCTTGCGTCCGAAATCTGGACTCCATCACATTCAAACATTGGCTAATCCAGGCTAATTGTTGATAAACCAAATTAAACAATCGCTGAATCTAGTGCTTTAGCCTAACTATCCATAACCAAAAAATAGCATACAGTAATTGAACCATTCTAGACATGTACATAGAAGCGTTGTGTGTAACTAAACAATTCAACTCGATGAATAAATTTGCTGGATTCGTCAATCAATCTACATAATTTGAATTAACAATGAATCAACCGTATTGAATCAAGCCAATCACAAGCAGATAAAATAGAACCAGAACATAACAACCGCATAAGTTGAACTAATTAGATAGACATACGATTACAATAGATTAAAAAACCCAAATCACCATCACAAACAAATGATAATACAATGCAACCACATCTAGATTCTATCATACAACCTTTTCAATTGAAATATAAAACAAAATTTTCTTCAAGCATCGGCTAATCCGCGCCTAAACTTAATAAAGCTAAATTAAACAATTTCTAAACATAGGGTTTTAACTTATAACCTAATTAATAATTATCATTAACCAAAATAATATCATAAAAGCCACAACTTACAACATGCTAATTAAATCAATCTAAACATATATAATTCCAATTCTATTCTAATTACTAAACCCATCAATCAATCACCGATCTACCTATTTTCAATTAATAACAAACCAACAGTGTCACATCAATTCAATCACAAGCAATAAAAATAACACAAACCTAACAATTTCACAACAATTGACAGTTAAAAACGAATAAAAACCCTACCTTCTTATCCATATTAGGGAAAACCAGGCGGAGCTTATCGACGAGAGACGGCGAAGGCGGAGAGTTAGCGAAAGACGAAAAGCGAACCGGAGAAGTTGAAGTAAAGCAACGAAGTTTCTTGGAAGCCGGAGGCGATGCAGAATTAGGCGACGTTTGTAGGTCTTCAAAGAACGATCTCTTCCCACACACAATCGCAGACATCGTTTGTTCAAATCGATCAATCAATCAAATTCAAACCAGCAGGTGTCCGATTGGATGTGATTGGATTGGATCCGATTAGATCAGAAACATCCGGCCGAGAATTACGAAGCTAGGGTTAGGGTTTTGTTGGGAGCAAATGGGATGATGATATTGTTTTGTTGGTGGAGATGATGGGTGGGTTTTATTTATAGGGTGGTGAAAAGCGGTTTAAATCATGCTTTTGACTAAGTGACACGTTGGATCCCTATATTTTCTGGGTTTTTTTACTTTTGTCATCAAAAGTTGGAAGAAATTATTTTTGGGGAATTAATTTTATCATATTTTCTTGGATCTATCATACTCATACCATTAGTGTACCCACAATTTACATGTGGCAAGTGGGTTGGGTTGGGTCCACCGGGTCATGAGTCGAAATAGGTTAGGGTTAGAATGGGTCAATTAGAAAATGGTTGTTTTGGTTTGGGTCGGAACATGTTAGGGTCGGAACGGGTCAGGACGAGTTTCGAGTTTTTTTTTAACGAGGATAACGACGGAAGCATTTTAGTTTTTTAGATTTTTTATTTTTTATTTATATTTTGAGTTATGATTTTTTTATTATTATTTTTTTAATTTTTTTATCGACTGGGAAGGTTGGATTTTGGGCAAGGCTTGGAGGTCGGTTTGTCACGAGAATTTTCAAAATTGAGTTGGTAGTGACTACATGAGCTGTTAAAAATTAAAAAAGAAAATGGCAAGCAAATGATAATGCAATTAAATGAGTTTTTGGTGTTTTTAAAGAGTACGCAATTTTCAGTTATGACAGCTGACTATACATGATTTGAGGTGTTTTTAAGTCTTATTATGGATGTGTTATACGGGTGTTAGTAAATATATAGGAGACTTTAATGCAAGTTGCTATATCCGACATGAATTACCTTTTTATACTATATGTTACTCGCACGTGTGCTGTGGCGTATTAACTTTCGCACTCGTATTATTAATTAGCGATTACTTATTAGGGTTTGATACGTTTCTATATTTATGGTTCTCTCTTTTGTTTATAAAACCTCTATAATTTATTGTTCAGATAGAAAAAAAATGTTTAATCAACTCAAAGCAACGTAAGATATAATTGGAATACTTTATGCATTGTAAAATGAGTATAACAATAAAAGTTAAATAAAGATGTCTCTCGACGATTATTCTTGTTGATTCCATGTAGTACGTTGTTGATGGATATGAGAATTACGATTCATTACCATCACATTTTCTTTTAATCATTGTAATTACACGTCCACATTAACTACTTTTTTTAAGTAAGATTAACAATATATTACGTTGAGGATGTTGTTGTATCAAACATACGCCCCTTATATTAAGAATGCCATCAAGTTGTTCTTTCCTTAACAATGTAGTAATTGTTTTTTGCTACGTATTTCAAACTTTGCAAAACAACAAAGTTCGAATTTGTTGACTGTTTTTATCGATCGATCGAGAGAGAGATATTGGTGGGAGAAGACTCGAAGGAATCGCTTTATTAGGTATTTACACCTACTCTAACATTATATAGACTTCTATAATATTAAAAGGTATAAACGTTAGAAATGTATGGTTGTTGGATTATAGTGTTGTCATCATGATGGCAAGGTCCGAAACATTTGTTTTGTCTTTATATATGATATTGTTAATACACCAGTTTTGAAGTCACCGATGTGCAAATATGATGCAGTCTTTGATTAATTAAGTTGGCTAAAGGCTCCAACATATTTTGTGGGTTCACACGAAGATCCAGAGCTATGACACGACCAGATCGCACTTATCTTTTAATAAGTTAAGAACATTGCACAAAACCACTTAAATGTTGGTCAATTTATAATAAACCAACCACAAAGCTCTCATCTTTTGATAAGTTAAGAACGCTACACAACACCACTTAAATGAGCGTTAGTTGATTTATTATAAACCAACCACGAATAACATTAATCTTATATTTATTCTAAAGACCATCTATATGTTCGAATAATCATCATCATTATCAATAAAATATCATCCATACATAACGATCTATCTGTATGATGTAACTCTACATGTTTAAGTAGGGCTTTTAACAAGTGATACTCGTTGTCAAAATTTCTTGGCTATCTTAATTAGTATTGTCTTATCTTCCTCCTACACGTTATTAGTTTTTATTGTTAACTATGGATAAGAATATTTTTTATTTGAATATATATTTATTATTATTATTAAACAAATATTATTATAACACAACTCGCGAGCCTAAGATAGTATGCGAAGCTCGAAGGTTCTTGACTTCTTTCACTAAAAGATTCAAGATCCATTTGCAGAGGAGTACATAACAGGGTCAAACAACTTTTTTGAAGGAACTAAATATGTATGAACTTTGGATAAACTGGAAGACATTATTGAAATAAAACAAGTTGCATATATTTATTTACAATAAAAACAACTTCCAAGTCGGCCATTAGCATTAGTTACTTACATCAAACACACGATCCATTCAATCATCTAGCTATACACAGGAGCCACAGAACCGTCCCTCGCGAGCATATTTGCAACAGGCGATGGTAGCCACTTCACCTTACCACCACCGTTCTGCCCATCTTGACCCAGACCGCTACCACCACCTCGTGCCCGACCCGCACAACCTTTCTTCAGTCTAGCACCTACACCATGACCCACCATGAACCCAAACTTCAAAGCCGTAAGCACACCAAATGCAATCATAACTGGCCTCACAGCCCAATGATGATCCTCAACATGCTGATACTTATCCACCAAAGTGGAACACGTATCAAACGAAACATGCTCAACTTCACCTGGATCGGCTAGATACGAATCACACTCGCCTTTAAAAACAAATTTCCCAGGAAAACGCACAATAAGACACCCGCTTGGAAGTATTTGCGTAATCTTACCAGTCGCCCATATTCCTTCTCGTTTATGTACCCACGGAAACCGAGGTGTGACCACGTTCTCCTTTAGTTTCACAAACTGACCCACGGAAAACGGGTCTGCCATTTGGAGCTGAGAACAGTGTCCTTTCCATAGGGTCTCTAGCCCTATAAACCCGACACTTACAGTTCCATCACGGTCTATCGAGTGTAGAATGCCAATAACCGAATGGTTTCGGCTTGGCTCTAGTAAGTGCACCCAGTCACCAGCGGCTAACCCAGAAGTGACCCGCTCTAGAGTGGTGATGTTAACTCTTAACGGGTTGTGGATTCCTTGGACTCGAACTAGAACAAAACCATCTCGATCAGTGTCTTTTTCCAAACCCACTACGGTTCCTTCGGGTACAGCCATGTTTTTGCAATTGTTTGGGGCTTTTCGGGACCGAACAATATCGCCTACTTGCAGATGATCTTTTGTTAGAAACCATGTGGAGTAACTGCTACCTTTAAGTGTTCTGTCTGCTGATATTCTGTTTTCTAGACCAATCCACTCTCCATCATTAAACACCGCATCACGTGAACTGCAAAATCAATTTCAATTTCACTTATTTATAATGAATATGTTAAGCAACAAACAGCAGTAGTTGTTTTCTGCTGTATACTTGTAAAAAGATCATCAAAACAGTTCTGATTGAAATGAGCTGGCCTGTAAATGAACGAGCAAACACAAACAAAGCTGAATCATGCTCGTCAACTTAACCGAACAAACGATCGAACACGAACAGCTAAACGAAGGGAGTTTTCTTGTTCGTGTTCGTTCGTTAAGAAAATGAGCATGTTCCATGTTCGTTTACAACACAAACAAACAGTTCACGAACGTAAACGAATACAAAAGAACGAATATAATAAACGAACTTGGATTAACAGATATAATTGGGTGGACAACAATTAACATAAATGAACTTTCGCGATCATAAATGAAAGAACGAGACATTGTTCATGTTCGTTTATTTAACTAAATGAACAAAAAATGTTGTTCGTGCTTGTTTGTTTAGCAAATAAACAAACATAAACAAACTTCCCACAGGAGGGTTCAATGAACGTTTAGTTCGTTTACAAGCCTAGAAACGAGTCATCTTCGTACGGGTCGGGTTGAACCATAATATCTTTCACACTCAATAAAATGAATAAGAGGTGCTCTCAACCCGTTTCCACGTAGCTAGATTTGTTGATTTCATTCATTTGAAGCAAAACATAATCAAACACAGGATATGAATACAAAACTTAATCAAATACGCACATAGAACCTACCTTTCAAAAGCATGCAGAATATCTGCAATAAGCGGTCGATTACGAAGATCATACTCAAAACAGCCATTAAGAACATTTTCAACAGCAGGAGGTAGACCATTTGGAACCTGCGGTTTTTCTCGTTTCACCACAACAGAATTGTATATCTCACCAACCGATTTACCAAACCATGGTTGTACACCTGTCAACATCTCCAAAACACAGCACCCGAATCCCCAACTATCAGTCTCAACACTAACCGGACCTCTAAGTTCTGGCTCCCATTGTTCCGGAGCCATGTAATTAGGTGATCCAAGCTTCAGAGACATGTTCAGATCAGGCAACTGGGCCCCACGAAGAAGAAACGGGATCCCAAAATCTCCAAGAACCACTTGATCATGTTCATCAAGAAGAAGATTAGTTGGCTTAATATTCAGCACCAAGGCACCTAACATATGCACTTCATGAATTCCTTTAGCTAGTCCCACTCCATACCTGCAATATATAATATAACCATTAATATTTAATAGTCTTGTATGTTAATCGTTATAAGCCTATTATAAAATCCACCTCAGCACATCAGGCAATGTAAGTTTTCCTCCTTTAAGCTTAGCCATTCGATCACCAACCGACCCTTCATAAAACTTCATGATGATACAAATTTGTGGAGATGCCTGAAAGTAACAGATTTGTGAATTAATCACATAGCATGTTATATTGTATGATACTAGTTATTAAATATATAAGTTGCTACCTTTCTAGATATGATTGAGATACCGTGCAACCAGCAAACACTTGGTAGTTTACGAAATCTAAGGAATAAATCCTCAAACTTTACCATAAACTTTGGTATGTCTTCTTCTTTTATAGGATGTAACATCTTAATGGCCACTTCATGATACTCATCGTAATCATGTGACGATTGATGATGTGTAGCCAACCAAACATCCCCAAACGGTCCATGCCCGATCCTGTGCTTAAGTTTCAATAACGAGGCATTTATTTGAGGATTTGGTAGATTCGGTGTTGCTACAACGGTTCTAAGATGTTCAGGATCACCTTCATAGAGCATATAATCGAAAGAAGGCAGCGTTGGCTCTGTTCCTGCCTTTTCAGCCATTTGCTTTTAAAACTGCATACACAAAAAGAATATACAGCTGTCAATCCAATCAGTAGACCAATTCACATCAAGCTAATAGCTGCCACAATAACATTCATCTTCTTAAATCAACTAATTAGTGACCATAAATGGTTTTCCATAATCACAAACCTATTAACATAATTAAGATGTAAGAAGCCTTAAATGCAAAGCTTCTATACTCTATACATCAGTTTCTCTCATCAAAGTCACACTAATCACAATTATAGCAAGTAAATCCTCTCTTTATTCTTCACTGCTTAAGCAATGTAAGCCACATAACAGAAACCTATGATCCCCTAACCTGATTTACAGTAAATGCTAACCTTCTTACTACACCGAAAACAGGCACTAGACAGTCTGCTAACTGAACTGTAACAACTATATTCTTCATTTTAATCAACTCATTTGTGACCATAAACATTTTTTCATAATCACAAACCTAATAACATCCTCAAGATGTAAGAAGCCTTAAATGCAAACCTCAGTTTCTCTCATCAAAATCACACTAATCACAATTACAGCACATTAATATGTTATTAACCTCTTTATTCTTCAAAGTTTAAGCAAAGTAAGCCATATGACACAAATCAATGATCACCTAACCTGATACTGATATACAGTAAACCCTAACCTACTCACTACTCTGAAAACAGTTACTACACATAACACAATAAACAATTCGTACGAAATTAAACTGATGTATCGATGATCTACTATCATTTAATTACTATTTGTGGAAATTTAGGGCTAACAGTAATCAAATTTTCGTGAACACAAAAGGAGAGTGTAATTAAACAGACAGTTAAGTGTAAAATCAGTTTAATTGAACGTACAGGACGAAGAAGATACAATTGATCGGTGTAAGAGTGTAAGTGTTAAGTGAACAAAGATCGGTTCAAGTAACGTACAGTTTATATGATAATCGGAGCTGTAAAACGCCAAACGATCGGAGAAATTGTGAATATTGTTGCAAAAGAGTGTACGTTTGGGAGTCGTGAAAGTGAAGTCGGTTGCAGCAGGAGGTGGGAGCACGTTACATAACTGTTGTGACGTACCAAAAGAGAGAACCTTCATCGACACTCAATGTTTTGTAATTTTATAATGGAAGTACATTACCAGTATCGAAAATAAAGATACAGAAAATCGTTAAAAAATGTGTGTCGATAAATGCTTACTAGCATCGTGGGCAAAAAATCGCTAAAATACCGAACTATATTGTACCGATTTTCGGAACCTTTAAAAGTGGATAGCTAATTCGTATCGAAAATACCCAGTCTAATATTGTGTATAGTATCGTTTGCTCGTCCCTACTGTGAACGATGTTTAGACAAATTATTATTTGCCACGAATGTGATTTTGATGAGTTAACACTCACGTAATTATTTTAATTCTAACCTTACATGACTTCGTTATGGAAATGGTTGGGAACTATATGAATGGTTTTGATAATGGTCAATACCTTATCAAAAGAAACTGGTTTTATTTGTAGATTAAGCATCCGCCTTCTCCATCATGTCGTTGGTGTCAAATAACCAACCCATGTAGCTATACCAAAATCATGAATGTGACTATGTGGATCCTTCTCCGAGTCAAGATATTGATGGTGATTCTATGGATGCTCGCTCAAAATATTAGATCACCCTAAATGTATACAGAAAATCAATGAAATCGTTAGTTACAATATACAAATCGTACTTTGTGTTTTAATAGAAGTACGTTGAGTAAAATAAAGGACAAGTGAGACCCGTATAGCTTGAGCCCCTATATAAGCAAAAGTGTATTCAAGCCATTTGGGTATCTTGAAACTATGGTGCAATAGAAGCCTATGATAAGATATACTTACACCCAACATTCTAGTTAATAAGTAAACCAAAAATGCTTTCCAAAAAGCATCCCGAGTGAATGTAAATGGTGCAAAAAGTGCCAAAAACATGTAGAAACAAAATAGCATAGGTTGTTTTAATGGTCTATTGTCTAAGAGCATTCTCAACGGCTTACCTAAATTTTTGTGAGTGAGTTTTGCAAATTATAGGATAAGGTTAAGAGTGGTTATGAGTAGAGAAGAGAGAAAAGTTTGTGATTTTTTTTGTAAATTTGGAGAAACAATGGTTGCCCTTATTTATGTTTTAATATTTGTAGAATTGGTTGTGAGTAAAGCATAAAGAAAACTGTAATGATAAAGTATAAAAAGTATTATTTAATTAAATATGAGAGAAATATAGTGATTTTAGTGTAATTATAGAGATAGGGATGAGAGACCTGCTGAGAATTCTATAAGGACCTCCATTTTCGTCCCCAAAATAAGAGGTTCCGTTTCCATGAAACCATCATATTATGCTCTAATTCCTTTGCATCAATTAACTATATATTTGTGTTGTAATAGATTTTTATCCATCTTTATAGAGTACTTGCTATAATTAGGTGTGTAAATTGCAAGTATTTATATAGCAAAATGTACGTTTACAAAGTCCATTTTGGACGGTGAGAAGTTAAAGTGGGAGTTTAAAAATTATGTTAAACGAAGTGATGCTCTATAAATGTTACACAGAGAAGTTGAAACATGTACATGTACGTATCTTTATATTGCACACTCGTCATTAGCCTCTTATGGTAAACAAATTGGTGCTCCATCAATGTTACGTAGCAAAGTTGAAACATGTACATATACACTTTAATGGCAAATGAACGACAAACCGATGCTCCATTAATGTTGCATCCAGCTTTGTCTGAATGAGTTCAAGTCCGGTGTTACTGCTGCTTTTGATGACACAATGATAATATCTAATAGAATCATTGCGCATTAGGAATAGATTTGTTTATAACTCCATGAATATGTTTATAATTCTTTGAAATAATATCTCTAATTAAATATAACTTGTAAATAGACAGACATAAATGAGAGTTTATGGTTTCTGTTATTATTTAAGATGATACTTAAATATCCAACTGGTGATGGCTTTTTTTTTAACGGTCAATGAATTCTCTAAATGAACTACTGGCTAGATTCACCATATTGGGATGTACTAGCCTTTCAATCCGGGGAAAACTCTCACCTGAGGTCAATGCCTATGAACACTCGTCCGAAGGCACGACAGGTGAGATAAAACTCGTTCAGTTCAATGATCCAATTAGGCTCCCATCATCACCTAGTACCGTCGAATTAAATGAAGGAACATGAGTCAAATCTGGGTCATATGAAGCAGTAACTCTCTTATAATTGTTGATCATAAATTCTTGATTTACAACGAATACAAATAAATTTGGTGATTCTAAATGATTTTTAACATTTTATCATTTAGTATTTAGAAATATTTAAAAATCAAATTCGGACACTTGCATAATTTACTCTTATTAGTTTATTCGCTTGCTATTATGACATAACGACATTATCGGTTGTTGCATTTTTGCTTTTAATAATCATTTTTAGATAATACTTACATATCGACTTGGTGATGCCAAAGTCCTGATTATAATAAAAACAAAGAAATTTGATGATTCTTTCAACTTTTTAATTTAAAAAAAAAATCATAAATTAGTTGAAAGTAATAATTTGAGCGTTCTAATATTGCATTATTTTAGTCTTTTAGGACGGATCATATTTCGCTCACCCTGATCATAAATACTTTCTCAGTCATCATAAGTTGATTATTCACAACTCTCATATTACACCAATCAATTTAATTAAGTACTTTCTCTCTTTAGAAGGACGATTACTTATTCTCACGCCAGATGGTGGTTACGAGAAGCCCCTATCTTGTCTTTCCCGTAACGAGCTCATGGTAGTTTGTTTTGCGGTATACGAATCCGGTTCTAGCTCTACTCTTGACTTGTTTTATCCTAATTTTATCCATTAACCTTTACCCGGTGAAAATATAGATTTAACCCGAACACAGTTTGGATATATGTTTCTTCAGTAATGAAACCTGAATCTAATAAAAAAAACTAAAACCTTAAATATTTAGGATGGGTAATACCCATTCCATTAAGATATGGGACAGATTTGTAATATGCCCAATTACTCATCTCATACCCGATCCATTGCCGTCCCAATATAACGGTACCCTTAATATTAAATTTCATACCAATCCTTCAATTTCCCATGATATTTGACAAGCCTTCTTTGACTTTTAAGTTTTACCATACACAGGGTGATCTCCCACTTCCATACACAACATTTTGGGGGAGGACATGAGTAGTTCAATAAAGAAAAACAGGATCTTTGTGATTTTCTGTTCGTGATCTTTGGTTCGATCATAACGTCCAGGTTTTATCACCAATGGGCCTTCGGGCGAGTGGGTTTTTCCCGAAACTGAAGAAAACTTGAAGGCGCTTAAGAACCCTGTACGACTGGGTTAGACCAGCTAGCGGTGATCTTTTGCCATCAGGTCACCCCATACGAAGTACTAAGCAATTCTATGTTTGTTAGCCGTTAAAAAAAATTCTCCCACTTCCACACTTAAAAACTTCACAAATACCACAGTAATATCCACACACTAAATAGTAAATAGAAAACAAAAATAAACAACACAAAACACTTTGAACAACTTATACATACAAACCTCTTCATCTCTATGTCCCAACATTTTCAATTTCTTGTTTTCTTTCTCTATCTTCAGAAACAAAATCAGAACTATCATCAGCAACAGACACCCCATCATTATAATCACCACAAAACATTTCATCATTCTCCAAACCAACAACCTTCTCCTTAGACTCACCCTTCAACAACTCAACCACTTCAAGAATCGTCGGTCTTTTCTCGGGCTGATTTCGTGCACAAACAAGCCCAACGAGAACCGCCCGTTTCATTTCCTCAACATCATACTCCCCTTTCAGTTTCGGGTCTGCAATTTCACTAAACTTTCTTTGACACGCCAATGGCAGTGCCCACTCGGTGATCGACCTTCTTGTTGCAGAACTTAGTTTCTCAATCGGTTTCTTGCCACTAGCTAACTCGAGCAAAAGAATTCCAAAACTATAAACATCACAACTCTCGGATGCTTTTCCTAGCATCGCGTATTCAGGTGCTAAATACCCGAGTGTACCCTTCACTCTAGTCGTCACGTGAGTCACACCATCTGGGATTAACTTTGCAAACCCGAAATCCGCCACTTGGGCGTTGAACTCTGCATCTAGTAACACATTGCTTGCTTTGATATCTCTATGAATAATATGTGGTGTGGCATGATGATGAAGATATCTGGATTATACAAAATTTCAAATATATAATCAAGAAACTATAAAAATGTAAGCTTTAAACTTTAATTAGTCATTTGGGCTTACAAAATTCCTTCTGCAGATCCAATGGCAATATTCATTCTTTTATTCCAATCAAGAAGGCATTCAGCAGAGTGTTGACCATGAAGATGTGACAGTAGACTAAGATTAGGCATGTAATCATACACAATCAAACGTTCTTGACCTTCTGCGCAATATCCACGTAAGCTGAGTAGGTTTTTGTGTCGAACACGTGCAAGGATTTCAACTTCAACTGCAAATTCCATCTCTGCTTTGTTGCTGTAAACCTTCAATCTCTTCACCGCAATCTACACATTCAGTTGAAATGAACTAATTAGGGGTGTAAATGAACCCAGCTGCTCGTGAGCTACTTGAGATAAGTTTGTTAAAAACTCGAATCAAGCCGCACTTAAACGACCTTGAGCCCGAGCTCGAGCTTTTATTAAGCCTCATTAAATTAACGAGCTCGAGCCGGCTTGGGAGCCTAAACAAGCTTTTAATTTGTATAATTTTTATGTACTAAATTTACATAACTATTATTATATTTAATAAGATAATATATATATAATTCATAATTATAAATATATATTAAACTATAAAAGTATACATATAAAAATAATTAAATAACTAATAAATAATAAATGAACAGAGCTCGAGCTTGACAAACTATGCATGAGCCAAGCTCGGGTTTTAGAATAACAAATCTAAACGAGATCGAGCCCGACTAAATTAAAACGAGCCGAGCTAGGCTCATAATAATAATAATAAAAAAGGGAGTGAAGAATTACTTGAGATCCATCCCAAAGCTGGCCCCAATAAACACTACCAAATCCACCTTCACCAAGCTTGTTATCATAATTAAAATTGTTTGTAGCAGAATGCAATTCCTTCAATGAGAATATCCTCCATGTTGACTGTTTCTTCTTGTTCTGTTTCCTGCAAAATTTTAAAAAAACAAATAAATAAAACCCTAATTCAAAATCAACCAGAAGCAATTCACTAATTCAACATCATTTATCACAATCATATCACTAATCGCTTCAATCATACACTTAACATTGACAATTTCCCCAATTTGATAAAAGTCAAAATCGATTGCCGTTGACTTACTCAAATTAGCTAACAAACAAACACTGAAAACATGGAATTGAAAGAGTTTAAAGCATAATGAAACAAAAAGTCAACGAATTGAGCGAGTTCAGAGTTCAGATTATGGGTTTGTTGAATCAATTCAACAGCGATTTAAGTGAAACGTACCGATCGAGTCCTCCAAAGCAACAAAACATAGAACGGTAATCCATAAGCCGACAATCGTCAAACGCGTATAGTCAAATTGACCAATTCATAGCTACAAGTGAAAGAAAAAGACAACACCCACAACGAAAATTCGATAGATTGAATCAAATTCTCAATCAAAAAAGGGTTTCCGATCGTAAACAGAGAAGCTTTTGTGAATTGTAATTTAATAATAATAATCCAACAGAGGATGAGCCAACAGGAAGCAAAATGGGAAGCGTGAAGGTATGGTATTGTATTGGTTATGGGAGAAAGCTGACAATTTTAGAGAGAGAGAGAGAGAAAGAAGAAGCAGCCAGTACTATTGGAGTTCCATGACTTTACCGGTAGGAGGGATGGTGGGGAAGGAGGTGCTGAGGTGGCCCATTTTTATATTTCCCTTTTTCCTACTATTTTTTTATTTCAAACTTTGAATTTAGTCTACTTTTCGGTTTACTCGTGCTAGTGCGGTGGAGTTTCTTAGCCGAGTTTAACAGGTCATGCATAATAATGCTATGACTATCAGCCAATGTGATTTTCAAAAGATTGGGTTTTGCAATTTTAAAGGGATAGCGACACTACTTTTCAGTTTTATAAAAAATCTTATATCCACATTATATTATTTTTTAGCGGCCAACAGACAGAGAATTACCCAAGTAATTCATACAGATGACCTAATGGTAAAAGGCCATTGCTATATGGCCCAACCCAGTCGTACGAAGCTCTTAAGTGCTTCTAAGTTATCTCTAGTCTCGGGGAAAACCCGCCCATTCGGGCCCACTGGTGATAAATCCCTGACCCCTTAGGATTAACAAGGGATCCCAAAGATCCAGATCTTCCTTTATTGAGTCACTTATACCCTCCCAAAATGTTATTAGTGAGAATTAGGTTCTTCATTGAGAAACGCATATTTCCTACCACTACAATATATTGAAAATTACATTTAATGTACATTATTGATTTGTTGCAAAATATTTATATTTTGAATTTAATGTGCATCTTTTAGATTTATGTCAACAGAAAGTTTTTGTGTTTCAACTTTTGTTTTAATTACTTTATTGTGAATACGACATGTATATAATTATCGTATTTAATTTGTTAGTTGTTAAAAGGTAAAAAGGTAAGAAAATAAACGTGTTTGAAAATTCAATGAATATCCATCAAATACCGATAGTATTGGACCGGATATCAAACACACCTCAATAATCAAACATGGCATTTGAGAATAATCAAGCATGGGGTTTGAGAATAACATTATACATTGTTTTCAGAATTATTTAATGAATTGGTAAGTATTCTTAAAACTTTTGTACTATACTTATTTACATAATTTCTTTATATTTTATATTAGTTCACACTTTTACATGCACTATGATTTAGTGGTGAGCGAAACAGTTATTGGTATCGATTTGATATCGGTGCTAAGTTTTGAGTTTTTGATACCGGTATGTTACGGGTATTTTTCAAATTTTGCCTTTAATACCAGTACCAAACCGAAAATTTCGGTACCGTTACCAAAAATTTTAGAAAATCGGTATCAATACCGCTCATCCTTAATTTGACAGTGATGGGTAATCATTCCTACTATATATCAAAATGACAACATCCAAAGCAAGTAAGCTCATTCTTCATACAACAATATACTTTTTCCTGTCATCATCTGATTATCCATATCTTCTCATCGGATTACCTTATTAGTGATTCTCGTGTTAGAGAATGGTCAAACGGAGACCCCTAACAACGTTTGGCCCAAAGATTTAATTTGTGAAAGCACAATTGTTGGACCCAGATTACTAGTTGAATTTGTCTTTCTTCAATATATATTGAATCATACTATGATAGGCCTCCCTCCTCCTACATAACCGTTTCTGAAAACGACTTTGACTTTCGAGCCCATGACTGGTGCTTAGGCCTCATGCTTGTTTCTCATGTATGTTAATGCCGCATGGACAATTGGTTACAACATTTTTTTTTTTTGATGTCCCATATGAGCATATGAGGTAATTCGAGTCTTTTTTATCCGAACTCTTAGTTGATATCATATCTCGTTACATACTATTTGTGTTGTCCTTGACTCTCAATAATGCACATAACACTTTTTTTTTTCCCCTCATATATTAGAAGCAATGTTTTTAAAACCGGACCGGTTCGGCTGGTCCGACCGGTTGGACCGGGATTCGGTCACCCGACCGGTCCGGTTCGATACAGTTCACTCGCTTCTCAAAAAACCGGCCGGTCCGATGTTAAACCGGACCGGTTCAACCGGTTATTAAGGAAGTTTTATATATTTTTCATTTAACATTTTTATCCATACTTTTTGAGTTCGGCCGGTCCGACCGGTTGAACCGGTGAACCGGTAACTCGATCGGTTCAATGTCCGATCCGGTTATGAAAACATTGATTAGAAGTTAAGATTAAGGCTCTTACTTTTGTAAGTTAACCAACACCATTTTTGTGACACCCGGTAAATTTCTTAATCCTATAAACTAAGTAATCAACCTAATAATTAGGTGATTGTAAATATCGAGCGCGCCATGTTAGTCAGCGCGTGCATTTGTTATGTGCGCCCTGCGCGAGCGCGCCATGTTAGTCAGCGCGTGCATTTGTTATGTGCGCCCTGCGCGAGCGCGCCATGTTAGTCAGCGCGTGCATTTGTTATGTGCGCCCTGCGCGAGCGCGCCATGTTAGTCAGCGCGTGCAGTTGTTATGTGCAACCTGCGCGAGCGCACCATGTTAAGAACCAGCGTGAGCGTATGTTATATGCGCCATGCGTGAATGTTTTGGCTTTATGTTTTCATGTAACTTAACGTTATGTTGTCTATGGGTTGACCATCCCGCATAATGCTAAGGCGGGTGCATCCTACATCGTTTATGCGCGTGCGGAAGGAAACAAACCTCCCCGCATGGCGGGAACGTTGAGAACTAGTTTGTCTGAAGCTCCAAGATGGAATTGACTTCAACATGACTGATCACTATGTTGAAATACCAAGACCACCTGGAGAATCTACAAATGAAACTCAAATGTCCCTAACTGCGAGAAGGTTACGTATCTACCCGCAGCAAAGAAATGTCCTACACGCAGAAAGCTATGCGCACAAAGTTATACGCGCAGAACACTTAGTCTATTCTCCAGTTATAAGGAGATTACTCCCGCCCGAAAGGAAACAGTAGCGTGTTTCAGAAATTTTCCACTTTTTTACTGAACACTGACAAAAGTTCCTGAAAAAAAGCACACTGTAACATGAAAAGTCAACTGTCAGCCACCCTATTCTCACCAACCCCAGACCTGCATGTCCTGTCCAAATCAAATCAAGATCTTTTATCCACTCCTCCACTTTTAAGTAAACAATAAACAATAATAATTTCCATACTTTATCATCATTACACCTAGATATGAAAAGATTTCAATCCCCTAAAGCAAGGGATTGTGTTCCCTTGAGTTTGCCTATAAATTTGTAACCTAAATTATCACCCAAAACACACTTCAAAGAACTACAAACTTGCACTAATCCTCTCCCAAGCATCCGTTGTTTTCATTTCCGATCCTGTTACTAGGTAAGCCGAGAATATAACCCTGAGATCTACTTTCCAACCCTTATGTTCTCCCGTTTATTGATCTTAATACATATACTTCTTGTTATTTAATCGTATTCTAGACCTTCGATTCCGAGGCCAACACCAAGAAAACCCGAATCTCGATTAATCCCTTAACAAGAACCTCAGGTGAGTCTCACAGCCCCTATTCTCGCTGTTTTCACTGTTTTTAAACTGTTTTCGGGGCGAGGGACACGTACTTAAATTACGATTTATCATGTTATACTTACAAGTTATGCAAACGATTGTGTTTAAATTATGTTTCATGATGAGCAATGCAAACGGTTATCTATGGTTTACGATGTATGTGCGCCAGAATTCGAGTAAGTGATCACTTTACCATTGGAACTCTAAGGGTAGGGACTGCTGGTTTGATCCACCCACTCGTAGGGGTCGCACCTCTTTGCATGGACGAGTGCCTAGTATGGTCATGGGGCAGTACTATGGGTTTGAGCCCGCTCGTAGGGGTCGCGCCTCTTTGCATGGACGAGCGCCTTGTTTTCCGGCACAACGTCCGCGCGTAACCCGCGGGACGGAATTATTGATTAGCTCGTAGTGGCAGCGCCACTTTGCATGGACGAGCACATTTTCCTGAAACGTTCGCGCGTAACCCGCGGGACGGTATTACTTATTTTAGCTCGTAGTGGCAGCGCCACTTTGCATAGACGAGTACAGTTCCCAGAAATGTTCGCGCGTAAACCGCGGAACGATTTTATCAGAATATGTTGATAGAACTATGTTTTACCAAGCATGTGTTTTAATGATGCTACCAGAATTATGTTTCAGAATGATTATGATGCAATACGATTTATCAAGTTGCAAAAACTTGTGAACTCACTCAGTTTATACTGATTCAAATGTTTTTACGTGTCTTTCAGGAGATAATTAGGTAGCGCATGGAGTCACACTTAGAGCACCTCACGCTGAACATCTAAACTAGCTTTTTGGAAGATTTTAGTTCTATCCCTTCGATGCGCGTGGTTGTTCCCGCCGCGCAAGGGGATATGGCTTGGAAATCTTCAACAGTTTTATACTTGGATGTTTTTATGTAATTTTTAAACAATGTAATGTATTGTATTAAACATTTCATGCGCAATGAAAATCTTTGAATGTTTGCAATGGCCCGTGCTTAATTATCAATCCCCACCCGCGCGCGCCCGGCTGTTTCCGCCGCTCAGGGCCGGGTGTGACAGATTGGTATCAGAGCACTGGTTATAGCGAACTAGGAAAAGAAGTTTTAACCTAGACTATAACCGTTGGGGAATCGCATGAAATATTTTTCAAAGAGAATATTTTCAAAAGAAACTATACACACTTAGGAACACGGGTCACACTGTCTAGTAAATAATGATAACATTATGTGCTCAGAGTACATGCGCTAAGTTTGATATATTTCCATTCTCTTTTAAAGCGAGAATGCCTCCAACTAAAGCCAAAGGAATTACCATGACACCCGAGGAACTCGCGGAAATAATCGCGCAGGCGATTGCGACACATGAGGCCAGCAAGGCCGAATCAAGTCAGGGTCGTCAGAATGAGACCCCAGAACCCGAATCAGGAGCCTTGGACAAAGGATGCTCCTACAAGACATTCATGGCCTGTAGGCCTTGGCCATACAAGGGAACCGAAGGGGCCATTGGGCTCTACAACTGGATTGACAAGATGGAGACAGTTCTCTCCATTAGCAGATGTAGTGAGAACCAGAAGGTCCTTTACGCGACCTGCATGTTCCAAGAAGCAGCTTCGTCTTGGTGGAAGCTTCAAACGAAAACCTTGGGGCGAGAAGTTGCTCTCCACAAGACCTGGGAGGAACTGAAGGAAATGTTGATGAGAAAGTTCTGCTCTCGCGCAGAAATCCAGAGTCTGCAACAGGAATTCTGGAACCACACAATGGTAGGAACGGATATCGACGCCTACAACAACCGGTTCAATGAGCTTTGCCAGTTGGTGCCAGACATGGCAAACACGGAGGAAAAGAAGATCGAGAGGTATATTTTTGGGTTACCTCCTGTTGTTAGGGTTCCGCTCAACGCCGCAGCGCCTCCAACCTTTGATGAGGCGGTAGCGCGGGCCATCACCCTTACAAGGGATACGGTCCGTGCGGGTATGTTAACTACGCGCGGAACCGAGCAGCGAACCTCTGATCCCAAGAGGAAATGGAACTCTCACCACCGAGGGTCCGACTCCAAGCAGCCACCGTTCAAGAAGCAGGAAAGCGCAAGGGTTTACGCGATTCAGGCCGCGGAGCCACCACGAAAAGGATACAGCGGGCCTCGCCCATGGTGCAACAAATGCAAGTACCACCACGAGGGTGAATGCGCAAGAATCGAATGTGCCAAATGTGGCAGACCAGGGCACAAAACGATGAATTGCCGTGTCAGAGAAGCTGGAGCCAGTGACAACTGCTACGCATGCGGAAAGCCAGGGCATTTTAGTCGGGATTGCCCGCAAAAGGGGAACCAAGCTCGCGGGAGAGCTTTTGTGATCGGCGCAGGCGAAGCTAAAGAAGAGCCGAATGTGGTAACCGGTACGTTTTTGCTTAACGGACATTTTGCATCTGTCTTATTTGATACTGGCGCTGACCTAAGTTTTATATCTGCTGAGTTTAAAAACTCTCTAGGCTTAGCAACCAGTAGGCTAGACACGCCTTATACTATAGAACTAGCCAATGGTAGGCAGTTATGCGCGAACGAAAGAACTGAAGAATGTGTAATAGTCATGGGAGGTCACGGGTTCAATATTAACTTGTTACCAATAGACTTGGGAAGTTTTGACATTGTGGTAGGTATGGATTGGTTAGTCGAGAACCACGCGGAGGTTATTTGCCATGAGAAGCAGGTTCGGATCCCACTGTTGAACGGAGAAACCTTGGTAATTCAAGGGGAAAGAAGGGGAGTTGCGACGAAACTGATTTCGTGCCTAAAGGCGCGCAAGTGCCTAAGGAAAGGGTGCTACGCCTTCCTGGCGCATGTCGTAGAGAAGAAAGGAGATGAGCGAAGAATTGAAGACTTACCAGTAGTGCGCGAATTTCCAGAAGTTTTTCCTGAAGATTTGCCCGGATTGCCGCAGCCGCGACAAGTCGAATTTCGTATTGATTTAGTCCCAGGAGCTGCGCCAGTAGCTCGAGCGCCTTATCGACTAGCTCCATCTGAGATGCAAGAGCTATCCAATCAGTTACAGGAACTATTGGATAAGGGTTTCATACGCCCAAGCTTTTCACCTTGGGGAGCTCCAGTACTGTTTGTTAAGAAGAAGGATGGTTCGTTCAGAATGTGTATTGACTACAGGGAGCTGAACAAGCTGACAGTCAAGAATCGGTACCCCTTACCGAGGATTGACGACTTATTTGACCAGTTGCAGGGATCCAGTTATTATTCGAAGATAGATCTACGGTCAGGATACCACCAACTTAGGGTCCATGAGGAAGATGTACCGAAAACAGCCTTCCGAACTAGATACGGCCATTATGAGTTCTTAGTGATGCCTTTCGGGCTAACTAATGCGCCGGCTGTATTCATGGATCTGATGAACCGCGTGTGCAAACCATACTTGGACAAGTTTGTGATTGTGTTTATAGATGATATTCTGATTTACTCTCGGACCAAGGCCGAGCATGAGCAACACCTGAGATTGATTTTGGAATTGTTGAGGAAAGAAAAGTTGTATGCGAAGTTTTCCAAATGTGAGTTTTGGCTTAGAGAAGTTCATTTTCTCGGTCACGTTGTAAACGAGAAAGGAATACACGTTGATCCTTCTAAAGTCAAGGCCATCGAAAACTGGGAAGCGCCAAAAACCCCAACTGAGGTGAGGCAATTCCTAGGGCTAGCTGGCTACTATCGACGCTTCATTGAGAACTTCTCCAAAATAGCTCTACCTCTGACCACGCTAACTCAGAAAGACAAGAAGTTTGTTTGGGGCGAAAATCAGGAAACAGCATTTCAAATGTTGAAACAGAAGTTATGTAGTGCGCCAATTTTGTCTCTGCCCGAGGGGACGGATGACATCGTCGTTTACTGCGACGCTTCACATCAAGGACTCGGATGTGTCCTTATGCAGCGAGACAAAGTCATAGCGTATGCCTCGCGCCAACTCAAGACCAATGAAAAGAACTACACAACACATGATCTGGAACTTGGAGCGGTTGTCTTCGCGCTAAAGATTTGGCGCCATTACCTCTATGGTACAAAGTGTATAATCTTTACGGATCACAAGAGCCTTCAACATATACTTGATCAAAAGGATTTAAACATGAGGCAACGAAGATGGGTTGAATTGTTGAACGATTACGATTGTGAAATTAAGTACCACCCTGGAAGGGCGAATGTGGTAGCAGACGCGCTAAGTAGGAAGGAGCGAATAAAAACGCTACGAGTCAAGGCTCTAAGGTTGACCATTCACGCAGATCTCTCTATCCGCATCCGAGACGCTCAGCAAGAAGCCTTGAAACCAGAGTTTGTTAAAAACGAATGCCTTGGGGGTATGGTTAAGAATTTGGAACTGAAAGAGAACGGCAATCTATATTTCGCTAACCGCATATGGGTCCCTCTCAAGAGAGGATTGCGCGAACAGGTATTGAACGAAGCTCACAAGACGCGGTATTCCGTACATCCTGGCGCAGACAAGATGTACCAAGATGTTAAAACGCTGTATTGGTGGCCCAATCTTAAAGGCGCCATCGCGACGTATGTCAGTAAGTGCCTGACGTGTTCAAAGGTAAAGGCTGAATATCAGAAGCCGTCGGGGTTACTTCAGCAGCCAGAAATTCCCATGTGGAAGTGGGAACAAATCTCTATGGACTTCATCACCAAACTGCCAAGGACACCTGGGGGTTATGACACGATCTGGGTTATTGTAGATCGGCTAACTAAGTCAGCGCACTTCCTGCCGATCAAGGAAACCGATAAGATGGAAAAGTTAGCCAGATTGTATATTCGAGAAGTAGTTTCAAAACATGGAGTCCCAGTGTCCATCATTTCTGATAGAGATAGTCGGTTCACATCAAGGTTTTGGAGATCGTTACAAGGAGCTCTAGGTACTCGCCTTGATATGAGTACAGCTTATCATCCTCAAACGGATGGGCAAAGCGAGCGAACAATCCAGACATTGGAAGATATGCTACGCGCGTGCGCAATCGATTTCGAAGGTAGCTGGGATACTCATCTCCCATTGGTTGAATTTTCTTACAACAACAGCTATCACACAAGCATTAAGGCTGCGCCGTTCGAAGCTTTGTATGGGCGCAAGTGTAGATCCCCACTGTGCTGGGCTGAAGTGGGTGACAAGCAAATGACTGGTCCAGAATTGATCCAAGAAACAACAGACAAGATTTTTCAGATAAGGGATCGCCTTAAGACAGCGCGCGATAGACAGAAGAGCCACGCAGATGTGCGAAGGAAACCATTGGAATTTCAAGTAGGGGATAAAGTACTTTTGAAAGTCTCTCCATGGAAAGGAGTCCCCCGTTTCGGCAAGCGAGGAAAGTTGAATCCACGCTACATTGGACCATTTGAGATCCTGGAAAGGATCGGTCCGGTTGCTTATAAACTCCGTTTACCCGCCGAACTCAGTGGAGTTCATGATACGTTTCATGTGTCCAACCTCAAAAAGTGCCTATCTGACGAAACGTTGATTTTGCCGTTGGAAGAGATTCACATCGACAAACAGCTGCACTTCGTAGAACCTATAGCAGTAACCGATTGGAAAGAACAAAAGTTGCGCAGAAGCAGAATCAAGTTACTAAAGGTTCAATGGAACTCGAGGCGTGGGCCTGAATTCACTTGGGAAAAAGAAGACCAGATGCGCAGGAAATA
Source organism: Bidens hawaiensis (assembly GCF_021521415.1). Classification (NCBI taxonomy): domain Eukaryota; kingdom Viridiplantae; phylum Streptophyta; class Magnoliopsida; order Asterales; family Asteraceae; genus Bidens; species Bidens hawaiensis. Next base: position 131,979 of record NW_027491665.1, on the reverse strand, counting down.
CCCACACCTCTTTCAGAACATGGCTTCTGCCAGCAACGTCTCCTAAATTTCGGGACGAAATTCGTTTAACGAGGGGAGAATGTGACACCCGGTAAATTTCTTAATCCTATAAACTAAGTAATCAACCTAATAATTAGGTGATTGTAAATATCGAGCGCGCCATGTTAGTCAGCGCGTGCATTTGTTATGTGCGCCCTGCGCGAGCGCGCCATGTTAGTCAGCGCGTGCATTTGTTATGTGCGCCCTGCGCGAGCGCGCCATGTTAGTCAGCGCGTGCATTTGTTATGTGCGCCCTGCGCGAGCGCGCCATGTTAGTCAGCGCGTGCAGTTGTTATGTGCAACCTGCGCGAGCGCACCATGTTAAGAACCAGCGTGAGCGTATGTTATATGCGCCATGCGTGAATGTTTTGGCTTTATGTTTTCATGTAACTTAACGTTATGTTGTCTATGGGTTGACCATCCCGCATAATGCTAAGGCGGGTGCATCCTACATCGTTTATGCGCGTGCGGAAGGAAACAAACCTCCCCGCATGGCGGGAACGTTGAGAACTAGTTTGTCTGAAGCTCCAAGATGGAATTGACTTCAACATGACTGATCACTATGTTGAAATACCAAGACCACCTGGAGAATCTACAAATGAAACTCAAATGTCCCTAACTGCGAGAAGGTTACGTATCTACCCGCAGCAAAGAAATGTCCTACACGCAGAAAGCTATGCGCACAAAGTTATACGCGCAGAACACTTAGTCTATTCTCCAGTTATAAGGAGATTACTCCCGCCCGAAAGGAAACAGTAGCGTGTTTCAGAGATTTTCCACTTTTTTACTGAACACTGACAAAAGTTCCTGAAAAAAAGCACACTGTAACATGAAAAGTCAACTGTCAGCCACCCTATTCTCACCAACCCCAGACCTGCATGTCCTGTCCAAATCAAATCAAGATCTTTTATCCACTCCTCCACTTTTAAGTAAACAATAAACAATAATAATTTCCATACTTTATCATCATTACACCTAGATATGAAAAGATTTCAATCCCCTAAAGCAAGGGATTGTGTTCCCTTGAGTTTGCCTATAAATTTGTAACCTAAATTATCACCCAAAACACACTTCAAAGAACTACAAACTTGCACTAATCCTCTCCCAAGCATCCGTTGTTTTCATTTCCGATCCTGTTACTAGGTAAGCCGAGAATATAACCCTGAGATCTACTTTCCAACCCTTATGTTCTCCCGTTTATTGATCTTAATACATATACTTCTTGTTATTTAATCGTATTCTAGACCTTCGATTCCGAGGCCAACACCAAGAAAACCCGAATCTCGATTAATCCCTTAACAAGAACCTCAGGTGAGTCTCACAGCCCCTATTCTCGCTGTTTTCACTGTTTTTAAACTGTTTTCGGGGCGAGGGACACGTACTTAAATTACGATTTATCATGTTATACTTACAAGTTATGCAAACGATTGTGTTTAAATTATGTTTCATGATGAGCAATGCAAACGGTTATCTATGGTTTACGATGTATGTGCGCCAGAATTCGAGTAAGTGATCACTTTACCATTGGAACTCTAAGGGTAGGGACTGCTGGTTTGATCCACCCACTCGTAGGGGTCGCACCTCTTTGCATGGACGAGTGCCTAGTATGGTCATGGGGCAGTACTATGGGTTTGAGCCCGCTCGTAGGGGTCGCGCCTCTTTGCATGGACGAGCGCCTTGTTTTCCGGCACAACGTCCGCGCGTAACCCGCGGGACGGAATTATTGATTAGCTCGTAGTGGCAGCGCCACTTTGCATGGACGAGCACATTTTCCTGAAACGTTCGCGCGTAACCCGCGGGACGGTATTACTTATTTTAGCTCGTAGTGGCAGCGCCACTTTGCATAGACGAGTACAGTTCCCAGAAATGTTCGCGCGTAAACCGCGGAACGATTTTATCAGAATATGTTGATAGAACTATGTTTTACCAAGCATGTGTTTTAATGATGCTACCAGAATTATGTTTCAGAATGATTATGATGCAATACGATTTATCAAGTTGCAAAAACTTGTGAACTCACTCAGTTTATACTGATTCAAATGTTTTTACGTGTCTTTCAGGAGATAATTAGGTAGCGCATGGAGTCACACTTAGAGCACCTCACGCTGAACATCTAAACTAGCTTTTTGGAAGATTTTAGTTCTATCCCTTCGATGCGCGTGGTTGTTCCCGCCGCGCAAGGGGATATGGCTTGGAAATCTTCAACAGTTTTATACTTGGATGTTTTTATGTAATTTTTAAACAATGTAATGTATTGTATTAAACATTTCATGCGCAATGAAAATCTTTGAATGTTTGCAATGGCCCGTGCTTAATTATCAATCCCCACCCGCGCGCGCCCGGCTGTTTCCGCCGCTCAGGGCCGGGTGTGACAATTTTTCATCAAAGGCCCATCTATGAAGTTAAAGGTTGGAAATTCCATGATTTAAAAAATAAAAATAAAACATTTATAGCTCAGAACACCCTATCAACAAAAAAATATAATTGATACTTTTTTAACAAATGGCTTTGATTTTATTCTTTATTATATCTTAAACTAGATGTTATCCCCCGTATTATGGGGGTTGTTTTACATTATTCGCTTTTAATATTTATATATGTATATTTGGATTTTAATTTTATTTACTGTAAGAAAGTTAATAATTAATATACTTGAGGTTTGATGATAAAATAGTTTCACAAATAAATTATCTATAATATATATAAACGAAAACCCTAAAATCCTACGTGTCGCGATGTGGTCGCTCCCCCCTTTTATGGATGCCACCAGATTACTTAATTTTTAAATGGAGACCTCTCATTGATTTAACCTAAAGTCATGGGTATGGGTCTTACCAAAACCAGATAGCTTTTAAACGGATTATAACATCTCATTAAATTAAAAATTAATCTTACCAATTATTTGATATAAAAATCCTATAAAATAGGGATATACTAAAATTTAATATCCAATTTAAAAAGAAAAAGATATTATTTATAATTAATAAACAATTTTATAATAAAAAACATAAGCATGTCATGGGTCACCAAATCCATATAGCTTTTAAACAGGTTATAATATATCATTTATATGAAATCCTTCATCATCAAACCCTAAGTATATTATTAACTTTCTTACAATAAAGAAAATTAAAATCCAAAAAATAAATATTAAAAAACAAAAAATGTAAAACAACCATTCTCTCAAGCCATCAGATTGCTTTATTTGTAAATGAAGGCTTCTCACGCATTTGACCCGAATTCACGGGTAAAGGTCTCACCAAACTCAGATAGCTCTTAAACGGGTTATAACATCTCATTATATTAAAAATTAGTCTCATAAAATATTTGATATGAAAATCCTATAAAATAGAGATATACTAAAAATTAATATCCTATTTTATTTAAAAAAAATATATTATTTGTAACTAAGAAACAATTTTATAATAAATAAAATAAACAGGTAATGGCTATCACCAAACCCAGATAGCTTTTAAACCGGATTATAACATATAATTTATTTGTGAAACCATTTTATCATCAAATCTCAAGTATATTAATTATTAACTTTCTAACAATAAATAAAATTAAAATTCAAATATATGTATATATATTAAAAACGAATAATGTAAAAAAACCCCACTAATATGGGGGATAAAATCTAGTATGTTATAATCCGGTTTAAAAGTTATCTGGGTTTGGTGATACCCATTACCCGTTTATTTTCTTTATTATAAAATTGTTTCTTAATTATAAATAATATCTTTTTTAAATAAAATAGGATATTAATTTTTAGTATATTCCTATTTTATAGGATTTTCATATCAAATATTTTATGAGATTAATTTTTAATATAATGAGATGTTATAACCCGTTTAAGAACTATCTGGGTTTGGTGAGACCTTTACCCATGAATTCAGATCAAATCGGTGAGAAACCTTTATTTACAAATAAAGCAATCTGACGGCTTGAGAGAATTGTTGTTTTACATTTTTCATTTTTAATATTTATTTTTTGGATTTTAATTTTCTTTATTGTAAGAAAGTTAATAATATACTTAGAGTTTGATGATGAAAGGGTTTCATAAATAAATGATATGTTATAACCCGTTTAAAAGCTATCTGGATTTTGTGACTCATGACCCGCTTATGTTTTGTATTATAAAATTGTTTATTAATTATAAATAATATCTATTTCTTTTTAAATTGGATATTAAATTTTAGTATATATCTATTTTATAGGATTTTCATATCAAATAATTGGTAAGATTAATTTTTAATTTAATGAGATGTTATAACCCATTTAAGAGCTATCTGGTTTTGGTAAGACTCATACCCATGAATTTGGGTTAAATCAATGAGAGACATCTATTTAAAAATCAAGCAATCTGGTGGCTTTCATAAAAGGGGAAGCGAGCACATCGCGACATGTAGGATTTTAAGGGTTTCGTTTATATATATTATAGATAGTTTATAACATATTTAAAATAAAACCAACCATCAAAATTAAATTTTGCAATTACTAATAGGAGAAAAGAAATAGAGCCAAAACTTGTTCTTTTAAGCAAATATAAATATGCATAGAGGCGTTGGCGCTTTTACTATATATTATATATTAAAGTTGAAGCTTGGTGCCGTAGCCCGCAAGTGAACTGATTGGTTCAATTGGCGACATCGGGTTATATATTTATTTTGTTTTTAAGATATTTGTTTATTTCTTATTTGTACTTTTAGATTTTGTTTTTGTTGTTTGTTTTTATATAAAACAATTTTCTTGAGCATTTTGTTTTTTATTTAGTGTTGGCACCATCGATTACGATCAAATTCGCGCAAATCTCCTCCGCAACTTATGGTTTCTTTTGCCACGTTTATTGTTTTGTTTTACATTTAGTGTCGACATTATTAATTTTGACCAAATTCGTGTCGTTTGCCATCGCAACTCGCAGTTTCTTTTTGATACGTTTTTTGTTTTGCATTTTGAAATATCTTAGGTGCTGAAGAATTTAGTTTTTGGTTTACTTTCAGAGTCATAAGACGATATCAAAAGAACTCGCGTTAGTTCATCACTCCAATGAGTGTTTTCTTTAAACAATTAATTTTTTGTATTTGATCACTAAAGCACTTGCTTTTGTGGGTTTTGTTCAAGAGCCGTAACCCGGTATCAATCGAATTAATATCGACTTGTAACTGCAGCTATACGAGTGTTAATACCACCAGCCTAGCGTAACACGCCGGCACGCCACGTAGTTTATTGTAAAACCAATTTTAGATAAAGAACCTTAAAAAATCCATAATACACGTGTAGGGGTGGGCGACTTATTGTTCTTTTTTCTTTTTCTTTTTAGGGGAAGCTTCATGTACAAAATTATTTTAACATGAGAATGTAGGAAACAATATCAATATATAAAAAATGAGAACGCATGAAACAATACCAACTACAATATCAATCTACATAACCAATGTTTTATAATAACATAGAAAAAACCCTAATAATAACAATAAAATAATAAAAATTAGTAACAAAACAATAACAACAAATACTTATAACATAATAAGAAAAACCTAATAATAACGACAAAATGTAAATCAACAAATAGTTATAATGTCTTGTAATCGGAAATCAGCATATGTGAACAAAAAATAACAGCAAACACTTACAAAAACAAACATAATAATAACAGCAAATTGGTTCTCACTGTTTTTGTGTTAAGAATGATTTGTATTTGATCCTGAAACTACATTATTACTCTACTTAAAATTAAGTTTAAGTATACATAATTATACTTTCAACAAATTGGATACGTGATTCCATGATGTTTGAAGTATTTTATTCAAAAATTAATTTTGTTTTCACTGTAGCCTTGTTTATATATCCAATTCTGTAGCCAATATTGCAGGGCGTGTAGGGATCACATTGTTGTATGATTGTATAAATAATTCATGTTGACGACTTGACGTTATCTTGAATCTTAGTACTCACACTTCAATTATTGGAGGCTACAAAACAATTAAACAAAATGTGATTTAAGATAATAAAATGTGTGCTATGAAAAATTTTGTAGATGCGCTAATCATGTACATTATTCTCGACCTCGTGCAATAACATTACACTCATACAAGTATAATTATATTATATACTTTAAAATTGCGAGTAATTAGATACATTAATTAGGTCTTTAGATGTGTACAAAGAATTTGTGGAATCATGTTTGGTATAATGAATAGTAGGTGCGCCTAAGAATCAATTATAAAACTGTTCTTGTTAGAGGAGAATGTGCACCAATGGGTATTAGAGTATTCTCAACGGCTTCTTCATCTCCATCTTCAAAATTTAACAAAAATCCACAATTTCTTACATTTATCCTTCATTTTCTAAAAACCTCCCCCAACCCATTCTTCATTTTTTTTATCTTAGAATGATTTCTTTATATTCGTTGAAACCAACCAAACGATTTACAATGAAGTGGCAGGTAAGCGGGCAACAAGTTGCGCCGCAACCCCCTTTTGGATAGCAAACCCAATCCTACTAAAAACAAAGTTTTGATTCTTATGAGCCGATAAATTGCTATGCATGACTTTTTGAACTCTGTTTAGAAGGTCCACGGCATTTAGAGCTAAGTAACCAAAAGTGTCAAAGGCAAAGGGAATAAACACGTGTTGATTCTCCAAATAAGCTTTCTCGTGTTTAACAACCTTACCCGAGGCCGCCTTTAATGCTGTCTGAGAGGCAACAAACCCATTGTCCTTTAGCCCAACAAGAGGGGAGACTCCTGTGAGATCCACACAAGCGTGTTTCCCCCAAACCCTACCCATCCAAAAACAAGAATATCTGCCGGTCGTAACGTAGATCTTCCTTCAAGAGGATCCGTAAGAAAGTTTACGGGAGCCTCCTTTTTAGCTGAAATTCCGGCCCGTTTAAGAACATCGCATAGAACATCCCTCACCAAATCATGTCTGTATTTAAACCCAGGTAACGAATTGCGTGCTCGCCAAAAGAATCCAAACAGACATTGTGGCAAACTGGTCATGGCTCATCTACCGGGAACAAAGGAATCATTAACCGATACTTAAGGATGGTCCGGTACTACTAACTATTATTTCTTTCTCCTTCCATTTATAATCTTAACTACTAACTATTTTGTCTTATTATCATTTTCATTTTAAATTGATTTCTAGTATATTTTCATAGAAGTTTAACTTTCTAATTATTATTTCCGGGTTAATCGGAATCGCTTATTTAGGTCGGGTTTACCCAACACATGAAATTCAATTCGTTTTGAAGGCTTTTGGTTTGTATATGAAATCTTGTATGCAATATTAAATTTAGAAGTCACATGCGGCATGTACATATTTAATTGAATACATTATAAATTACCCATATATCACAATGTTAACAAATTTGTATGTTGTGAATACATAACAAAGAAAAATAGCCTAAAATATGAAACTCACAAGATACAAAACATAAGTTTCATATCAAATAAACGTAACTATAATTATGTCAAATAACTAGCTAACAACATAATTATATCAATACTCTAACGAGCTAATTGCTTGCCAAAAGCCAAAACACAGTCATAAAATATAATGTGGCCTCGCTTATTGTTGAGAATAGAGTAGCCATTGATGTTCAATTAGATCTTCTTGAAGTTGATGATGTGCCGAGCTATCTCTAATATGAAGATGTCGCTCGATGAATTCCGTAAACTCAGTTGTGTGATCACGCGACAATTCGAGGAGATCATCAAGTTGATCATACTCGAAGTTAAGATTGTCACCATCATCACGCTCATATTCAATAATCATGTTATGTAAAATAACACACGCTTTCATTATAGTTGTTAGTTCACTCACTTTGAACATCCGGGAAGGTCCTCTAATTATTGCAAATCTTTGTTGAAGTACACACCGAATGCTCGCTCGACATCTTTTCTTGTCGATTCTTGTGCTTTTGCAAAATATTTATTTTTATTCCCTCTTGGTGATGGAATCGTCTTCACAAAAGTGCGCCACTTAGGATAAATACCACCCGCAAGGTAATATCCCATTGTATAATCGTGACCGTTGATTGTGTAATTGACTGAAGGAGCACGCCCTTGCACAAGTTCCGAGAAGTTGATGATGTGCCGAGCTATCTCTAATATGAAGATGGCGCTCGATGAATTCCGTAAACTTAGTTGTGTGATCACGCGACAATTCGGGGAGATCATCAAGTTGATCATACTCGAAGTTAAGATTGTCACCATCATCACGCTCATATTCAATAATCATGTTATGTAAAATAACACACGCTTTCATTATAGTTGTTAGTTCACTCACTTTGAACATCCGGGAAGGTCCTCTAATTATTGCAAATCTTTGTTGAAGTACACACCGAATGCTCGCTCGACATCTTTTCTTGCCGATTCTTGTGCTTTTGCAAAATATTTATTTTTATTCCCTCTTGGTGATGGAATCGTCTTCACAAAAGTGCGCCACTTAGGATAAATACCACCCGCAAGGTAATATCCCATTGTATAATCGTGACCGTTGATTGTGTAATTGACTGAAGGAGCACGCCCTTGCACAAGTTCCGAGAAAATAAATGACCTCTCTAAGACATTAATGTCATTATGTGAACCGGGCATACCAAAAAATGCATGCCATATCCAGAGATCATATGAAGCAACCGCCTTTAAAATAATAGTAGGCTCACGAATATGGCCAGAGTACATACCTTTCCAGGCCGAGGGGCAATTTTTCCACTTCCAATGCATGCAGTCGATGCTTCCAATCATCCCGGGGAATCCTCGTTGTTCACCAACAGCTAGTAATCGACTAATATCATCGGCGTTTGGTGACCGCAGAAATTCAGTTGAGAAAACACTTACTACTGTTTCACAAAATTTTTATAGGCTCTCCATTGCGGTGCTTTCACCAATGCATATATATTCATCCATAAAATCTCCAGCAACCCCATACGCCATCATTCTTAATGCTGTGGTTATCTTTTGTATAGCAGAGAACCCAAGTCTTCCGGCATTGTCTCTTTTTTGGACGAAGTACGGCTCATTAGACTCTACCTCATTTACAATACGGAGAAATAGAGGGCGCCTCATCCGAAATCTCCTTTGAAATAGATTTGAGGGATATATCGGATCTTTTGCAAAATAATCAAGAAATAGGCGTTCATGTCCTTGAACGCGATCACGTTGAATAAACTTACGACGTTGGCGATTATGACGATAACTTGATGACTGTCCATCGATATCCTCATTAAGTTCAACATCGCTCTCATCTTCAGAGGACAAGTATGTCAACAATTTGCGAAAGAATGTAGGAGCCATATGCTGCAAATGAAGTAGAGTATGTTAGCATATCAAAGATGAATTGCATTAAATTCACTAAGTCCTAATATTTTCTCAATTACCCACATGTCCATCAAATTCACTAAGTCCTAATATTTTCTCAATTACACCCTCTGCAATAAATCTATCTACTAACAAAAGATCTCCCAGCACCATCTTATGTTGGCTCATGTCCATCAAATTCACTAAGTCCTAATGGTTTTAAAAACTGGCCCGGAATAGACCTCCGGGCCAAACCGGAAACCTGCCTTTTCATCGTTTTAGTCACTATGCATTAAACTGTTCGATTTGAACCACTCGTTATGAAGTGAGCAAGTCTAGAAATAGGATTGAGAAAAGGTTTGAAGTTTTTCCTTAGTGATTTTAACCTTTTCTTTTGTAGTTTCTATAATTTTTAAAAAGTTAATATTTATTATGATGTAATCTCTGTCGAAAAATGGTTAACCCGTTGAGCACCAGGTATGTTTCTTATAACTGCGCGCACGTGTGTTTATCTTGATTACTGTTTTATAATCTAACATGTTTACTTTTACAAGTGGTCCTTCTGGTGATCTTTATATCCACCTTTATGTTAAAGAAGTTAAAGGGATCTAGAGAGATGGAGTTAATCTGCTTTCATGTTTCAGTTTGTTATCTTGATGCTATATTGGGGGCAGTGGCCAAAGTGAAGACAGCTGAAGGGTTGACTGGTTATGAATGGTTTTTTACTGGTTCTGTTCGGTTTGCTTTTGCCAGTCTAGAAATGGTTTCAGTTGAGAGGTTTACAAACCGGGCCTGAGCCTGCAGTTTCAATCGGGTTGAAACTGGTCTCAAAGAGTACTGATTCGGTTCTTTTTTTGCACCTCTTGCAACTTGCACATGTTTAATACATAATATTTTTTTATACAAAATCCAATTTATAAAACAGATAAAGATAATGCTTTTTTGTTATTACTATTATTAATTATTATTTAATATTATATAATCACTTTCCAAACACAAATCCAAATAAAAAGTTCAAAAATTATATTTGCATTCTTTAGTATCTCTGTAACATTAGAGGTGACTGGTCGGTTGACCCACTTACTTCTATTGTGACGCGTTAATGTCTATACGTTAATATCTTTTACTTTCTTATGCTGTTTTAGTATTTTATATTAATACAGAGAAATTTGTTCAAGAGGACGTGTAACTTGCAGCTATGCGAAAAGGAGAATCTGTGTGGGGTGCTTAGATATAACAACGACAATCATATATATACATAATAGGGGTGCTTTGATATAACAATGATGTTCAAACTGTGATGTGTTATGCATGATTTTATTAGCTACATATATGCGCTCTACATTAACAAAATGGATCTGTTATGCTTTTGCAGGTATATTTTCATGGAAGTTCCCATTCTTAACACAATCAGTTCAGTAATTTTCTAAATCTTTACACAATTTAACCTAATTTTCTATATCTTTACACAACTTAACCTAGTGAAATAGAAATTAAAAGATTACCTTGTGAAGAAACGATTAAAGTGAATCAAATTGAAGGGTTTTGCAGCGATGCGACTTCTTTGCACCTCGTGTGTGTTGCTGGTTCGCGGTGGTTAAGTGTGGCAGGTCCAGTACCAAACTCCGACAGTGGAGTAGGTTATTTTGGGAAGACTTGTGGTGGTGGAATCAAACAGAAGATGGTTTTATGATTAGCGTAGGATTGGAGGGTGAAGATGGTACTAGGAAATGGAGTGCCGTGTGAATGCTCTAAATTTGGAGACACTCTCATAACATTTCTCTAGAATTTAGAGAATCGATTGAAGTGATTATTCCGATCATTTCTCTTAATTTTAGAGATGAAGATGGATATGGGAAATGCTCTTATTCATTTACCGGTTAGGCCCGGCTTCGAAAATAAAAAAAAAATAAAAAAATTTTGAGCCGAAGGCGAAAAAATATTTTGGGTCTTTAAGTAAAAAAATTATTTTGTTAGATTTAAACAATTTAACTTTTAAATGGGTTTACTTGGTTATAATTTGGGTTGTGCAAAAACCTTTTATATAAAAATAAGCTAAAACATGTTTCAAATGAGACTAGAACCCACAACCTTTTGGTTAGGAGTCATACCCTTTTGCCACTAGACCAGGCTAATTGTTATGTAGTTGAGTTTAAAAAGTTAATCTATACATATCGTTTTTCATAAAAATACATTTAATTTAAAAAAAAAATTCGGGCCTAACGGGGTGTCGGGCCTGAGGCCGTCGACCACCCAGCCGCCTATAGGCCAGCCCTGTTACAGGTCAATCCCTCACCGTCATCTTATTTCTACCATCATATACTCACAAACCACAAAATCACCGACGCCACACACACAATCACCGGCGCCCCATTTTTGTGTTTTTTGTTTTTTATAATATGAAATAAATAAACAATTAAATGTAACAACACACAACGTTGAAATTGAAGAGAACTAATAATATGAGGCGGTGGTTGCATGAACGTGTGGCTGAAATTGAAGGAAACAATGAATAGTGTTTTCTGTGAGAGGAATAAGTTTTGGTTTTTAATATATATATATATAATTAAAATTAAAAATATAGCATATCTGAAAAATCAGAAAAATAAAATACGATAATTCAAACTAAAAAAATTAAAATACGAAAATTTAAACTAAATGATCTTTCGGCCAGCTATATTGCTCGATGATGATGTGTCGTGTCTTCCTTTTAGGAATGCTTGATGATGTTATCGTATCTTTCTCTTCGGCTTGCTCGATGATGTTGTCGTGTTTTTCTCTTCGGCTTGCTCGATAAGATATTTGCAAAAATTGTGTGCTATTATCATTAGAAAAAATGTCGATATCTAAATCGTTCGATGGTATGAATATTTCGTGATCATCGTTTGAGAAATTAGTCATTGAGCATTTGGGTGAATAAAAATTGTGAAGGTTTGAGTGAATAAAAATGATAGAATATTTAAGTGAATAAAATGGTGAAGAGTTAGTTGTATTTATATGTAGTAATAAAAATAATTAATTAATTACACATTTATGTTTTTAAAACATATATTCTTCATTTTGACTTGAATTGTAATTTGACAATCTACCCACATAAGACAGGGTATGTTTGATTTATGGTTTGGAACCATGCATGAAGCTTACTCTTTTATGTACCCTTTCCCCTTTTAAAACAATTTACAAAATGCTATATATTATTTCACATCTTATTTGTTTTGACAAATAAACCCTTTAAGGTGACACATAATCTAGAAAAATCAATTGACTAAGAATCAAAAACTTCTTTAAGAAATCATGTGGACAATTAACAATTCTCACCAAAACGATACGCCAATTATAATGCACAATAAATTAAATACGAATTACAAATCTATCTTCCTACTATATAGGGAAGTTAGCCGGTTAGGGATGATACTTTCGCATTAGATAAGAGAAAAAAAAGGTCGGGAAATATGACATGTCGACGGTTTAAAAGAAAGAAAGAAGACACGAAATGTAGAAATTAGTGATAGAATCCGCTATTGAAACATAAAAGCAAAGTAACCTAACCAGTGAAAATAAACCAACATGTGACATCCAACTACAATGATGTTACCGATATATTTGAAGTGATTAATTTGGGATTGAAACAAAAAAAGGGGTTGAATTTTGGGAGTTATGGGTGGGATTTGTGAAGTGAAGAGGAAAAGTGCAATATTTATCACAGGTATCTAGAAACTATTTTGTTTTATAAAAATGAGATAAAATCAATCATATTAGCATGGATTAACAATGATGAAATCAGGAATTTTTATTAGTAGGGAAAAAAACAGGTCAAAACAGATACGATTTGGTCGGGTAAAAAATAAAAATACCAAATAACATAAAAAGTACAACATTTAAAATAATTTATTTTAAATGCTGATAAAAATGTATTTGACTTGCGACCAACTAATAGTTTGTTAAAATCACGGAAGCTAAAAAATTGATTTAGCCTTTTTGTTCAAATGTTAAAAACTCAAATTGATTTAACTTAATGTTCAAATGGAATACAACAATACAAGTAAAAACAGGGGCTTTTAAGTTATAAATTACTAAACGGGTGCCCGCGCGATGCAACGGTGTTTGAACACGGGCCCTGTTAATCACGTAACAATTATGAGTGTTCATGGTTCAGTTTAAAACCTTGAACCCGTTTAAACCAGTCATCGATTTGGTTTCACGGCTGGGTTTTTTACATTCGAACTGCAGCAAACAGTTTGATTCGCATTTTATAATGGAAACTGACCATATGAAATCAGACCAGACTATAAACACTAAATGCATTTTATTTTTTTTTCTTATATAATATTAGATATGTTTGTTATATATAGTTAGATGCCTGCGCGATGCAGCGGAGTATGTACGCAAACATGACATCTAATGCGTAACCGGTGTTACTGTTCCAGTAAGTGCGTGACTTCCCAACAGTACATGCGCAACTTGGCGATAGTATGCTCGTAATGCGACATTGGAAGCTTAACCGGTGATAGAGAGCACGCCATAAAACAACCGTGCGCACGCAATCATGTGTTGATGCACACGCAACTCTACATTGAACGCGTCTTGACTCGCAACCTTGAGCGCGTCTTGACCCGCAACCTGTTCTGCCTAACATTGTTCTAACACAAAATTTGTTCTCACTTGATCCCTTTCGACCTGAACCCGTCTCGACCCAAACCAGATTAACCTTTTTTGATCGACCCATTCCAACCTTAACCTAAAAGACCCATGACCCGCATGGCCGAACCCGCCCAACCCGTTTGCCGGTCCTTAATGGTAATCATGTAACACATTAAAATTTTAAAATGAAAAAACTATAGCAATACCATACTCAAATGAAAGAGAATAAAATATTCGTTTTTATGGTATAATGTTTTTAAAAATATATTAATGTCTGGAAAAGTTATAAACGTTTAAACGCCGTAAGAGTAGTAGGTTTAAAATAAGGGGTATATATGTAACTATTTTATAAATTAACAAAATGTGATTAAAGTTAAAGTACCAAACTTGTAATTATTTTTAAATAAATTAAAACCAACTTTGCTAAAAGACCAAATTATCAAAAGACAAAATTGCCTATAAAATGTCTTAATTTTATGCATTAATGTTTGTAATTAAAACAACAAGTTTGATATCTCTTAAAATTTAAAAGGTCCCTAACTCATGCTTTATATACATAGTATATAGATATGTATATAAATAAAAGTGAGATTGAAAAAGGCCTGATCCAATCATTATAAGGGCAAAATCAGATGAATTAACATTAAACGGGCTTATATGAGGCCCATTGGCCCCAAACTTCCAAGTGGATCCGATGATTCCGATCCACCCATGTGGATAATGCCATTATGGTGTATTGGTGTTTTTACAATTCAAAGTATTACGATTTCACTTACATACTTCAATTCACTATATGGACTTGTATGTTTGCTTGCTTATTTGTTTACGTGCGTTGATTTCAATTTCAAGTGGTGGTGTCGATAAGTATGATCATACGTAGGGCTGTAAACGAACCGAACGAACACGAACAGGGCCTTGTTCATGTTCATTCGTTAAGTAAATAATGTGTTCACGAACGGTTCACGAACACTTACCGAACGAGATTTTATGTTCATGTTCGTTCATTAAGGAAATTAATGTGTTCACGAACGGTTCACGAACACTTACCGAACGAGATTTTATGTTCGTGTTAGTTCATTAAGGAAATTAATGTGTTCACGAACACAAATAAAATCGGCAAAGCCTAGAGATTGAGACCGACGTATTTATCAATGTGAATGATGAAAGCCTATAAACAAATCGAATGAACACGAACAAGGGCATGTTCGTGTTCATTCATTTAACTTTAAAAGAACACAGACACTTAATCGAACAAATATTTATGTTCATGTTCGTTTATTTAAAAATGGACATTTGTGTTGGTTTGTTTAAAATCTAAACTAACATAACTGAACAAAGATAAACGAACACGTATGAACAAACGTAAATGAACATAAATATAAACGAACGTAAATGAAAACACTTACATGAACACAAATTAACAAATATAAAACCTTTAAGCAGATGACCAATCCAGATAATATTTAATAATTTTCTATTAATATTAATACATAAATATACATAAATAAATAGACATAAACGAACGTTCATGAACATAAATGAACGAACAGAACATGCGTTCATGTTCGTTTGTTTAATTAAACGAACACAAATTTTTTGTTCATGTTCGTTCGTTTATTAAATAAACAAACATAAACGAACTTCCTGCCGAACGGTTCACGATAGTTCACCGAACGTTCGGTTCGTTTACAGGCCTAATCATACGCCTCCCTTTGCACTCAGTACCATTTTGTTTCGAGTGGAAAAGGGCCTCATTATCCGAGTACGTTGGCTGTTCCCAACTGAAAATGACCTTCGTTTATTCTTTAAACTCAGGACCTTGATTCAAGCGTAAAGAACCCTTATGTTCGCTTTTCACAAGTTTCATGGAATTGTATGATTTTTATGTATTATGTCAAACTGTGTGAGCTCACTAACTATTCATATACTTGATATTATATATATATATATATACACTACAAGTACAAACATTAGAGGATGATACTTGGAGAAGACACTAGACTTAGATTATTCAAACAAACAGACAAACTGTATAGTTGTATTATTACAATTATTTGTTACAAACTTGTGTATATGATGTTTTAATCAATTTATGATAATATTGTCACTTAATAGTGTCACATGTGTTTTGAGCAGTCTGTACGTCACACTAGGGCGTTTCTGCTTATGTCGGGATGTTACAATAAAGAATTTGTAGAAATCATGTTTGATATAATGAATAGTAGGGTGCGCCTAACAATCAATTATAAAACTGTTCTTGTCAGAGGGGAAGGCCACTCATGGGTATGACCCACCCATGCAACGGTCAATCCCGCACTTCCATCTCATTTCTACCCTCATATACCCACAACTCACAGAATCACCGGTGCCACCTGCCCACAAGTACACTGAAACAATTTGTGTTTTGCTTTTGATAATCTAATATAAATAAAACAATTAAATGTAACAAGAAATAACTTTGAAATTGAAGAAAAGTAATAATATGAGGCGATGGTTGAATGAACGTGTGGCTGAAATTAAAGGAAGTGATGAATATAGTGTTTTTTATGAGAGGAATAAGTTTTGGTTTTTATTATATATATATATATATATATATATATATATATAATTAAAATAAAAAATATAACATGTCGGCCAATTATATTGCTCGATGATGATGTTGTCGTTTCTTTCTCTTCAGCTTGTTCGATGAGATATTCGCAAAAATTGTATGCTACCATCATTAGAAAAAGTGTCGTTATCAGAATCGTTCGACGGTATGAATATCCCGAGATCATCGTTTGAGAAATTAGTCATTGAACGTTTGAGTAAATAAACATGGTGAAGGTTTGAGTGAATAAAAATGATGGAAGATTTAAGTGAAAAAATGATGAAGAGTTTGTTGTAATAATAATAATAATAATTAATTAATTACACATTTATGTTTTCAAAACATATATTCTTAGTGGTAAAGGTTTGCCTTGAGTTGTAATTTGACAATCTACCCACACGAGAGGGGGTGAGTTTGCTTTGTGGTTTGGAATCTATGAAACTTACCCTTGCATGTGTCTCTTTCACTCTTAAAACAATTATAAAATGTTATATATTATTTCACACCTTATTTATTAAAAAAAAATTAGGGTGACACATAATCTAGAAAATCAATTAACTAATAATCAAAAACTTCTTTAAGAAATCATGCAGACTATTAACAATTCTCACCAAAAAAATATGCCAATTATAATACACAATAAATTAAATACGAAATACAAATCCATCTTCCTATTATACAGGGAAGTTAGCCAGTTAGGGATGATACCTCCGCATCAGAGAAGAGAAAAAAAAGTTCGGGGAATATGACATGTCAATGGTATGGAAGAAAGAAAAAAGGCACGAAATGTAGAAATTAGTGATAGGATCCGCTGCTAAAACATAAAAGCAAAGTAGCCTAACTAGTGAAAATAAGCCATTCTGAAAACCGGAAAAATAAAATACGACAATTCAAACTAAAAAAAATAGAATACGAAAATTTAAACTAAATAATCATTCGGCCAATTATATTGCTCGATGATGATGTTGTCGTGTCTTTCTCTTTGGCTTGTTTGATGAGATATTTGCAAAAATTGTATGCTACTATCATTAGAAAAGTGTCGCTAGGTATGAATCTCCCGAGATCATCGTTTGAGAAATTAGTCATTGATCATTTTAGTAAATAAAAATGGTGAAGGTTTGAGCGAATAAAAATGATGAAAGATTTAAGTAAATAAAATGGTGAAGAGTTAGTGATATTTATATGCATAATAATAATAATAAATAATTACACATTTTTGTTTTCAAAACATATATTCTTCGTGGCAAAGGTTTGTCTTGAATTGTAATTTTGCAATCTACCCGCATGGGAGGAGGTGGGTTTCTTTGTGGTTTGAAACTCATGAAGCTTACTCTTGCATGTTTACCTTCCCCCTCTTAAAACAATTACAAAATGTTATATGTTATTTCACACCTTACTTGTTAAACAAAAAAATTTAGGGTCACTCATAAGCTAGAAAATCAATTAACTAATAATCAAAAACTTCTTAAAGAAATCATGCGGATTATTAACAATTCTCACCAAAATGATATGCCAATTATAATACACAATAAATTAAATACGAATTACAAATCTATCTTTCTACTATATAGGGAAGTTAGCCAGTTAGGGATGATACCTCCGTATTAGAGAAGAGAAAAAAAAGGTCGGGGAATATGATATGTCGATGGTTTGTGAAGAAACACTAATCGACCCCAGGGCAGATTACGGATAATCTGGGGGTTAAATAGATGTTTCCCACGAGGGGTTAGATCCGGCGAAGATGGTTCTTCTGATAACCTGCAAAACAGACACCGTGAGCTCGTCACTGAGAAGGGGGGGTACCTCCTTGTGACCACCCTCCGGCGTGAGAATCAGACTAGATTGCTCTTGAATATAAGTGTATATTAAGAGAATGACTAGAGCAGATATCAGGTAATATATCAAGATATGAGATATGAGATAAGATAATACCATTCCAAGGTGTTGGAGTATTTATAGCCGAAGGTAGGTTTCCAAGCAGGTACAGCCGGCTGAATAGTGTTCCTGTTCTGCCAACTGTGGGCTACGCACATGCCATGCTGGTGGTTGGTGGGTAGGCAGCGGCTGATAGTGACCAGGCCGGCTGTGTACTATTCCTGTTCCACCAACTGCAGGCTATGCACGTCCTCCGACAGGTTGGTGAGTAGGCAGCGGCTAATAGTGACATTCAGTACAAGAGCGTGCTGCTCGTCATACTGTTGTCAGTGAGCTGTCGTATCTTTGGTCAGATCTTTTGTCCATACCTCGCCAGGTACAGTACAAAAGATCCTCCAGTATCGTACGGACTGGCTCATTTGGGCGGGAGTTTTCCCGGCTTTGGGCGGGAGTATTCCCGGCTTTGCTCATTCCTTCTTCAGGTGACATTACTGAATTATTTTGAGAGTTTAGTGCCTTGTGCGTGTAGCCTTGCTGCGCGGGTAGCCTTCCCTGATGGCTTGTATCCGCAGCTGCGGGAACAGGCGGAGTACTTCACCATTGGGAGGCTTTTCCTGCTTGAACAGCTTGCGTACTGCGCATAAGGACGTCACGTCTCTGAGCATGGTGGGTCCTGCGGATCCAGTTGGTCTCTGCGCAGACGTCCCTTTTAAGTTAAGTCTTGCGGGTTCAACCGCGCAGACGTCCGTTAAGGAGTCTTGCGGGTTCAACTGCGCAGACGTCCCTTTTCAAGGTGAGTTGCGGATCCAACCGGGCTCTGCTGGGACCTACCTCTTCAGTTTGGAAGAAAAAAATAAGACACGAAATGTAGAAATTATTGATAGGATCCACTACTAAAATATAAAAGCAAAGTAACCTAACTAGTGAAAATAAACCAACCTGTGACATCCAACTGCAATGATGTTACTGATATATTTAAAGTGATTAATTTGGGATTGTAACAAGAAAAGGGGTTGAATTTTGGGAGTTATGGGTGGGATTTGTGAAGTGAAGAGGACAAGTGCAATTTTTGTCACTGGTATCAAGAAACTATTTTGTTTTATAAATATGAGATGGAATCAACCATATTAGCACTAATAATGACGAAATCAGGAATTTTTGTGAGTGGGGAAAAGAACAGGCAGGTCAAAACATGTACGTTTAGGTCGGGTAAAAATACCAAATAACATATAAAGTACAACACTAAAAATAATTTATTTTAAAAGCTGATAAAAATGTATTTGACTTGCGGACAACTAATTGTTTGTTAAGATCACAGAAGCTAAAATTGATTTAACCTTTATGTTCAAAGCGCAAATCGATTTAACTCAATACAAGTAAACTGAAAATGGAATACAACAATACAAGTAAAACAGGGGCTTTTAAGTTATAAATTATGAGGGAAGACTCATGTACAAAATGATTTTAACATGAGAACGTAGAAAACAATACCAATCTATCAAAAATGAGAACGTATAAAACAATACCAACTATAATGCTAATCTACATAAGCAATGCTTTATAATAACAAAGAAAAAACCCTAATAATAAAAATAAAAATAATCAAAATTAGCAACAAAATAATAAGAGCAAATACTTGTCAAAGAATAAGAAAAAACATAATAATGATAATAACAAAACATAAATCAAAACGTCTCATAATCATAAACCAGTAAATACGAACAAAAAAATAAAATAACACTTATAAAAACAAATATATTATGATAATAATAACAAATTGATTCTCAATGTTTTCATATTAAGAATAATTTGTATTTGATTCTGAAATATAAATTATAATAGTGAGATTGAAAAAGGCATGATCCAATCAATATAAGGGTAAAATGAGATGAATGAACATTAACCGGGCTTATTTGAGTATGGCCCATTGGCCCCTAACTTCCAACTTCCAAGTGGATCCGATCCACCCATGTGGAATTGTGGATTATGCTATTATGGTTATTTTATTTAATTTGTTTGTACATTATAAATTTATAATCAAAGAAATTCGATAATGGGTATCCATTGTATGGAAAACTAGCGAAAAGTAACCACTAACCAACCTCATTATAGTGGCCCATTTAGAAAAACTAGTGTTTATTTCACCTAAATTAGCGGCAAGTTAAAATGTTTGGTAGTCTCTTAATGATCATTAAGAGATTATTAAAAGATTACTTTTTAACCATTAAGAAGCTATGAATTATTAAGATGTAGCTTTCTAATAGTCATTAATAGACTATCAAACCCCTAAATATATTTAAAGGGATGTGATCAATACGTGTAACAAACTTATTTGACGATGATTAACAAAATAGCTTAACACCTTAACATGCACACAATTAATAGAAAGAAATGACCATATTCTTTAGCTCATAGGTTGTTAGATTGTCAAATGATGCTGAGACTCAAGATTCCGATAACAGAGATATCATTTAACAGATCACAAATGATTAATATCGTTTCACATTTTTTGAACGACAAATTAACAATTCATAAATACTCACATAAACCCTTGACTCGTAGAATATTTAGTAGACATCTTAACACCACACCATGCTCTTATATAGAAATTGATTAGTTATTAGTTGTAAGTCAAACATGCTTTTATTTTATTTTGTTGTCCTTTGTAACATTCACCTCAAACTTCAATAATAAGTTGTGATCTTAAAGACAGGGCCGGCTCAATGAATACGGAGGCCTAAATCGAAACAAAATTTTGTGGTTATTTCATCACAATTGTTAAATAAAAAAAATTGCTTATTACAAGTTTTGAACTCATAACCTATACTTTACCCATTATAATATATCTATATATAAAGTTTTTCTTAGACTTGGAGGCCTTAATTAAATATGAGCCTAAAACACTAATTTGTTTTCGCTATATCACGAGCGAACCGTCCTCATTCTGCCCAAAGATCAAATCTGCTTACCATGACCATTTGCAACAAAAAGAATAACATCTTATCACATGTGGTCTGCAACAAAAATATTTTTGGCTTATTATGATCTTTTGCATAAATATAATCTTACCCGTCAACTACAAATCGCCACAACCTTATCACCTTCGCCACATGGCTTTCTTTATCATTACGTGCTTAGCCACATTTACAGGATACCCTCATCTTTCTCGTCACAAAATCGTCCAAAAATCAAGCAATGGCATCCACAGCCCCATCTCTTACCGCCAAATTCCTACCAAAACTTCACCAACACCCAAAACTCCAACCGTCGAAGCGGCGGGTTTTAGTTTTACATACAAAAACCACCAACGTCCGCCAGAGAACACATGCAGTGCGAATTGTGAATACCGCCACAAAAAGAAATGGGAGAATAATGTTCTCAGACGTGGTGGTGACACGGCTAAGGGAGGTGTTTAAGGGTAGAAAATGGAATGCTGTGAATATAGCGACCGCGGGAGTGGCGGCGGCCATGCCCTTGCTGTGTGTTTTGGCTCCGTTTACGTTCAACTGGAGAGCTTTATGGGTGGCAGTTGGGTTGTATGTGGTGACTGGACTTCTTGGTATTACTCTCTCGTTTCATAGAAATCTGTCACATAAAAGTTTTAAGCTTCCCAAATGGCTTGAATATGCATTTGCATATTGTGGTGTTCAGGCTCTTCAGGTAATTAATATTAATATGTTATTTCCAATGTTTAAGGAATCATTTTTTGGTTATTTTAAACTGATAGGATATTTCAGGGGAACCCGATCGATTGGGTGAGTACGCATCGGTATCATCATCTGTATTGTGATTCGGAGAGAGATCCGCATAGCCCGCTTGAAGGATTCTGGTTTAGTCACATGAGTTGTTTGATACCGACACCATTACAGAAAGGGTAAGTGTAAAGCTATATGAGTCGTATGAGTGTTCCATATGATATGATGAAAATTTCATTCGGCCACATATAAAGTGTATACTAAGTTGTATAGTTTTTACTAAAACTTACTGATATGACACTAGGCCGGTATCGTGTCAAAAGTCACATGGACATGACATTTCTATCAGTCAATGGTTTGAAAAAGTCATATGAGTCATATAACCTCATATGATCTGTATGACGTGACATGCATGCTGGGTTGCATATTTGGGGGCGGTGTATGTAAGTCATTACGTAATGCATTACGTTTTTGTTGTAGTGCGGAGAACAAAGCAATGTTGGAGATTTGGAGCAACAACCATTTTATAGATATCTTCGAACAACTTACGTTGTACACCCGATTGCTCTTGCTCTTGCTCTTGCTCTTCTTCTATATGCAATCGGGGGACTACCCTTTATCGTATGGGGAATGGTACATTTTTTGTATGCTTTTACTTCGAATTTAAAATCATAACACCATAGAAGCTAGAAGAATGCATACATGTTTTTTCAATGTATGTTTGTTTAAAAGCAGGGAGTGAGGATAGTGTGGGTGTATCACATTACATGGTTTGTGAACTCAGCTTGTCATGTATGGGGACGCCAAGCGTGGGACACCGGTGATCTTTCTCGCAATAATTGGTAAGAATTTGTGGTATTGATCATGGGTGACTGTAAAAATAACCGACGAACGTTGAATTGAACAGGTGGGTGGGGATATTGGCATTTGGAGAAGGATGGCACAACAACCATCATGCATTCGAGTACTCGGCTAGACATGGGTTAGAGTGGTGGCAGATAGATATGACATGGTATATGATCCGTCTTCTTGAGATTATTGGGTTGGCTACTGATGTCAAGCTGCCAAACCCATCTCATATTCAAAGAATGGCTTTCTCTCCAAAGACTTGATATATATGGCCTTGATATTATACTGAAAACCGAAAATCATAAGACCTGCTAATTGAATTGCACATAAGAGTATAAACTATGATCAGAAGTAGTAGAAAGGAAAACATAGGCAGTTATGTTACATAACTGTCTCGTGTATCAAACAATGGCTCGGGTCCGGATGTGATATGCGAGTCGAGTCTTAAGATATTGTTGGTTCTGAAATGAACAACTTAACTTTAGTTTAAGATCTTGTAGTATAACTTTAGCGTCTTATTTTGGTTTTTAACCATTGAAATTATCAAAGTGTGCATGACCATTTGAAAGGAAATGTTGGAAGTGTCCAAATCTGCAAAGTGTGTGACATAGAAAAAGAAATAATTAAAAAAAAAAAAGTTAGCCTTTAACTTAGGCGCACCAAAACGTGAATTTTCTTTCAAGGTAGGTCGATGAAGGGTCGACAAGCCGGGGCCATTGCGGCTTTGGGATGATCGGCATGGCTACTCCCATCAAGGTCATTTTTATTCTGTTGTACTGAGATGGGCGGTATTCCTGTCAGCACCAAACCCATTCCGTCCACCCTAATGGGATGACTAAGGTGGTGTTGGTTTGATCTTAAGGTTTGGGATGGCATGGGCTCGAATCCCTTATGGTGCATTCCTTTTTTTTTTTTGGTTTCTTGCAACTTTGTTCGTTTGAGAACTTTAATCCTCTATGTTTAATAATTTTGTTAAATCGTTCATAAATTTAAAGTAAGTAATTAATAAGACTAATAGTTAATTTTGATTTTGATTTATATTATTACTATAATGAACCGAGCTAATACCAACTGAATTTCCACAATGCCTCAGCTGCAATGGTCGGGCTTAATCGATACCAACCAATTTCCGTCGCGTTCTCACTCCAATACCCGGGTTAAAAGCAACTAATTTTTGTTATTTTATTATTAGCAAACATTTTAAATTTGTTATTTTATTATTGTTGTTAAAAAATGTGACCCGCAGATAAATGTGAAACGAGACAAATAAATGTGAGAACTTTAGTATGTGAATTACCAAATATGAGGCGCTGAACTATTTAATATGACTAAACGAAAGAATATGTTATAATAATTATATGACTAAACGAAAGAATATGTTATAATAATTTTACAATATTAAGGTATAATGTTAACTATTGTGTATGAGATTAGGGTAAAATGTTAACTCTTGTATATTGTAAACTTATTGTCGGGTCATTGATTAAACCACTTGACTTTGGTATATGTATTACTTTAAAATCATGTGCAGTCAAAACTTTTTATATTGGAACGTTTTTGGGACATGTAATATCCTAGTCAGCAATAAAAAGTTTTACAAAAAATAGTGTAGTGGTAAAACATCCTATAACCTTTTTCAATCATTACATAATTATTACATTTTTAATATTTTAATATAAATATAAATTAAAAGAGAAAAATCTTGATTCGATAACTCTCCCCTTTCCAGCATTTTGTACAAAATGCCGGTCTCCAAAACGCCTGGAGGCGATGCTTTCTGACGTTTTAGACCAAAACACCACCTAAAACCCTACCACTGCAGATGGTTTTATATACTTATGGTTACACAACTATTCAGGAACTCAGCCACTCCGAAAGACTTAGGAAAGGGCTTGGGGGATAAAAAGGACATAGGGATTTCACAAACGTAATAATGATTTTTGGTACTTTATTTAACTCATGGTAATGTTTTGTTCAAATTAGTGACGTTTTGAATTTTGATTATTATATAAGTGATACTTCACCTTTAACATGAAGTCGATGTTATAGTTATGATCGGAGCTTCAGCTTAAGACTCTTTCCTTATGAAAATATAAGCCTAAAAAAAGACATGTGAGGTAATGAGTGACGTTGGGTTCGGATATAATCTATTGGAGAGCATAACCATTAACGGTTTCTCTCCAAGGAGTTCATACAAATCTAATATTTAAAATATGTAACTCTCGTTTATATTTAGATAGTTTGAATAGGCTTGATTGGTTTTTATTCTATCTTCATTATTCCATATTTGTAGCTTGTAACCGATTTCATTTTCTTGTATTTATAACTCACTATTATTAATAACAAAATCAAGTTGGTTTGATAAACTTATTATTATTCTAACTTAACATCATCATCGTCATTAAATGCTATTTGGATCCATGCTTTCAATGCCTGAAGTTCTCAAGCCGCCCATAAACTTGATTGAACTAAATTGATGGCATCGTCTTCTCCGCTACCGGCCAAATTATATTTAAAAATTTAAATGGTTAATTATATATAGATTAGTAACAGACCTTTAAAACTCTGAATTTCCAATTACTAGCCTAGTCTCCTGACTATTCTATAAGTTATCCAAATTTGACAAAAAGAACTAGCTTTAAAGTTGAATTATTAGCTTTCCTTTCACCATTATTTGTTAACTTCACTAGAACATTCACGTTGGAGCATCTATCTCTAACTCTACGCTTATCATACTTAATTACAAGCACACGCTTTATTGTTTTTCTTCCTTTACACTCACAGAAAACTATGAATGTTTGAATATAAGCCTCTAAATATATACAGGTGCACTTCAGTTTTCAATAAATTTTCATCTATTATGGAGATTAAGAATTTTCATCTATTATGGAGATTAAACATTCAGCTGTTGGACGCAGGAATAACCCTACCTCCCGGCCGCCCACCTCACCTCCCGTAACCCCGCCTCTCTTCCGCCCGCATCACCTCCGACAGTCTCCGCCAGTCTCTCTCCCGTAACCCTACCTCCCGGCCAGTTTCTCTCCCGTAACCCTTCCTCCCGCCCGCCGCCACTATTCCCTCTCACCGGAAATCCTCCCCTCCACCTCACCTCCCGGCCCACCACCCAGCCTCACCTCCCCTCCCCTCCACCTCACCTCCCGGCCCACCACCCAGTTTCTCTCCCGTAACCCTTCCTCCCGACCGCCGCCACTATTCCCTCTCACCGGAAATCCTCCCCTCCACAGTCGCCGCCCCGACCCTGCCTCACCTCTGTCACCACCACTATTCCCTCTCTCCGCCTCACCTCAGTCACCCCAGTCCCCCACCCTGCTGCTTTGACCACGACCCTTGGCGGCATGGATTCAGAAGAATGGGAACATCCACGTAATCGGAAAGGGAAACGGAATGGTCATCAGGCTCAAGGTAATAACAAGGTTTTATCGAAGTTTTTTGTCTCAAATCTTCCCCCAAAGTGTTCTTCGCAAGACTTAAAAGATGTTATGGGTAGCTTTGGTCGTTACGAAGGTTCCTATATTGCTAGGAAGCTGGATAAATGGGGCAAGAGGTTTGCTTTCGTATCGTTTTCCGAGGTGAAAGATGTCAAACGGTTGGAAGATGAGTTATCAGACGTATGGATCGGTTCGTATAAGTTGTTTATTGCGATTGCTCGGTTTGTGGATGGTGGGAATCTACATAGACCCGATTCTGGTAATAGGAGGAAGACGGCCTCGGTCCCTGTTTATAGGCATGCAAATCCTAGTGGTCAAACAAACCCTAGTTCCGAAGGATCCGATAGGAATGGGGTTCCCTATGCATCAGTTGGTAATGGGCGTTCCTTTGTTGATTCCTTGTTAAATCGGAACAAAGTAGATGAGATTAAGGTGGATGATTCGGTGGAACGGTTTTCTCATTGGAAGGGATGTGCTCTTACGGGGAGGGTGGTGAATCTTCACACGTTAACGTCTCTGAAAAAGTTGGTTCGGAAGCATGGTTGGAGATCATTAGAGATTAAGTATCTGGGAGGGCTTTCAGTGGTGTTGGTATTCTACGTTAGTGGGGATAGGGATGCCTTTCTGAATAACAAAGACAAATGGTCAGATTGGTTTGAGTTTTTAGAACCTTGGTCTGATAGAAATGGAGTGGAGGAGGGTCTTATCGCCTGGCTCCAAGTTCATGGGGTTCCGGCTCAGTTGGTGTTAGACGAGGTTTTCGATTTGATTGGAAGCAGATTTGGCAAGGTGGTTCAACCGGCTTCCTTATCAGGTGAAGAGAACAACTTATCGTATACTCTCATCGGTGTGTTGAGTAAACAGTGCAAACGGATTGTGGACCGGGTGGACATTAATTGGAGGGGAAAAATTTTTAAAGTGTGGGTGGATGAAGATGTAGGGGAATGGATACCGGAATGTGTAGTAGAGTTTGAAGAGGATGATGGTCCCGTTTTACCGGAGGAGGATAAGTGTGATGATAATATCGTGCAGGATGAGCCCCATAATGTGCATCGTGAAGAGGGCGAAGGTTCTCAAGCTAACGAGTTTTCTGTCAAGGAACATGCTGTTAATGGGTTGGATGGTTGTGAGAACGATAATTCTAACGTGATGGTCGGTGAATTTTCGAACTCCTATGATCTTTCTAATGAGGAGGCGGTTGAGAATGGTAACGTTGATAGCACTAACGTTTCTGTGTTGAAAGGCAAGGGACATAAGAAGTTCAGACGGAAGTCTTTATTTTCTAATCGAAGTGGGGGTAGTGGTTCTAGGGAGCGTCCTAAGAAGAGACCAAGGGAGGATAAAGATATGTTTGATCTTGATAGGTTTATCGGTATTATGCACGTGCCTTCGGATGTTACTAGGGGTATCGAGACAGGTGTTGAAGGAGAGTTCTTAACACCGGATCTTAACAAAGGGATGTCTACTAATACGGAGGTGGTTCGAGACATCGAGGGAGAGTCTGAGGAGGCCTCGATGATTGGTAGAGGTATAGATCCGGTGCAACATCAAGGTCCGATTGAGGTGGAGTTGGAGAAGACCATTGAGCTGAGTAAGGCGTTAGGCGTTGAGAATTTGCAAGATTTTGTTTCTAATGTTAGAGAGGTTCTTGTTTCCGAAGGCTATCAAGATGGTGTTCAATGAATGTTTTTTCTCTGAACATCCGTGGGTTAGGGAGTTCTAGCAAAGCCGATTGGATTCGAGGTCTTCGAGTCCATCACGAGATTAGTTTTATTGTCTTACAAGAGTCGCAATTTGTTTCCTTGGATTCTGTGGATGTGGGTCGGTTTTGGGGTTATGGTGAGTACTCTTTTGATTGGGTTCCTTCATCTGGAAGGTCGGGTGGGTTATTATCGATCTGGGATTCTCAAGTCTTTCGTATGGAAAGGGTGGTCAAGAATAATAATTGGCTTCTTGTTTCGGGCACTGTGAAAGGAAAGAGTAGCTCATATCATATTCTCAATGTTTATTCTCCTCAAAATCTAGTTACTAAAAGAGCTCTTTGGGGGGAAATTCGTGATTTGATCGAGGAGGGTAATGGGAGGTGGATTGTGGCAGGAGATTTTAACTCGGTTCGGTGTGCTGAGGATAGGCGGAATTCTTTGTTTAATGTGGGTGAGGCCAATGAGTTTAACGACTTCATTGATGATTCGAATCTTCACGAGTACTCCTTGAAAGGGAGGCGTTTTACTTTTGTCGCAGGAAATAAATTAAGCCGTATTGACAGAATCTTCGTTAATTGGGATTTTTTTATGGAATGGCCGTGTGCGGAGTATATTGCTCTCGAGAGGAATAAGCCGGATCATAGTCCGTTGGTTTTGAAAATTGGTTCTTCCAAGAACTATGGTCCCAAACCGTTTAGGTTTTTCAATTCATGGCTTGGTAGAGAGGATTTTGGGACGTTGGTTAAGAAGACGCTTGTTGATGGCTCGTTTCATGGTTCTCCGGACGCGAGATTGCTGTATAAATTTAAAGCTTTGCGTGCTGCTATTACTAGATGGGCAATCGATTGTAAAGCCAAAGAAAAGGAGGAAAGGGTTTTATTGGAGCAAGAGTTGCGGGACTTGGACCAAACCTTGGAGGTCCGGGATTTGTTGGAAGAAGAGACATGGTCTTTAAGCGAAATTAAAAGACGGCTAGGCGAGTTGGATAATCATTACTACCGGGATTTGAAGCAAAAGGCTCGTTGTAATTGGGCGATTCATGGAGACGAAAATTCTCGATTTTTTCACGGTTTTATTAATAAACGTAAAGTTTCAAATTATTTTCCGGGTTTGGAAGTGAATGGGGCGTGGGAAACAAACCCGGTTCTCATTAAAAAGGAAGTTTTGCGATTCTTTGCTGGTAAGTTTAAAGAATCTATTACACTCCGGCCTCGGTTGATTGGATATGGATTTTCGGTCTTGTCTTCGGTGGAGGCGGATTTTTTGATCAGTGATTTTTCCGTGCATGAGATCAAGAAGGCGGTTTTTGATTGCGGTGGTGACAAAGCTCCTGGGCCGGATGGTTTTAATTTTAAGTTCATTCGGTTTTTTTGGGAGTTGTTCGAGAAGGATTTTGTGGATATTCTTGATCATTTTCATAAGGTTAAAAGTTTTTGCTCGGGGGTTGGTTCGTCTTTTATCACCTTAATTCCTAAGGTAAACAATCCGTTTTCTTTGGGGGATTTTAGACCGATAAGTCTCATTGGTTGTATCTTAAAGACTGTGTCGAAGGTGTTAGTGAATCGACTCAAAACGGTTATGAATAAGATTGTCTCAGAGCATCAGTCGGCTTTCTTATCCGGGAGATATATTCTTGATGGCCCTTTGGTGGCTAGTGAGGTTATTGCTTGGGCTAAAAAGAGGGAAAGAAGAATTTTTATGTTCAAGATTGACTTCGAGAAAGCCTTTAATAATGTGAATTGGGAGTTCTTGTTGTCGGTTCTTTCTCAGATGGGTTTTCCTTCGGTCTGGTGCGATTGGATTAGTGGTATCTTGTTGGCGAGCAGATCGTCTGTTCTTGTTAATGGATCTCCTACTTTCGAATTTGGATGTCATAAAGGCATTCGTCAAGGTGACCCGCTATCGCCTTTTCTTTTTATTATTATGATGGAGGCTTTTTCAGGTATGTTGAAACAAGCCTGTGATATAGGTGCGTTTCATGGTATTACTCTTCCTAACGAAGGTCCTACTTTATCCCATCTTTTTTATGCGGATGATGCTATGATTATGGGAGAGTGGTCTTCTTTTAATTTTGATAACTTGAAACGTATTCTTCGCATATTTTACTTGTGTTCGGGGCTAAAGATTAATCTCCATAAATCAGTGTTATTTGGAGTAGGTGTAGAAGATGGTGAGATCGATATCCAAGCCGGTTTCATGGGTTGTAAGCCGGGTAGAATCCCGTTTACTTATCTTGGGATTATGGTTGGAGCTAACATGAATAGGGTGGTTAATTGGGAACCGGTTGTGTCCAAGTTCAAGAAGAGGCTTTCTAAATGGAAAGTTAATTCGTTATCTATTGCTGGTCGGTTAACCCTTATTAAATCGGTGCTGGATAGTCTTCCCACTTATTATTTTTCGCTTTTTAAGGCACCCAAGAAGGTTACCAATGATTTAGAAGCTTTGATGAGAAGGTTCTTATGGGGAGGTTCGGATGAAGTGAGGAAGATGTCTTGGGTGGCTTGGGAGGTAGTCACCAAACCTATAAAAGAAGGGGGTTTAGGTATCGCTCGTTTAGAGGTTAATAATCAAGCGCTGATTACTAAATGGCTTGGGAGATTTCTAAATGATCAGCACGCGATGTGGAGAAGAGTAGTGTTGTCTATTCACGGGACCTCGCGCTGTTGGGGGCTTGCTCCGGTTAATAATGGGGTTCCCGGGGTTTGGAAGAATTGTGTCATGTTCTGGAACAAATTTAAGGTTGATGGTGTGGGTTTTAATAGAGTGATCCGGGCCACAGTCGGGAATGGTCGCCAAGTTAGGTTTTGGACGGATTTGTGGTTGGGTTCGGCGCCGGTTATGGACAAGTATCCGTCCTTATATGCGGTAGAAAAACATAAAAATGTCTTGTTAGCTGATCGGTTGGTGGTCACTGGATCTTCTCGTCGCATTGTGTGGGATTGGCTTAGAGCTCCTTGCTCCCATCAGGAGGTGAGCGAGAAGCAGGAGTTGGAAGATCTCCTTCAAGGGGTGGTGATGGTTGACCGTGAAGATTCATGGTCTTGGGCGGTTGGTAGCTGCAAAGAGTTTGAGGTTTCGGCGATTAAAAGATGGATGGTGCGGTCCGTTGTGGACGCTGGGAGTTCCAGTTTCCAATGGAGCGATTGGGTCCCGAAAAAATGTAATATTTTTATGTAGAGGGCCGTTCTGGATAGCCTTCCAACCAAGCAGGCTTTAGCTAGACGTCATTTGTATTGTGATGATCATAGTTGCGCTTTATGTGAGAGTAATGAGGAATCGCTCGAGCACTTGTTAACCGGGTGTTCCATTTCTATGGCCGTTTGGAATGCGATTGGTTCATGGTGCAACATCCCTAGACTATTTGTGTTTTCATGTCAATGATTTGGTGGAAGTGCATAAGGTTTGTGGTGCGACGGGGAATAAAAGGTTGATTATTCATGGAATTGTCATCATTACTTGTTGGAGGATTTGGCGGGCTAGGAATGAAAAGATTTTTTCGGGCAAGAGCACTAACGTGGCAGAAATGGTTGCGGATATAAAATCTTTGGGTTTTCTTTGGTACAAAAATAGATCTAAGATAGGGGTGGTGGATTGGAAAAGTTGGTGTTTATTTGATGTAACGTGATTGTTGGTTTTGGTTTTTGGATTTCAGCGTCTTTCTCCGTCTTGGTGATAGTCGTTGGTTGTGTCTTTTTTTAATGAAAGTCAATTTTCAAAAAAAAAATCTATTATGGAGATTCAAATGTAGTGATGTTTTTGTTGTTTTTCTCTAATTTTCTTTTACATTATATAAAACTAGGATTTAGGACCCGTGTTTCGCGACGAGACCGCTAAATCAAAAAAAAAAAAAGACATGCGCAAAAACATAAAACCATAAACTCGTTGTTAGTCGACGCAAAGCTAGTCTGTATCAAGTTAATGCCAAAATAAACCCGTCAATGCCACAATATAACAAATTATCATATATATAACAAAAAAAAACTGGCACGTTACAGCCGCGAACCAATATAAATATGGTTCGTATCAGCAATACCAACACAAATTCGTAAGCATAAATTAGTAAACCAAAAAAAAAATATTTTAAAGGGGAGGTATCAACGTCGAAACGCGGATATAAAACCAAGTGTAAGGCCCCGTTACCGGTAGCCCTACTTTCGTGTTGGATTTACTCATAAACGCAGTTCTAAATATCAGAGTTAATTAAAACATTCGTGGAATATAAAAGCTTTCATAAAACATTTCATAACAAAACACGTCTTGTCTTAAAACATCATTTTGTCTTTCAAAATAAACGAAACATTAAACTTAAACGTCTTGGGTCTTCCGATGCCAGCCTCTTATTCAGTGCCACGTGTCTCCTCAAGCGAGCTGCCTCATCCTACTCACCTGCGTGCATACTAAAAGTCAGCTACGCTGAGTGAGTTCTAGTTAATCATACACTATACAATACACAAAAACTTATTTTCTTTCATTCATACTTTCATACTTTCTTTTGTATTAACTTACTTTCATATCTTATGTTATAAAGAGCATTACGCCCTACCTTCCTCGAGTATTATTAGGGCTCGGTACCCTCTTCCTCGAGTATTATTAGGGCTCGGTACCCTCTTCCTCGAGTATTATTAGGGCTCGGTACCCTCCTTCATCGAGTATTATTAGGGCTCGGTACCCTCCTTCCTCGAGTATTATTAGGGCTCGATACCCTTTTTCCTCAAATATTAGTAGGGTTCGGTTCCCTAGTTCTCGAATATTAGTAGGGTTCGATTCCCTCTTCGTTACCATACAACCTCCCTTTCCTTCTTTTGTTAACTTTATCACATTCATACACATAAGCATACATATCATACTTACCTTATACTTAGCGTTACAACCTGACAGTACGTGCAATATCCGAAGATCGTTCACGTACCGTCAAGCCATCATTCATACATATCACATCATTCACATAAGGCATACACTTATCTCTTAGGATAAGCGTATTAACAAACATATCGAGTATGCACACAGCCCCGAAAACATAACACATAAATGGGGCTAGAAACTCACCTAAACACGGTTACGTTCACCGTTAATCGTAATCCCTTTCTTCAGTTTGTGCACGGCTGACTGCATAACAAGTATACATATCAATTAACTATCACTACTCATATCATCTTTCTAGTCTTAATTACTACCCACAACGAACGGGGGTCCGGGGGCAGCGCCCCTGGCAGCGGGGTCTAGGGGCGGCAGCCCCTAGCAGGGTCCAAGGGGCAGAGCCCCTGGCTGGGGTCGAGCTGCCAGGTCAGCTTGGAAAAATTTTATTTACATTAACTGTCTTAACACATTTTTCATTAGGTTTTTAATTTATTTTCTAATAGAACTTGACTTTAGGCGAAGTTAAACCTTAGGCGAATTTAGCTTTAGGCGAAGTTGTCATCAGGCGAACTTAGCTTTAGGCGAAGTTGTCATCAGACGAACTTAGCTTTGCAGGCGAAGTTCATCAGGCGAACTTAGCTTGCAGGCGAAGTTGTGGCTGCAGCTACTGTTCGTTCTTAAATCCTTCGTTTCTTAACCAAATAACTCGATTTAGGTATCCACGGAATCGTCTGACCAGCGCCTACAAACTCCAACCATCAAATCGACCTAACATCGATGTTTAAAGGGTGCGATTTTGGCATATAGGTTACGAGTTCTTTTATCAATCGATTAACCCATCAAATCATAACCATTTTTAGTAAGTTTAGCTTTGTTGGATTCGTTTTTACCATACAAACACAGATCTATCATTTATATACTAATCCAAACCTAAACGAACAAGTTCTCGATATAAACGTACCGTAAATGAGTCGAACTACGAACACGAGCTGGTTTTGCTGCTTTGGTTCGTCACGACGGTCTAGCACCAACAAGCTCGGGTCCTCGTCTTTGGATCTTGGTTCGGGTCGTGTGTGTTTTGGAGTGTGTTAGAGAATAAGATGGAAATGAATGATGGTTTAGGGTTTAGGGGATATTTATATCCCTTAAAGCCCATGGACCTAAGGCCCATTCTCATTTAACCCGTCTCAATTAATCTAATTCCATGATCCATTCTTTACTCGATATTAATTAATTAATAACGCGAAATCACAAAACGTAACTTTCTTTATTCAACATTATAAATTTTAAGATGTTACACCAAGCGACGATGAGATATTTTTAAATCATGAAAAAAGTTTCTGTCATTTTAAAGACTAACTATAAAAGATATGAAAGCAAAGTTTAAAAGAAAATCGTTTTACCGACAAATAGAACATGTAAAGAGGACACTTGCCCAAGTTTAATATTTAAAAATATAGTTTGTTAAATATTTTAATTATTTGAAACAAAGAGTAAAAATGTAAAATAAAGGAAATAAACACCATATTTTTATCCAGGGAAAATTCCCAAAATAGGTATTTTTAAAAACAAGTTTTAAGTATCATTTGTAACGAATTCCAAAAAATAGTTATTTTAAACTAGTTGTGACGACTAGATTTTTGGTGACAACGAGTAGTTTATAAACTAGTCCCGACGACTATTTTAGGCTAAGAAAAATTCAGAGACGATTATTTTGACGCTCTAAACTTGTTGGGACGACTAATTTAGGTAAAAAAGAATAGTCTGGACGAGTTTTTATAAACTTTTTTTTGTTATTTTCTTAATATTATATTATTATATTTAATTTTACTCATAATTAGTTTTTCTTTTATAACTTTTAAAATATAAAGTTTTACTAAAATCAAAATATACCATTAAGACGTGCTTTTTATATCTACATGCCAACATAATATTTATTCAAAATCGAGCGGGTAAAAAAAACCTCAATATAAATTTGACTAAATTAGAATTATGAGTTTAAACTCATTTAAAATTATAATTATGCAACAATTATATATTACAAAAAGGAAATTCTGTAAAGCAATTGATATTATATTTTGAAATTAACAGTATATTACACGAATTAAATTGAATTTAATTGGATTTGAAATTTTGAAGTATGCTTTTGATTTAATAAAAAGATATTTATTAAGCTTGAGATGATATCAATGAGCCAATTATTCAATACACTTTGGTTAGACACGAAAACCGAATGTCACCATCGACGTCAATCCCTCCTTACCATTTCCGTAAATCTTGATGCTGCTGGCGACTTCCCAAATTTCCTAAAGCCGTCTAAAAACGTTCGGTTTCAATATAAATACGGGCATACTAAGTTAAAAAAATAACCTTATGACGACCCTCTAAATAAACAATTATGGTTTCGACACTTTTTTAGTGAGGTAATTCCAAAACATAGGTAGGTAACACTAAATAATAATAATAAAATTATGCCCATAGAAACTTTGCCACGTGGCTTTCTTCATAATAACGTGTACGTTGAAGTTTTGCAATTTTCCTCTTTATCACACAATCGGGTATAAAAGAGATTGTTTACATTGATAAGAATCACCATGGAATCAACAACAGTGCCACCTCTTACCACCAAAGTCATTCAAAATCCAAAAATATTGCGAAAACATGCATCGCTAGTTGCAAATAAGGGAAGAATTATGTTCTCAGACGTGGTGGTGACACGGCCAAGGAAGGTGTTTAGTGGTAGAAAATGGAATGCTGTGGACATAGTGATCGTGGTAGCCGTGGCGGCCATGCACTTGTTGTGTGTTTTGGCTCCGTTTACCTTCAACTGGAGAGCTTTATGGGTGGCAGTTGGATTGTATGTGATGACTGGACTTCTTGGTATTACTCTCTCGTTTCATAGAAATTTGTCACATAAAAGTTTTAAGCTTCCCAAATGGCTTGAATATGCATTTGCATATTGTGGTGCTCAAGCTCTTCAGGTAAATATTAAAATATATGTTATTTACTTACAATGTTCAAGAGATCAATTTTTGGTTATTTATAAACGATGAATTCTGTAGGGGAACCCGATCCAATGGGTGAGCACGCATCGGTATCATCATAAGTATACTGATTCTGAGAGAGATCCCCATAGCCCGATCGAAGGATTCTGGTATAGTCACATGAGTTGGTTGTTTGATGGGGAGATCATCATAAAAAAGGTAAGGACAAAAATGAGACGGTTGTCTGTTTAAATTGACATTTGACAAGTTGTACGGTACCTATAAGTTTTTTGTCATATCGTATTTTTCCATATGAGTTGGTTGTTTGATGTCACCATTATAAAAAGGAGAATTAAAACGTCTATTTTAAAGTTCGAGATTTCGTTTATGTACACATAAATCAAGAGTTCCAGAAATGTCCCCTTCAATCACGTGGCCATCGCCTCCGCTTTTCCTACTCGCCCAATGTGTTTGTTCTCTCCAATCAAATAATGCCAGCTGTCCTAAACAGGTCATCCCGATGAGTTTTGTTGAAAAAAAAAGTCATACCTTGAGTTATTGATAACAAATGGCCTACCTATTGGTCAACCTGTTGTCCCGCCTTAAAAGCATGTTGTTTACGACGTGTTTGAATGAGAAATGTCTAGAACTCTTAATTTGTTGGAACATAAATGGAATCTCTCTATATAAAAGGGACATTGTGGAAATTTTCCCTTATAAAAAGGGTAAGGTCCGTAAGGACAAAGTTATACGCACACTAGTGACATAGTATCCATATATATTTGGCATTTGATAAGCTATTTTAGAGCATTCCCAACCCATCCTCTAAAATTATGTGAGGAGGGTTTGTAAATTATAGGGTGTGGTTGTGAGTGTAAATTATAAGTTTGAGAGAGAAAGGGTAGTGATTTTTTGTAAATTTGGGAAAATGTAGTGATTTTTTTGTAAATTATAGAGTGGAGAGATAAAACTGTAATGAAAAAGGTATAAAAAATATTATTTAATTGAATAGGAGAGAGAAATGTAGTGTTTTTTAATGTAATTATATGATATATATGGATATAGGGATAGGGAACAGGATGAGAATGCTTTTATAACTTTTTCGTCATATCAAATATTTTCTATGTTATGATGAAATGCTCATACGGCCACCGCATAGGTGCTATATGAGCCTTTATATCGGATTTTATAGATCTTATAACTTTAATGAAATTGTCTGATGTGACAATGTGGTGTATATAATTTCCTTTAGCGAACTCCTAACATTAGACATTTAATTACCCACCTCACACGTTTTTGTTATAGTGTGGAGAACAAAGCAATGTCAGAGATTTGGAACAACAAACATTTTATAGATTTCTACGAACAACTTACGTTCTACACCCAATTGCCCTAGCCGTTTTTCTATATGCGCTTGGGGGACTACCCTTTATCGTATGGGGAATGGTAGGATACTTATATGCTTTAACTTCAAATTTAAAATCATAACACCATAGGAATTAGAGCAATATATGCAATATGTTCATTATTGTTAAATGTATGTTTGAAAACAGGGAGTAAGGATTGTGTGGGTGTATCACATTACATGGCTAGTGAACTCTGCTTGTCATATTTGGGGAAACCAAGCATGGGACACCGGTGATCTTTCTCGTAACAATTGGTAAGTATTTGTGGTTTTGTTCATAGATGACATTGTAGGAAACCGTTCATAAAATAAACTAAAAGTGAAAATTTTATTAATAATAATCCATATAGCATTACAAGAACAAGAACAAGAAAAGAAAATTACAATATAGAAACCAAATTACAAACATATTAGAAAGAAATAACAAAGCGAGAAACAAGGTGACTGAGGCACGCGTAAAACACGTTTCCCTTAAAACAGATTTTCGGGTCACCCAGGTGAACCCGTCTGTTTCCCAGGGTACAACAGCCTAAGCAGATTGTACTGCCGGAATTAGCCTAGCACCTGACGTTATACCTGAAACAAGAGTGCGTAAAGCAGAGAAATCTAGAAATTCCTTTGGAGTTGTGTGTGGTGTATTGTTCATAAGGTTTTTTCTTATGTTTATCAAAAACACAAACCTCTATCTATATAGTTTCCAAAGCCATGTAAAGAGTCTAGACTAATTCAATACATAATTGAATTTCTCATTCAATGTAATTGAATTGCGAACATTTAAATGGTTTTGTCATGTAGAAATCTTAAGAGTCTCTTCTAGATTATTCCTACACCATTTAAGTTTTACCACACAAACTTAAATATTTGATCTCTCATTTATCTACACTTTATTATTAAATAACAATTATATTAATGATATTAATGATAAATATAATTATATTTAATAATTTCCAACAGACATAATAGTAATCGATGAACATGTAATTGAATAGGTGGGTTGGGATATTGTCATTTGGAGAAGGATGGCACAACAACCATCACGCGTTTGGATACTCGGCTAGACATGGCTTACAATGGTGGCAAATAGATATGACATGGTATATGATCCGTCTTCTCGAGATTATTGGGTTGGCTTTTGATGTCAAGCTGCCAATACCATCTCATATTCAAAGAATGGCTTTCCCTCCCAAGACTTGATCTATGTGGCCCTGAAAAGTGAAAACCACGAGAAGACAAATTCAATTATACATAGGGTACACAAGATATTAGTAAATAATCAAAATCAATTGTCTTATCCGTCAAGCATATTGACTTGAATGTGTTATGCGAGTCTCAACAATTATGAAATAAACACCCTGTGATGACGTCAATAAGGCTTTTTATATATGTATATATATAAAATACAAGTTTGGTTTTAAACTTTGTGTTATAAACTAATCTTCTTCGTGTGACCTTTGTAAGGGAAAATACTTAGAATGTGAATGTCCAAATGCGCAAAGCGGCGAGGGCCTTATTTTAGGGGAAATGGTTAAAATCTTCTAATGTGCAAAGCTGTGTTACCGTCAGTGTTAAAGCCTAAAGGAACCAAAATAGTACGAAATTATTTCTAAAAGTAAAGGCAATGATTATTTCAAATATATGGACAAAGCCTCATGATTTTTTATACATGATCACGTGTTTGTTAATCTAAGTAGTCTCAATCTATCCCTTATCACTACACCAAAAAAACATTACATTTCTTTCTTTTGTAGTTCTGTTTAATTAAATAATATTTTTTTTATACTTTTATCATTACAGTTTTCTCTCTTCATCCTATAATTTACAAAAAAAAATTACTATATTTTTCCCAAATTTACAAAAAATAACTACATTTTCTCTCCCCACCCTATAATTTACGCTCACACCCACTTAAAATCCCACCCTATAATTTACAAACTTCCCTCACAAAAATTTAAGGAATAGGATGAGAATGCTCTAACTGAGATTTGCATGATTTTAATCTAAGAGCATTATTCCTAAGTCAAAATCCGTTCGCACCTAAAAATGCAAACATATTGATATTGAGTATCATGCTGTTTGAGAATTAGTCTCATGTGCCGTCTATGGGCCAAACTCGTTCCTTTCACACTATAAGTACTTAGCTGAAATCTTCACCAAATTTTCCCTCGACCTTTGTTCGATGTTTTCACACCAAGATTCGCGTTTAACCCCTACCTGTTCGCTTAAAGAAAGGGGGGGGGGGGGGGGTTGATAGCAGCTAAAAAGATTTCAAAATTCCAAAATACTTGACTCCGTCCTTAAATTGTTGGTAAAGTTAATTATGGAACATGTATTTTCTACTTGGCTTATGGCGAATCCTTGTGTTCAAAGTTGTATGGTTGTTAATGAAATCATTGTGAATGGCTTATGGCGATCCATATGTGTTAAAGTTGGATGGTTGATAATGAAATCATTGTGAAGTATTGTATATCATATGTGATGTGTTGGTGAAATAATGTGTGTTAAGTAAGTTATATCGTGTATTTTATGTGTTTATATGTCTTGGACACAATTACTTTGAGTGGTTTTACGTTTAAGGAGCTAAATTGGAACATATGAGATGGAATGGAAATGAAGATTTTATTGCATGGAATGATAGAGAATTTGAAGACGAAGACATGGCCAAAAACGGTGCGTAAAACGGAGCTATAACGAAAAAGTTATGGGCAAAACAGTGCGAGGGGGCTGTCACCGTAAAGCAGAGTCTGATGAACGTAGGCTATGGTCCCACCGTAGCTTACGATGGGGAGATCGTAGGCTACGGTGGCCGGGCGAAAAAACGCGATTTTTAGGTATTTTAAGCCAGGTTCAACCCTAGGCCGCCTATGCTTCTTACCACAACATAATTGGACAATTTTGGAGCCTCTTCCCATCATTCTAACACATCCTAATCATCATAATCATCCATGCTATCTTCCATTGAAGAATCAAGAGAGCTAATGAAGATGATTATGCAAGGCTAATCTGCTCGTGACCATCTCCAGGCGTAGGGTTAAGTTGTTTGTTGGATTGTCGGTACTTTAAACCTTAACTTTTGGATTTTGTTTGTGTGCTTGAAAGTGTTTTTTGGTAATCAATTGATTTTCAGTTTATCTGTTAATGATTTGTGGTCATCAACAATTAGGATTGAGTTTTAGTGTCATTGGCCTAGTTATCTTTAACCATATAACTAATGTTTCATCATTACCTAAGATTCACAATCAATTAAATTATTGTTTAGCCGTGTCAATCATTCGGATTAAGTTCTGACGATCAACATAGTCAAACATTTAGTCTTTTGGTTTAACTGATTCAAACAAAGATTATAATCCAATAGGTTTAATTATCTATCCAACTAACTTCAAAACCTGAAACCTGGAGATTGGTTACCTTTTCATAATTGTTTACAAATCAAATTAATAATGTTTTCGTTTAACAAATCTTATAAACTGCTTGACATTGTTTATCTGCCTAGTATAATTAGTTGTTAAGAATTAAACTTGATTAGCACTTTCCACTGGTTTCCTGTGGATTCGACACCCTACTTGTCCTTGCTAGTAAAGGTAATTTATAAATGTTTTTGATTGAACTTTCGACATCGATCAATATGCACAAGGTATCATTAAAACTTGAAATAGTGACACAAAATTTAAATGCAATAAAAAACGATTGCTACGAAACGACCTTTTTTTGTTGTGTATGATAATAAGATTTATCGTTAAGTATTGCATATTGTATAGTTGTTGTCGGCTAACTGAGTAAAACGCTTTTACTCAGGCGTACGTTTTGTTACACAACTATCCTGGAAGACTTAGAAGAGCGGTCGAGGTGTAAAAAGAACAAATTAGGGTTTTCATAGATACACTATTGATGTTTTTGTATTTTGTTTAACTCATTATCATGTTTTACTCAGTCAATGGAATGACGTTTCTAATTAACGCATTAATATAGTAGGGATCGGTGTGGCGGAGCCAGAAAATTTTTTCTATGGGTTCGAGATTTTTTGATGCTTGGAGTCAAAGTTTTCGGACCCAAATGGGTCGAGTTGGTCATTCAGTGAGATAAATAAAATACATTATCACTATAATAAATATACATAGTCAACATTCAGTAAAATACAAAGTTATATTTAATAAAAATATATTACATATTACAACTGTTCCCTACATATTTTTATGTTTTGAAAACGATTTATAACATCTTCAATCGTGATTTCAAAAAACAACTCAGTTTCAATATAAGAAATGCAAGCATCATATAAGGTGTCACCCATCTATGTAAAATCTAATAAAGATTCGTGGATTGAAGGCTTGAAGCAATCAAAGAAAGAATGGGCCGGCCGGCCGTTGTTGTCGTCTGGTTGAAGTCCGGTAGGTAAAGCGATGGTTGAAGCTTCAAGGCAAACTGGCGAAGGCAATGGTTGTTTTGGCCGATAGAGAAATAATTTATCAGCCGCTGAGGCGATAAGTGTTGTTTTTGTTCTTTTATTTAATTTGTACTTGGGGATTATGTCTAACTAAGAATGTTAATTATGTTGGA
Organism: Bidens hawaiensis; assembly: GCF_021521415.1. NCBI lineage: Eukaryota > Viridiplantae > Streptophyta > Magnoliopsida > Asterales > Asteraceae > Bidens > Bidens hawaiensis. The sequence continues at coordinate 90,031 of NW_027491665.1, read as the reverse complement.
TTTACTAGGCAATTCAATGAATAATTTGAATATTTTTTTATTATCTATACATGGGTTGTTATTGGTCCATTTAGCTTGTTAGCAATTTTAAAGTTTTTTATATTTTATAAAAAGTATATTCATTACTAAAATTTTTTATGTGTTTGAATACTTTTTTTAAAACGATACCGGGTTCGTTAGCTGAAAAAGAATGGGTTCGCTCGTTGGCTCGATACTATATGTTATATATAAAATAAAAAAAAGACCGGGTTCGACCGAACCCGGTTGCCACAATGTGGCTCCGCTAACTCGGCCAACAATCAAGTGGTAGTGGTTGTGGTGTCCGTTTTGTTAGGGCGTCGATGATGACAAGCCACAGATGGTAACAATTTAATGATAGATTCTAGTTCCTTTATACTTAAAAGTACCTTTCAAAACCCTTTCATTGATCAGTTATTACAAGTCCAATTCCTTAACAAATTTCATTTCCTTTTGAGAGAATCGTGCAAAAACCAATTCTTGAGAACATATAGAGTTGTTAAAGTTTAAGACAACAACTAGAATCTAACTTCTAACTATGCTATTAAAGCAACACAAGTTGTTTACATGACATTTAACTAGATATTCCACATCAAATACAAAGTAGATACCATGTCACTAATTCTTATTATATTACGACCATGACCCGTAAGGCTTTATAAAATTTTGAAAAATAAATTATTATGTGATACGGGTTTCTAACCCAAGACCTCATGTTTCAAAGCAAATGTGCTTACCAACTCTATTAATATGGAAATTGTGTTTGATTTCTTGAGTTAACATATATAAATGTGATTTCTATATAAAACTAAAATTATATTTAATTGTTTGCATTTGCATAATTCACAATATCACATTGCCTTCTCATATCTCTTTAATACAACCATTTAAAATTGTTCATTGTTTCTCTCCTTATTTTAGAATATAATATATTTTTATTTATTTTCTTTTAAAATAAAACCTTAGTCTTTGTAAATTTAGTTTTTAAATATGTGACAACATTTTGTTGTAAATATCATTTTTATCACACAATATTTAATATAACGATATCGGTATGAATGTTTTATTTTAAATAAATCAAATATCAAGATTTTGTTTTCAACTTAAAATTATAATAATAATAATAATCTAATGCCATAATGTATAAACCTCACAACCATAGAGAGTTTACCACGTGGATATCATCATAATTACGTGTTGAAGTTTTGCAGCTAGTATTTCCTCTTCATCGGGTATAAGATAGAATCGTCACATTGATAATAATCACATTAATAATTAGCATCACCAATGGCATCAATATCTCCACCTCTTACCGCCAAGTTCATTCCAAAACCAAAATTCTCACCGTCTCGCACAACAACTAGCACCCAAGAACACATGCATCGCGAATTGTGACGGTGGGAAGGGAAGAATTATGTTCTCATACGTGGTGGTGACACGGCCTAGGAAGGTGTTTAGTGGTACAAAATGGAATGCTGTGGGCATAGTGACCGCGGTAGCTGTGGCGGCCATGCACTTGTTGTGTGTTTTGGCTCCGTTTACGTTCAACTGGAGAGCTTTATGGGTGGCTGTAGGGTTGCATGTGGTGACCGGACTTCTTGGCATTACTCTCTCGTTTCATAGAAATCTGTCACATAAAAGTTTTAAGCTTCCCAAATGGCTTGAATATGCATTTGCATATTGTGGTCTTCATGCTCTTCAGGTAATTAATATTAATATTTTATTTCCAATATTCAGGAGGTCAATTTTTGGTTATTATAAACGATGAATTCTGTAGGGGAACCCGATCGAGTGGGTGAGCACACATCGGTGTCATCATAAGTATATTGATTCTGAGAGAGATCCCCATAGCCCGATCGGAGGATTCTGGTTTAGTCATATGAGTTGGATGTTTGATGCGGACACCTTTACAAAAAGGGTGAGGTCAAAGTTACATATACACCATTATTAACATAGCATTCATATATCATTGACATATCACAAGTCACAAAGTCCGTATGACTCTTCGTCAAATCATATTTTTCCTATGAACAGTGATGAAACGGGGGGAAGGGGTTGAAATTTGACTGATGTGATAGTGTGGCGTGTTAGAAGTCATATGTCCCATATGATGTGAAAGTATGTGCCATCCCGTATGTTGTAACATGAGTTTGCAAAAGTCATGAGTTGTATAGCGTCATACAGCCCACATGGACTAGCACACATGCTGACGTGCATATTTAAGGGTGTATATAATTTTGTTCACTAATTCGTTACATTACGCATATGATTACCCGCTTGATCACATGTTATTGTTACAGAGCAGAGAACATCTCAATGTCAGAGATTTGGAGCAACAACCATTTTATAGATTTCTTTGAACAACTTACTTTGTACACCCAATCGTTCTAGCCTTTTTCTATATGCAATTGGGGGACTACCCTTTATCGTATGGGGAATGGTAGTACGCTTGTATGCTTTAACTTCAGATTTAAAATTTCGTAACCAAAGATACGAGAACGATATATGCATGCTCGTTATTGTTCAATACCAATGTATGTTTGTTTGATAACAGGGAATGAGGACAGTGTGGATGTATCACATTACTTGGTTGGTGAACTCAGCTTGTCATATATGGGAACCCCAAGCATGGGACACCGGTGATCTTTCTCGTAATAATTGGTAAGAATTTGTGGTTTTGATCATAGATGACTATAAACGTAATCAATGAACATGGAACTGAACAGGTGGGTGGGGATACTAGCATTTGGAGAAGGACGACACTGTCGGAATTATGGACCGGTTCGGGTTAATCAATACGGCCAACCGGGTTATGACCCGTGAGAGTTACACCGTGAGGTAACGAGCCATTGACCCGCTTAAGTTAGTTAACCGGGTTAGATACTTTAACGAGATGAAATTACATGGAGCGGGCTTTGGAACAAGAAGTGGACTTGTTGGCCTATTAGGTTTATAACTAACTAAGTTGGTTAAACCTAATGATAGGTTGTATAAACACATGATGTTTTATTAACCCTAAGCCAATTAACAAGTCCTTATTCCTTCCTCCACCCAAGCCGCCGCCGGCCACCTGACCACTGCCGTTGCCCAGCCGTGACCGGCTGCTGCTCACCGCCGCTGCTGCTGTCACTGCTGCCGCCGCCGCTGTCCGCACACCACCACCGCTGCTGGGTTGCCGTCGTGCACCGCACCGTTGGTCGTTGGATCTCGTTGTGTCACCTAGCTCGGTTCGTTAGCCTACGGTGTCTCAACCGGTTAATTATTAACCGAGGTAAACTTAAATATGTCATTAGTTTAATTATATATTTAATGTTTTGACTCGTACTCGTATTGTCTGTAACCGGATCCTGTCGGGTTTAGTTTCGGTGCCGATTAATTATATCCATTTCTCTGCGTATAACTATAATTAATAAGATTAATTATTATTAACCACGTTTATTGAACCGGTTTTAATAAATAAAATTTTAACTAATTACCACTGAAACCCAACAGTGGTATCCGAGCCTTGGTTACAACATACGAGTCGAATCCGGTATTTCCATCGGTTCTACATCATAAACTTCAAGGTAGTTGACGTTTTTTGATCTAGATAAAATATTAGGGCAATTTTAGTTTGGTCAAAAATTTTATTTATTTTATTTGACCAAAATATTGCCCGACTTATTTTTCGTTGAATATGTAAATCTGGCCCGACCTTGTTTGTTTGGTTGAATGATTTTATTTTGGCCATATGGATGGTTCAAAAGTTGTATTTAGTTTTCGGTTTTATTTTATGGTTTTTGGCCACTTTGATGGTTCAAAATTGTAATAAATAGGGTTTAGTTTTTCATTACTTGTATTAGTGTAATTTTGTAATGAAGAAGACCCAAAGGAAACCGAGGAAGAGGACAAGCTCATGGAGTTCTTGAAGTAAGTGGGAGTTACCAAAGATGACGGGATGCACCAAAAGTCTATCCTTGTGGTTGTTTTGGTTGTGACCCCTTGACCCGATTGATCTTGCTAATAGGCTCTAGCAAAGTCAATCACTAATCTTGGCCATTTATGATTTACATATTCTGTTTGCTATTTTGGTTGCTTGCTTTATAATACCACCAACCTAATACCAAATATATTAAAATAAATTAACCAATCAAGTTTTGCAAAATTCAACTAAATTTAATTTTCCATAACAAATAACTTAATAGGTAAAACTATTAACTTAAAATTGGTTGGTATTATCACGACAAACTTAGTTTTAATAGGTTATACAAAACTAAGTGTCCTGAGAGATGAAAGGGTTCATCAAGTTGTCTCGATCAATAAAGTAAAACTGGACTTTTACTCTATTCGGTAATATTTAAAATTAATCCCAAATTAAATCAATAATCTATGCCATCCTACTATAAGTCACACTTGAGGCATACTGCGAAATTTCAAGTGTTTGGAGCTACAGCACCGCACTTGATTTCTAGCCTATCCCTTCAAGGTGAAAGGGTTTCGTTGACACATCCGGCTCTTTTTACAAGTGACTATACTAGGGCGACTATCACTTTACTCTCTTGTTACGTGCTACAGCTGTCTGGAGACTAAGGTGGGCATAGATGAGGCTAAACGTATCTACTTAGGCAAATGTTGTCTTAACAGGCCTCATAAACGAGAGTTGTGCTCTATTCACAATTGGCAATCGTTGTCTGTCTGCCTAACCACTTACTAATGTTGTGTGCTACAGCTGCCATTTGTAACTGGAAGCCAGATTCTCAAGTTCCTATTTACTAATGTTATTGGGTCATTAATAATAGGATTAAAACATCGAAAATACTAATAAAATTTACTTTTGCTTATTTTAAATAGATGTCTACTGATAATAACTCCTCATTCACTCTCAAGGCTATCATTGAGAAAGAAAAGTTGAATGGCACCAACTTTCTTAAGTGGCACCGCAACTTAGGACTTGTTCTCAAGATGGCAAAGAAGCACTATGTTCTCGATGGACCTGTTCCAACCAAGCCTGAAAACAATACTGCTGATGCCAAGAGGGTTCTTGACAAGCATATGGACGACTCGGCTGAAGTCGCCTGTATCATGCTAGCCACCATGTCTTACGAGCTTGCAAAAGGCTTGGAATATTTTGGTGCCTATGAGATGCTTGAGCAACTCAAGGGCATGTTCCAGAAACAAGCCCGTCAAGAACTCTATGACACCATGAAGCAGCTTATCAGCTGCCGAATGGAACAGGGATCACCTGTTAGTGCGCATGTCGTCAAGATGAAAGGGTACATCAAACAACTAAGGAAACTTGATTATCCCCTGTTAGATGAAATGGCAGCGGATTTCATCCTGAACTCTCTTCCCAGCTCTTACGACCAGTTCGTAATGAATTTCTATATGAATGGCTGGGTGAAGACAGTGCCGGAGCTTCATGGAATGCTCAAGACGACTGAGATGAATATTCCCGCTAAAATCAATCAAGTACTTATGGTTCGATCTGCTGGTGTTGTCAAGCCTAAACCCAAGAACTAGGGTCATAACGGTAAAGGTAAGAAGAAGGTTACTGTTGCTGCCAGGAATGCCACCAACACTAAGAAAGGTGTTGCAAAGGTACCACCGTCGCCTCCTGAGGAGCGCCAGTGCTACAAGTGCAACAAAATGGGACACTGGAAACGTAACTGTCCCGACTACCTTGCTGAGCTGAAAAGGCAGAGGACCAATGGTGAAAGCTCCTCTAAAGGAGCCTGAAAACTGGAAGAAACTGAAACAAGGCAGCATGGAACTCATCGTTGGTGATGGGAAGAGAGTCCCAGTTCTTGCAATTGGCACATATCGTTTTGCTTGTCCGTCTGGCCTTGTAGTTACTTTGGATAACTGTTTGTTTGCACCTGGTTTGACCAGAAACATTATTTCAGTTTCTTTACTATTTGAACAAGGATTTAAATACGTTTTTAATAGTAATGTTATTTCTGCCTACTTGAATGATATCTTTTATTTTGAGGCTAAACCTCGAAATGATATTTATGAGTTTGATGTTCAAATAAACAATAATGTATATAATCTTTCTAAACTTATCAGATCTGGCATCAATGATACATTTCTATGGCATTGCCGACTTGGCCACATAAGCAAAGCACGAGTTAAGAGACTCCAATCCGAAGGGATTCTTGAATCCACAGGACCAGACTCTTTTGATGACTGCGAATCCTGCTTAGCTGGCAAACTCGCCAAAGGCTCCTTCACTCATAAGAATGAACGAGTAAAGGATCTGCTTGGCATCATACATACTGATGTATGCGGTCCCTTCAGAACCATGTCTAGGAATCATGAAAGATATTTCGTTTCTTTTATTGACGATTACAGTCGATATGCCTATGTGTATCTCATGAAACACAAGCATGAAACCTTTGAAAAGTTTAAAGAGTTTCAAAACGAAACGGAAACCAACTCGGGAAAACCATCAAAATGCTTTGATTAGATCGAGGCGGAGAGTATCTCAGCTCAGAATTCATACATCATCTGAAAGAGCGTGGAATTGTTTCACAGCTCACTCCACCCGGCACACCCCAACACAATGGCGTGAGCGAGAGGAGAAATCGAACCTTGCTAAACATGGTCCGATCAATGATGTGTAGAACTAACTTGCCTCACTCCTTTTGGAGCTTTGCCCTTTTGACTGCCGCCCGCATTGTCAATCTGGCTCAAACTAAAAAGGTAAGCAAAACCCCATATGAGATACGGCATGGGCAAAAACCCAGTTTGTCTTTCCTTAGAGTATGGGGATGTAATGCTTATGTCACTAGTGATTCTGACAATAAGCTCGATCATCGCGGCGTAAAAGTTGTTTTCGTCGGATACTATAATGATGTAGTCTAAAATATACATATTATTATATATATTCCTTATACTTTTGGATCCTTTTGAGCCAAGTTTTTATTGAATATTATTATTAGTTGGTTCATATTTAGATTTTAACGTTTTTATGAGACAATGAGCTAAAATAGAATATTTTTATTGAACTTGAGATCAATGAGTAAAACTTCAAGAATATTTGTTTACCATGATTGTTATTTTTCTTAGAATTAATTTCATGTTATTCATCTTAAATTAATTACTTAAATAATAAACATAATATATTTAAAAATCAATTATGGGCCGTCCACTTCTTTACTTTGAACCAAATGTGTTTAAACTTGAATTTAATAAGATTTCTTTATAATATATGGATTGGTATTGCAGCCCAAACGAAGATGGGTTTTTAACAAGATTTGAAAGTAGGTCAAGTGGGCAGGAAACTTTGACTTGAAGAAAAGTCCACGGCCAAAGAAAGGGACATATAAAAACAAGAGTTTGGTTTTTTATAAAAGGGGTTTTCGACATTAGTTATATTTATTTTGGATAGAGGCTGCCGTGGGTTATAGTGAGACGCAAGATCGGAACAGAAGGAAGCCGAAAAAGAAAAAAAGAAAACCTTGGTTCAACCAAATAGCATACGGGTTCAATACCTACTCATCCAAGCATCTTTATTATTTGGTTTGAATTCATTATTTTTGTCATGAATTTATTACTTGAACCTATTTATTTTCTTTTGTTCGTTTGTATGGTTATAAGCTAAACCCATAGACCGCCTAGGTTATGATGAACCTACTTTAATGTTTTGTTTTGACTTGGGATTATTTATTGTTATGGTTTTTATGGTTTAGTAAAAGATTTACTTATATTAAATTGATGCGTATGAATGCTTATGATTGTTTGATGAGTTTTATTCCATAGCTTTCCTTGATCATTGTTTGTCATATGATAAGATTGCTATTAGGTCGATTACTTTGTGTTCTTGATTATTTTATGATTGATGTCATGATAAGATCATAGGAATAATATTGTCAAATAAACCTAAGTGTGCTGCTAACCTAAAATCTGTAAAGTGCTAGGTTATTGATAGATCTTTATTATTTAATCTTGCTAAATTTAGTTCTTCGTAAGGAGTCCGTTTAGGGTTGATTATTTATTATTGTCTATTAAGTCAATTAAATATTTTAAATTGCCTTTGATTTCCGCGCTGTAAGGTAGGATTTCGTATAAAGGAACTATATCATAGTTAATTAGGTGATCGTAAGGGAACTTGATTTTTAATACTGGTGTGCGTTAAAACTTGTTATAAACCCATAGGTGTCTCTTGAGAAGGGTCAGGGGTCCTGCTCGGGTTTTCTTTTAAGTGTCTATTTTACGATCCCAGTCCATAACTAAATATTTTCCCGGGTTAATTCATTACTGAAATTTAGGGGATTCTAGCCTAGGTAGTTTTCTCATCATCATCTTATTTTCACAACAAACTTTGTTTTCGTTTAAATTACTTATTTTCTTAATTAGTTTTTAATTATAGTATTAAATTAGTTTTTTTAATAAACCCCCCCCCCCCCCCCAAATAAATATAACTAATTAGTCGTGTTTTGTAGTCAAGTCTAATTAGCTAATAAACGTAATTTAGAGAGTCTCGTGGGTTCGATATCCGGACTTACTTAGCTTTACTAGAGTCGATCGGTTCACTTGCCGGTTAGTAGTTTAGTCGAGTTTTAGAGAGTCTAGAGTATTACTTAGTGTTTATTTTTAGTTAATTTAGTTAATAAATATTAAACTACTTCAAGCACATCATATAACCAAAGCGGATATTATTTCTTCCATCCTGATACAAATGTGATTTCTATCAAAAGGAATGGCCACTTTCTCGAGAAGGAAATTCTCGATCGAGGAACTGGAGATAATATTGTCGATCTTGAAGAAATTCAAGAAATAAAAACTACCACTAAGGAAGTTGGAACGTCTGATCAACAAGTTGTTGTTGCTGATACATCGGACATGAACACAAGCGTTCGTAGAAGTAATAGGACTCGCGTACCAAACTCTAAATACCTATGGCATCTAGATGGTCCCGAGGTCCTCTTAGTAGCCGAGTCAAGCGACGAACCTACTAATTACAAATCTGCTATCTTATATCCGGAATCTGAGAAATGGCAAGATGCCATAAACGCCGAGATGCAATTTATGCGTGACAATCAAGTCCGGAACTTGGTTGAGCTACCCCCCGAGTGTCGGGCAGTAGGGAGCAAGTGGATTTTCAAGAAGAAAACTGACATGCATGGAAATGTGCAGACTTATAAAGCACGGCTAGTCGCGAAAGGTTTTACTCAAACTCAGGGTATTGACTATGATGAAACCTTCTTGCCCGTTGCTATGACTAAGTCGATAAGGATATTACTTTCCATAGCCGCGTACTATGACTACGAGATATGGCAAATGCATGTCAAAACTGCTTTTCTTAATGGACATCTTTCTGAAGATGTCTATATGGTTCAGCCTGAAGGTTTTGTCGATCCTAAATATCCTAAAAGGGTGTGCAAACTGAATAAGTCTATTTATGAACTTAAACAGGCATCTCGCAGCTGGAATCTTCATTTTGATGAGAAAATCAAAGAGTTTGGTTTTATCAAAAATGAAGATGAGCCTTGTGTTTACAGAAAGGAAAGTGGGAGCACTATATCATTTCTCATCCTGTATGTGGATGACATACTAATCATTGGAAACAACATCCCTATGCTTAAGGAATTTAAGAACTGGTTGGGCTTTTGTTTCGCAATGAAAGATCTTGATGAAGCTGCTTATATTCTAGGAATTAAGATCTACCGAGATAGGTCTAAGTGGCTTCTAGGGCTGAGTCAAAGTACATACATAGATAAAGTAATGGCACGCTTCTCTATGGACAACTCCAAGAAAGGAGCTCTCCCTATGGCTAAAGGAACCGTGTTGAACAAATCACAGTCTCCGGCAACGAACATTGAAACTAAGCACATGCAAGCAATTCCATATGCTTCAGCGATTGGTTCTATCATGTATGCTATGTTATGTACTAGACCTGACGTCTCGTATTCACTGAGCATGACTAGTCGTTTTCAGCAGAACCCTGGCATTGCCCACTGGACTGCTGTAAAGAACATTCAAAGGTACCTGAAGGGACGAAAGACATGTTCTTGGTGTTTGGAGGAGTGGAAGAAGAACTCACTGTAAGGTGTTACACTGATGCTAGCTTCCAGAATGACGGAGATGTTTCTCGCTCATAATCTGCTTGGATGAAGAAATTCATAGCCCACCTCGATCTGGTTCCAAGTTTTTTGAAACCGATCGACGTAATATGTGATAACACAAGAGTCATTGCTCAAGCCAAAGAGCTCATATCTCAACACAGGGCCAAGCACATTCTAAGTAAGTTCCACTATATACAAGATATACTGGAACGAGGAGACATCATAATAAGCAAAGTAGACATTGATCAAAACCTAGCTGACCCGTTCACTAAACCGATGACTCAGGATAAGCATGATCATCATAGAGATGCTATCGGTCTTAGATTAGCTAGTAGTTTGTTTTGATTTAGTATTTGGATGTGTTAACATTTAAACAGTTATACTTTTGAGTTCTCTTTTGATTTAATGGTTAAATGCAAATGTTGAATAATATAACTGTGTTTGATTTTAATACGTTTAATCCATGAATATTGTATTCTAAATTATCCGTAGTCGGTCAGACTCGTGGAAACGACTCTGAATTAAGACTATTCTGACTTTGGACTCAAGGAGTTGACTTCCAAACTCACAGACCTCATTATGAATGACGTTGGATGTATGATGTGGTCTAAAATATACATACTATTAAATAAATATTTTCTACACTTTAAACTGTTTGAGTTAGTTTTATTGAATAATACTCCTAACTGGTTCACATTCAAATTATAATGGCTTTAAATGACTAAGAACTAGTTAGAAGTAAACTTGTGATACTATGATAATAAATTATATTCATAATATTCTTAAATATTACAAATGCATATGCCACTTTTAACTCACGTAAGTTATTTTTAGATGAAAATATTATTTTAATCAATTAATTCATTTGTTTATGTAGGAAATTGATGTGATGTATCTCCAGGTCTTCGAAATAATTTAGTTGGTCAAAAGACAATATGTTAAGCTTGAAATTTTGTGTGGTCCATGATTGATCACGTTTGTTGTCTGGTAGTTAATAAAAAAAAAAAGCATATGGCAATTTAAGTGAATTAAAAGAAAGCATTGGGCTTGGGCCGTAGACATCATTGAGGCGGTTGTGATAATTAAAAAAAGAGAGATGCCAAGGGTTATAAAAACTGTGAGGAGACACGGACAGAAAGTCGGACGCCAATCAAGAGGAGGGTTTCGACAAAAGGCCAGCCGCAAGGAAGAAGAGAAAAAAAGAAAGAAAGGAAGCCTTTGGTCCGAGCAGAGAGCGTTAGGGTTCAACAACCACTCATCCAAAAATTCTTATTATTCGGCTTGAATTTATTATTTTCGTCATGAATTCATTATTTGAACTTACTTATTTTCTTTTGTTCTTGAGTATGGTTGTTGGCTAAACCCCTAAACCACCTAGGTTTATGATGAACTTTTGTTGACGGTGGATTTTAGTTTGGACTTTGCTTTTGTTATTGTTTATGTTTAAGTAAAAGGTTTATCGTTATTTCTTCGATGCATATGTGTGTTTAGGATTGTTTGGTGAATTTTATTGTTTCACAGTTTCCTTGGTGATTGTTTGTCATATAATAGGATTCTGTTAGGTCATCTACTGTGTGTTTTTGACTAGTTTATGGTTGATTTGCAATAAAGCCATAGGAACAATATTAATAAATCAAATAGACCAAAGTGTGCTGCTAATCTAAATAGCTGAGAGATGATAGATTATATGATAAGTCTTGGTTGTTTAAGATTGCTAGATTTAGTTCTTCGTAAGGAGAACGTCTAGGTTTGATTTTTCAGCCTTGTTTATTTAGTCGAGTGAATGCATTAAACTACCTTTGATTTCCGCGCTGTAAGGTAGGATTTCATTTGGAGGTACTTGTCATAAAATAAGTTAGCGACCGTAAGGGAGTCTAATTAAACTGGTATTTTTAAGAACTTAAGAGAAATCCATAGGTGTCGTCTTGAGAAGGGTCAGGGGTCCTGTTCAGGTTTTCTTTAAGTGAAGATTTTATGATCTCAGTTCCATAACATGCATTTTCCAACTAATTGACAATTGATACATTAGGGATTCTAGTCTAGGTGGTTGCTCATCATCATCTGAATTAAGCCCAAGTTCTAAGTTTAGTCATCTTTAGTTTTTAATTAGTTTAAATTGGTTTAAAATTAGTTTATTAGTAAAACCCCCTCAAAATAATAATAAATAAATAGCCGTGTTTGTAGTTAAGTCTAATTTAGCTAGTTAACGTAATTAAAAGAGTCTCGTGGGTTCGATATCCGGACTTACTTAACTGTACTAGGGTCGACCGGTTCACTTGCTGGTTAGTAGTTTAGTTAAGTTTAAGAGTCTAGAATTTATTACTTAGTGTCTAGATTAGCGTGTTTTTATATAACTACTTTTAGCACATCAATGTAACTCGCATCAAATCATCTTCATGGATCTTAGTTATAAGATGTTTTGATATTGGCATACTCATTTAGTATCCTTAGACCTGAGATACATATTAGAACTTTCGTTTACTAAAGGCTATTCTTTGATCAGTGTCAACCGCTGTCGCGTAACTGCCAGCTATAAAGGCATTGGTTGGGAATAATCTGAAGTTCAGTGGGAGTTGTATGTAATAAAGATGGAATTCTGTACTCTTACATGATATGTAACAGTTAGACATCTTGGCGCCCTCGTTGATTCAAACTGGTAAAGTGTGAGACCTCACCCAAACTAACTGTGTGTTTGATTGGACCACGTTGACTCTTGATCGAGAAATATAATGATTGAACGCCATATGAAATTGAACATGATCCATGTCTCATTGTTCAATTGATGTCTTATACAGAAAGGATAGATGACAACAATTACCATAAATTCGTTATCTTGCAATAGTGTATTCCAAGATTATTTTGGTTAATGAATTTAAAATGATATAACCTGTTGGGGGCAGCTATGTGTAGCTAGAGCACCGCTGGTTGTAAGTATTGAGTAACTTAACCAGAAACCGTCCAAGTGGGAGACTGTTAGAATTATGAACCGGTTCAGGTTAATCAACACGGCCAACCGGGTTATGACCCGTGAGAGTTACACCGTGAGGTAACGAGCCATTGACCCGCTTAAGTTAGTTAACCGGGTTAGATACTTTAACGAGATGAAATTACATGGAGTGGGCTTTGGAACAAGAAGTGGACTTGTTGGCCTATTAGGTTTATAACTAACTAAGTTGGTTTAACCTAATGATAGGTTATATAAACACATGATGTTTTATTAACCCTAAGCCAATTAACAAGTCCTTATTCCTTCCTCCACCCAAGCCGCCGCCGGCCACCTGACCACCGCCGTTGCCCAGCCGTGACCGGCTGCTGCTCACCGCCGCCGCTGCTGTCACTGCTACCGCCGCTGCTGTCCGCACACCACCACCGCTGCTGGGTTGCCGTCGTGCACCGCACCGTTGGTTGTTGGATCTCGTTGTGTCACCTAGCTCGGTTCGCTAGCCTTCGGTGTCTCAACCGGTTAATTATTAACCGAGGTAAACTTAAATATGTCATTAGTTTAATTATATATTTAATGTTTTGACTCGTACTCGTATTGTCTGTAACCGGATCCTGTCGGGTTTAGTTTCGGTGCCGATTAATTATATCCATTCCGCAACGTATAACTATAATTAATAAGATTAATTATTATTAACCACGTTTATTGAACCAGTTTTAATAAATAAAATTTTAACTAATCACCACTGAAACCCAACAGGCACAACAACCATCATGCATTTGGGTATTCGGCTAGGCATGGGTTAGAATGGTGGCAGATAGATATGACATGGTATATGATACGTCTTCTTGAGATTATTGGGTTGGCTAGTGACGTCAAGCTGCCAAACCCATCTCATATTCAACGAATGTCATTCCCTCCTGAAACTTGATTTATGCGGCTTTGAAAAATGAATACCACGAGAGTGGCATAATTCATCTATACAATATCATCAATAGTAACTGTCTAGATAATCAAAAGTGTTATATGAGTCTCGACGGATGTTATGTCATCGTTCCCATATGAAAATGCTGTTCAAAATTAGGATTATAAGTTATAACCTAAATAACCATATACCGATGAAACTACACGTACAGATCAAGAACATCAATTAATTGTGTTACTAGCTCCACCTTTCACCGCCAAAGTAGTTTCAAAACCTTACCACCATAGAAGACACAAATATGTAATCTGTCAATGTGACATCAGTATCATATGTAACATGTGTGAACTTTACATACATCTCCTTTTATCTATTATATATCTCATATTCACATTTATTTAGTCATATGCTTGTTATAGTATCAGGGTTGAAACTATGTTATTGGTCCGGTGTTAGGTACTTAGGTGACACTGATATTTTTCACATGTTATATTTGTATCCAAACATTCGAGTGACATGGTATATCTTCTAACGAAGAGACATGTGAGAAAGTTACCATCACAATTATGACAAAGAAATTGAATCCGATGGCATTTAAATCAAATATAAAATCTTAATGAATAAGCGAATAATAAATTAATAAAACGACATATAAATTACATAATCTGACCTCGATCAATAAATCTAAATAAAAAAAATTATTATAAATTTAAAGTTGTATCACTATCTAGCATGAATTAAATCAGAGTGCTTATGTTATTATGGGGTGTATAATTAGAGTTAATGACCCAACCAGGTAAAAGGTTCTCGAACATGTGAAGATAGAAATATGGTGACAACTCAATGTTCCGGATCGGTTATCGAACACATCTCTTTAGGGGTATTCTACGGGCTTCAACCTTTTAAATCTTGACTCGAAACCCAACCTAAACTAGTTTTATACCCGTCAGGTGGACGGATAGTTTAATACCATAATAGCAAAACTAATTTTCTATAAATTCTAAACGGAAACACTAATGCCATCTAATGGCTTCAATAAGACATGATTTGCCAGCTTCTCAATTTCTTGATTAACCTTGTCCAGCACTAGCATCAAACACTTTTCTGTTGACACGCCCATAAAAGGTCCCATCAAGATATTCTTCTAAGAAACCTTAAATTTTCATATAAAACAATAGGGGTGTTAATAAGAGGTAAAAAATCAAAATTAAGTTGATCAACTAAAAGATGCAGGAAGAAAAGAGATATAAATGATATTAACCCATACCTTAAATAGAGGACCAAGAAGCCCACCATTATGAATTTTTGGTATGTAGCTACTCATTCATCATCAAAAGATTCAAATAACTGTAACATTTAACTCAGCTTTGGTATCCTGCAAATGCTCACAAACATGTAATGAAAAATAAACTAACTACTAAACTATAAATTAACCTCAACAATAACTTATGGGACTATTGCCTGCTTAATGCACACAAAAGCTACAGATTCAATGCTGAAAGTTCAACATTAAGCTTGAGATCTGTTGGTTCTTAGGATCATGAGACACTAATTCTTTTTTTGTTTTCTTTAAAATAAAAAAAACGCCATTTTTTCTTCATCAAATGTATACAAAAACCTATCAGAATTACACTTGCAGCTAGCTGCAGAAAAAAGACTCCAGTGAATATAAGAATTAGTGTGAATCAATCAGATAAGATACATATTTGATATAGCGGAATCCTTTGCTGCAAACAATGGCATCAGGGTCATCAACACATTCTTTCATCTATATAATCTTAAGCTTTTTGATCATGCATAACTAACCTTATAATTACTAATTACCTCAGGGATGTTTTTCTCATCAAAAAAAGTTGGTGATATACAAAATCAAAATGGGTTGAAATTGCCAAGTAGTCTACGACTGGTTGATCAGATCAGGGACTTTATCATCGCAGAGCTAGTTTACATACATGGAATAATGCACCATGAACCAAAAAGTTATCCAAAACAGTTTCTTAAAAAACGTGTGGTTCTGCATTCTATTGTAACTCATTAGAAAACAATATTGATATATAGGTCCGTTAAAAGTAGAGAAACTTAAGACTTCCAAGTTTGACTAAAGATCATACCAACCATGCCATCTCTCTTTTTCTCTTTACTATATAACAGATATTCTTTTATTTAAAGCCAATATCAATAAAAAATCAAAAGGACCATTACAAACCCAAAAGTGTAACTTGCAAAACTAATAAAACATAAATTGAGATTAAACATGGTATTAAACCTTGATAAGAGCCTCTTGTAAGTTTTTAGCCTGGTCGAGATTGCACTTCACCTGATCAAATATTTTTAATATTAAAATTGATTATATTAGACAACAGATCAAAACTTGGCATAAATAAACGATTTTTAATAACTAAACACGGTATTCCAATTGAATGGATTGCTTACTTGCAGAAGTTTTATCAAAGCTCTAGGAGGCAGTTTTTCGGATCCGCGATCTCTAATGATATAGTAAAGCAATCGGAATTGAATATCCTGACCAAATAACTTTAAACTTCCTTTGGTCACAAGAATGAATTAGAACCACCTCGTATCAGAATGATGAATATAAAAAGTTCCAACTATTGAGAAACCAAACACATAAATCAAGGAAAATGATTAACTTTATTAATCATTTAACGACAAAGCAGAGTGAGGTGGTTACACGCGACGTGGTAAGGAAAAAATGGGTCTTCAAAAACTGAAAATAACTTCTGCTTTTAGAAGGTATTTTTGGACTTTAAAGGGTCCAGATTGCATTTCAGAGTGATCTAACGGTTGTAATTGTTTCAAAAGTTGGTTACATACATGGGGAACAATATATTATATAATTTCTCATGGGTTTTATGGGTTCAGATAATTTGGGCGTGGGGTTTTTTCGAAGTTAGGTTAATCGAGTTTCGACTATCCTAGAAAAAAACCAAACAAATATAAAACACTTCAATGCTAAAATTAAAACAGTATATCCTTCTTTGTTCGTAACGTAAATGACCAAATAATAAACCAATATAACCTGATAAAAATTCAAAAGACGAGTAAAACAAACGCCAACCATAATCGTCTTCAATCATGCGTGATTTGGTTGTTTGATTGCAGTTGTTATTAGTCATAAACGGTAAACATAAATTAACAATAAACAATCGATCCATAATAGGTGCAATAACGATAGCGATTAGGGCCAAAATCTTATAACATTAGAGTCTAAGGCTTAACCTATTATTATACCTAAAAGTATATTTGGTTTTAAAATTAAACTTTTATTTAGAAGTTTCGGGTTGACCCGAAACCCATAAATCATACCCAAAAACCAACCTGAATTACTTCGGTTCAGATTCGGGTTAGGTTTTTCTCGGGTTCAGGTTTTTAGAGTCTGGTTCGGGTATGAATTTTCTCGGGTTGGGTTTAAGATAAAAATGACAGCCATACATCTCTTTATCGGTTCAGCTAGATAACCCTAAACCCGTTCGGCCCATTACGCGTCGATCCATAGCATGAACCGAGATGGTGTCCGACTCAATTTGGACTTCAAAAGCCCCAAACCCGTTCGATCCATTACACGTGAGCCAACTCTTAATAACAAAGAAGCTTGTTTGTTAAAACGGTTATATAACCACTTCCAGTTAGTCCACTAACAAACTCCATAACTAACTAACTAACTACCACCACCTCTTTCAAACTCTGAAAACCTAACTCGATCAACAATGGCGTCCTCCGGCGTGTTCATGAAGCCACCAACTGCATACTCAACCACCACCGATGCATTCTCTAATTCTTCTCCGGTACCACTAAACCACCACCACAACACCAGTACTCACTCCTCTTCTTTCTCCAAATCTCGGTTTGACGCCTACAACCGCCTTCAGTCAGCCGCCGTCGCATTTGGCGAAAAGCTTCCGATTCCTGAGATCGTCGCACTCGGAGGCCAATCTGATGGCAAAAGCTCGCTTCTCGAAGCACTGCTTGGATTCCAGTTCAATGTACGTGAGGTGGAGATGGGAACATGCAGGCCACTTATTCTCCAGATGGTTCATGATCCTACCGCTCTTGATCCTATATGCCGATTTCAGGTCAATTCATTATTATTTGAATTAATTGTATATAATCGTACTTAATTGAATTTATTGCTGCTTAGTTAGGGTTTGTAGTTTCTGAATATTGTTGGTCATGGAGAGAATGTGTAGTGTAATTAACTGATTATTGTTGAAATTTGGATATTATTCTGTTAGTGTTAGAGGAGTCTCAATTGGTTGATTCATGAGGCTTTGGTAATAATTTAATATGTTATTGTTGAATTTAACACGCTGATTTCAAGTCAATTCCACTATCAGATAATTTGAACTGTTATTCTGAATTTTTTGGCATACAGAGAATGTGTAATTAGGTCACTTCCTCATCTAAATAATCATACAGAAATACAGAGCTGAATTTATTTCTGCTTAGTTAGGGTTTATAGGTTCTGAATTGAATATTATTTTTTCATGGAGAGAATGTGCAGTTTAGTGTTACAAGTATAAGCCACGCTACATGATCAGAATCACCAGTTTTTGTCTGATTATTGCTCAATTCTGGATATTGTTCTCTTAGTGTTAAAAGAGTTTCAATTGGTTGATTCATGAGGCTTTGGTAAGAATTTAACATGTTAGTGTTCAATTTAGCATGCTGATTTCTATGGATATTATTCTGTTTTTATTCTAAATAATCATATAGAAATTGAATTTCATCACTCATTGCTGCCTAGTTAGGGTTTAGAGTTTCTGAAATTCTTTTTATCATAGAGAGAAGGTGTAATTAGGTCAGTTTCTGTTATGAATAATCATAAAATTGGACAAAATCCTGTTAGTGCTGGATGCGTTTCAAATGGTTAAATCATGAGGAATCGGAAACTGTGTGGAAACTAATGTTTTCCTCTTCAAATAAGAGTTTTAGTGGTTCTTTTGTGTGTGTGTGTGTGCGCGCGCGCATGCGTGCGTGTGTGCATATATGAATGATACTGAAGTTTGAAAGTAACATGTCAGGAGGAGGATTCTGAGGAATATGGAAGTCCCATTGTATCATCATCAGCAATTGCTGATACCATCAAATCAAGAACTGATGCAATGTTAAAGAAGACTAAAACTGCAGTCTCTTCTAAACCGATTGTAATGAGAGTTGAGTATGCCCATTGTCCCAATCTCACCATTATCGATACTCCAGGATTTGTTCTCAAGGTAATATATACAAACTCTGCTTTTGTTTTGAGAAAAGGGCCATGTTTATAATAATCTGAACCACATATGATAGGCTAAAAAGGGTGAACCAGAAAGCACACCAGAAGAAATTCTCTCAATGGTGATATCGTTAGCTAGTCCACCTAATCGCATCCTTTTATTCCTCCAACAAAGTAGTGTCGAGTGGTGCTCGTCTTTGTGGTTGGATGCCATTCGTGACATTGATCCAACCTTTCGTAGAACGTTAATTGTTGTCTCCAAGTTTGATAACCGGCTTAAGGTACATAAATAATTTAATCTAAAACTACTTGAAAAATAAAGCATTTAATGGTAGATTTCTTGGTTTTATTTCTGCAGGAATTTACTGAACGGTGGGAAGTTGATCGATACCTGAGTGCAAGTGGCTACCTTGGAGAGAACACACAGCCTTTCTTTGTGGCTCTACCAAAAGAAAGAACTGCAGTTTCAAATGATGAATTCAGGAAGCAAATATCTCAAGTGGATTCAGATGTTATACACCATCTGAAAGAAAATGTTAAAGGCGGATATGATGAAGAAAAATACAAATCCCACATAGGTTTTGGTCGTCTGAAAGATTATCTGGAATCTGAGCTTCACAGGAGGTATAAAGAAGCTACACCTGCAATATTAGCTTTGCTTGAACAACGTTGCAGTGAAGTCACTGCTCAGCTAAATATCTTGGACTCCAAAATACAAGCAACTTCTGATGTTGCTTACCTCAGAAGATCTTCAATGCTGTTTGCATCCTCCATCTGCAACCATGTGGTATGAATTCTTTATTCATCATTCTTAATTAAAGAGCAATTGATTAGTATTTGGATCTAATGAGATTGTTTTCTAAAATGCTACAGGGAGCATTGATAGATGGATCTGCAGATCCTGACCCTGAGCAATGGGGAAAAACAACAGACGAAGAGAAATCAGAAAGTGGTATGGGGAGCTGGCCTGGAGTAATCGCTGATATAAAACCACCAAATTCGACCTTACGCCTTTATGGTGGTGCTGCTTTTGAAAGAGTTATGCATGAATTTAGATGTGCTGCTTATTCAGTTGAATACCCTACTGTTTCAAGGGAGAAGGTAAAATCATATTATCATGAATGCACTTGAATAGTTGATTTATAACAAACAAGTTGAGCTAACTCATCTTTTTGACAGATGTCAAATATAACACTTGCACATGCTGGCAGAGGAGGTGGAAGGGGAATTGCAGAGGCTGCTGCAGAGATTGCCCGAGCTGCTGCTAAATCATGGCTTGCACCACTTCTTGATACTGCTTGTGAACGACTTGCTTTTGTGTTAAGTAACCTCTTTGATCTTGCCATGGAGAAAAATCAACACCTGCACTTTGAAGGTAAGAGCTTTAATTCTATTTCATGCATACTAGTATATATACATTTGAGCGATTAAAATCTAAAAGAAAATTTGTGGTTTGGTTTACAGATGGGAAGAAAACTGGGGATATGGATGGGTATGTCGGTTTTCATGCTGCATTAAGGCGTTCTTACAATTGTTTCATAAGAGATCTTGTAAAGCAGCGCAAGCAACTCGTTCGACAACACTTGGATTCGATAACAAGCCCGTATTCTCTGGTGTGCTATGAGACTGATCTCTTATATGGGCCAGGCCCAAACTCTAGTTCCGGTTACCGGACATCATGCCTTGATATTTCAGATCAAGAAAACATACCTCCAGTGGATATTAATCAGGAAACAACACCTGGGAGGGTATTAAAAGCAGCAGGAGAAGCTGATAAACTATCACCTGACCGAGCAAGGGAACAAGGAAACTTCATTGAAGGTGGAGCAAGAAAACGCCATCCAAGGGTACTAGGAGACAGCAAAATGTTGGGTAGTCAAAAGGGTTCACAACCAGGGTCAACCTACGACCAGATATGCTCATTAGCTGCACAGCATTTTGCACGGATTCGTGAAGTTTTGGTTGAACGGAGTGTGACTACAGCTTTGAATTCAGGATTCATAACCCCATGGTATATATGTTTGTTTCTAAAGTGAAACCAATTACTTATATCAATGTTGAAACTTATATATATTACGTTGTGTGTTTTTCAGTCAGGAAGGTCTAATGGTAGCACTGGGAGTGGACTTATTTGCTGTAAAAGATGAGAAATTCATGGATATGTTCGCTGCACCTGGAGCAATTGGTATTCTTCAGAGTGAGAGGGAGTCTCTTCTGAAGCGCCAGATGATATTGCATTCCTGTTTGACTGAGTTTAAGACGGTCGCAATGTCCCTGTGAGAAAATGCTTTCATCTCAAGAGCAAATGAATATTGAGTCTCCTATGTACAAGTTGGTTGATATTACATACATTATCAGTTGATTCTCCTGTGACGTGAGAAATTGCGTTCATCCAGTGAGCAAAAGAATAATAATACATGCATATCCTGATTGATTCTGCTGTTTGTGTTTCATATACAGTTTGTTTTCTGTTTGTGGATAAGTAGCTCTTGTTCTTTAGTTTAGTAAGCTACATGTTTTCAGCCTATGGGCCTGCTGATGAATATTACATACTGTGTATAGTATATACTTGTACTGGTTCGTGTAAAATTTGCTGTTTGGATGTGGAGAGGTGGCTCTTTGACTTTAGGTCAGTTCCAGGTTGGTGGGTTGGTTTAACTTGTTGAACTGACTGAGAATATGGGCTGCAACTTATGGGGCTAGATGTGCAAGGCTGCAACAATAATATTAGTTCTAACAAATTCTGTGCTGCAAGTCTGCAACCACCTTAATACAACTGTTGTAATAATCAAAGCTAAACCGAAGTTGCATTGAATTGAATAATGTTAATTAGAAAGATGTGCATATTTTCTTAGCCACGCCCGTTAACTTTAAAGTAATAATGATAATGAAAAAAAAAGTCTAGCATTCGGCTGCAAGAAACGAATTGGTTGGGGTGTGGGGAGCTTATGAAATAACTAGAGATTTCCCCGCAAAAGTTGCCCAGTAAATTCGGTTAGTAAAACTCAGGCGTTGCAGCGGCAAGTCATTGCAAACTCGATCGGTGCCAGCTACATTCCTTATGGTACCGAAACTAAACCTAAAAAATAACTTCGTCAACATGTTTCTTTTTAAAGTAGCGGCACTCATATAGCTTATTTTTTTTTTAATAAAAATTAACATATTTAAAACGATGTCGATTCGGTCACTAAAACCCGGGCGTTGCGGCAGCCATTCGAGGCATATTCAGTCGGTATAGGTTACGTTCTTACGTTACCATAATTAAACCCAACACGTAAATTCGTCAAAGTAACATATAGAAAGATTAAAATATTTAAAACGATGTTTATTCAATCGGTAAACCCTTGGCATTGGTAAAACCCGAGCGTCGTCGGTAAAACCAAGATTTGGTAAAACCTGTTCGTTGTTGTTAAAGCCCGGGTATTGGTAAAACCCAAGCGTTATGGAGACGAGTCGACTCGATTTCGGTCAGAATTAGTTATGTTCGTTACGGTATAAACAACATTGGTAAAACCCAAGTATTACGGTGACGAGTCAAAACATATTCAATCAATATAGGTTACGTTCGTTACGATATAAACAACAATTAAAAAACAAAAAAGCATATATCACGTATCTTGCAAAACAAAAAAAATATAAAAATCATAAACAATGTTGTGGCACCGACCTTTACATTTTAATCTTTAGTAATAATAATAATAATAATAATAATAATAATAATAATAATAATAATAATAATAATAATAATAACCAGGTAGAAAGTATCTGTGTTTAGCTTGTAATAAAGCAAACGAAACCCCACACTGTGGCAACACGCGAACTCATTTAGTATCAGGTTATAGTTCCGGAATTTAACAAAAAAAAGCAAATTCATCACCACCTAAACACAACAAATTAGCATATTTAAAAATATATACTCAAACGTTATGACGGTGTACCGACGCGAATTTGATAGGTATTGCAACATAAAAAACCTGCACACTGCAACGTCGATGTGAAGTCGGTCGATATCCGATTGTGCCACCAGAACAAAAAAAAAACATCATCACTCATCTACAGCATATTAACATATTTAAAACAACAAAAAATGTGCGTGTTGTAGCAGCGAACCAACACGAATTAAACAGTATCAACGGTAAAAAGAAGGTGTGTTTTGCGGCGTTGAACCAACACGAGTTCGAGCGCTATCGACATTACTACAATGCAAACATAGAATTCGGTCGTTATCAACAATACTAGTACTAAATCAAAATAAAATTTTAAAGAAAAAACAAATAGTGGGCCACATGGACCTATCAAAAGTCTCGCCTTTATTTAATTTTTCAGGGGTTCTGAAATGATATTATCACATTCACAATCCTTGGATGAATGGACTACCACTACAGAAACGTTGTTCCTACTTCGAAATCAAACCGTCGTACAACGATTATTTTGAAACAAAAAATTAAAATTAAAAAAAAATAAAATTATAACGATTTGGGCAGTGTTTTTATCGGGGGGGGGGGGAGATCCCCCAATTCCTTTACTGATGAGCGACACCAATATATGGGGCGGTGTTTGACACCGGCCCCAATAGCCACGTTAGCGCTTCTTCGGTAATCGGCAATTCGGCATCCACACTCAATAGTCTAAAAGTTGAAATGTTGAATCATTAATGGGCCATCAAAAATCTGATATAAGTTGGGGGGGAAAAAGTTGGGTATATTCTATAAAATAATAAGTAAAGTGAAGCCCAAATCGTTAGTAGGTAAAACATCGGGACAACCTTATACGGATAGTACCTTTACCGGTGTAATTGTTTTTTGAAATTGACAAGTCACAAATACAATTGTCATTTGTCAAGTTTTTTATTATCTGGACAACAAGTATGTGACTGATTTATGGATTCACTTAATTAGTAAATAAATGCACATGTTTCTATTAAATTGACGGTTAATTACTTATTAATACCAACTTTTTACAAGCTTGGCTTTCTGTCTCCTCAACTAAAAAGTTGTTATCATGAAAAGCTAGATTTTCGTATAGTCAATCACATCTTACAACATTGGCGAATCTTAGTGTGGGCAAGGCGGGCTGCGGCTCATCCGGTTTTTTCGTTCAGTAGTGTAATTTTTCTAAAAAATAAAAATAATTTACATGTATTGTAATCTGGCCAATCCAAATTATTGTTTAAAATCCTCTAGTCCACCCACATTATGTCTTCAAGATCAGTCGCTGTCTTACAACAAGCATCATGCGGATGGTATCTGATGCATGACCTCAAGAATTTCATAGAAAATAATGATACATATCCTCTTATTATCATGTGCACACGCTTATCGTGGTGTTACTTTGGAGGATAATAAAATGAGAAAATTCTCAAAATAAGTATTTATGAAAACAATTTCTAGTTTTAGGTATCATTTGTAAAAAATACTAGAAATAGATATTATAAACTAGTCGTGACGAGTAGTTTATAGAAACTAATTAGAACTTGGCACGTGTCCTTCAACTAACCGTCACGAGTACGTTCATTAATCATTTACTCATCGCGACTAAATATGTTTCATGCCTCGTAATCAACGCCCACGAGTAATTCATAAGTCATTTAGTTGCGACGAGTAGAATATAAGATTAAACCAGTCGCGACGAGTTAACTACTAATAAACTACTCGTGTAGGGAATGTAAACCGGGCAAACTGGTCGTCGCGACTAAAGGACTTATGAATTACTCGTGGGCGTTGATTACGAGGCATGAAACTTATTTAGTCGTGACGAGTAAATGATTAGTGAACGTGCTCGTTACGGTTAGTTTAAGGGCACGCGACAAATTTTAATTGGATCTACAAACTGCTCGTCACGACTAGTTTATAATACCTATTTCTAGAATTTTTTGTAAATGATATCTAAAACTAGAAATTTGTTTTCACAAATGTCTTAAGAATTTTCCCTAATAAAATTACAGCTAATATGTTTTGAGCATGCATGCCAACCGTCGTTTTGCTCCTGATTGATACACATGCATTTTTGGCCTTTTTTATAACAGAAGAAAAGAGATGATTATTACTGCCTTCTTTAGCAAGTTCAAAACTCATATATAAATTATAGCAAAAGGGAACTTGCACGGTGACAAACGTTGAACAATCCTTATATATACAAGGACACCGTTTTGGATAGGTGGAGGCTTATTTGCTGTAAATTCACAGCGATCGGAAGAGGGTCAGTGTCAGAATTTCCTGGGAGTCGGACAGAATTTTAACATGTATATATACCATTAAAAAAATTCGCAGGGGTCAGCCACTCGGTCAAACCCTGCACTAGGGGTGGGAATCTTAACCCAAACCATTTCAAATGGGTCAATTTAGGTTGTTTTAAAAATTAAATGGGTTGGTATGGATCAGATATTTTAACTAAATGGGTCAAAATAGGTCGTTTGAAATTTCATCTTGTTATTTTCGGGTCAAAATGGTTCGACATATTCAAAGAAATGGGTCGATATGGGTTAGTGTCCTAAGGAACTGTGGCAGGTTTCGGACCGGAACGGGTTTCCGCACGAGACATGTTTCGGCATGAAACGGGTTTCAAGCTAACACGAGTTTTCACACAGGAGGGGTCGTTTTTGTTCGGTTTCCATTTTTTAAGTTTCGTTTTGATCAATTTTTTTATTTCGATTGATTTGGTTCGGTTTTGGCTTTTTGTTTCATTTCCGTCGATTTTTTGGTTTCGGTTCGCTATCTAGTGTTTTTTTTTGGAACGGAGGAAACATTTTAGTTTTTTTTTTTACTTTTTTTGTTTTTTTTATTTTGAGTTATGACTTTTTTATTATTATTTTTGAATATTTTTTTGATGGGTTTTTGATCTTAATAGAAAACCCCTTAGAAAAAAATTAAAAAATAATAATAATAATAAAATCATAACTCAAAATATAAATAAAAAACAAAAAATCTAAAAAATACTAAAATGTTTCCGCCACTATTCTCGTTACATAAAAAAAACTTGAAACCATTCTGACTCGTTCCGATCCTAACATATTCTGACCCAACTAAAACAACCATTTTTTAGTTGACCCTTTCTGACCCTAACCAATTCTGACCCAAACCCGTGTTAACCCATGACTCATTTCGACCCTTGACCCGTTCGATAAAACCCAACCCATTTGCCACCTCTACCCTACACCTTTAGTGTAGCTCCGCCATTGCTTATTTGAGGAATTCAAGGGCCACATACAAAGCATGTATGCCTTCTCGTTTGAGCAATCATGTGGTAAAATAAGTTAAGTTTAATTATTTTATAACAAATACGAGTAATTCATTATTTAGGTTCTAGATTAACTTTAGCTCAATAAGATTTTTAGATAATTAGATATGATTTTTCTAATTAGTATGATAACTTTGTTTAATTGATTGTTATCACAAATTATTTTATATTCGTACTAACTTTTGAACCCGTGTATTACACGGGATTCTTCAAAGCGTAAATTAACGCAATGAATTATTTGAAACAAATAATTTCTTTGAGAATTTTAAAGATAAACCTAAGAACATAATTATATTAAAAATATATTACAAATACTTCTTTAAATACACTTCTTTATATACAACATTAGACATGGTCGTGATAACTTATTTAAATAACTTCGATTACATCCTGCTCCGATCACCACTCTTCCTAAACAAATTCTGACTTAAATCTTTTTGACCAAAATCAAATTGGCTTTTTAAAGCGTCCCTTTTCAACTCGAACCCATTTTGACTATGACCAAATTCATTTTTTTAGCTGACCCATTTTGACCAAACTCGTTCTCACACAAATCCACTCTAAAGAAACCCAGTATGAACCAAACTGGTTTTTGAGCCAAAAAATTGTTTTTTTAATTGGCCCGTTTTGACCTGGACTCATTTTCACTCGAACCAGTTTTGACCTCTTCAATTCATGTGTCATCGATTCATTCGGTATAAAATACACCAAAAGCTCATTCCTTTCATGCTATGAACATCCAAAATCCATTTACATAACATAATATGCAAACCTTAAGCCATAATATCACATATAACCTACTTAAACATGAAAAGTCACAATTATAGCATGTTAGGTAAAAAAAACTCTAATCCTCTATAATTGTTTTGTGGTAACAAACTTATCTCCAACCTATTAAGTGACAAAAATAATTTTTTTTCGTTTAACTTTCCCGTTAATATATATATATATATATATATATATATATATATATATATATATATATATAAACTAATTAAGGAAACTAAATACGACTAAACTTAGAACTTGAACTTAATTCAAATGATGACAAACAACCACCTAGGCTAGAATCTCCTAAGTTTCAGATATCAATTAACCAGGAAAATATTTAGTTATGGAACTGGGATCGTAAAATAGACGCTTAAGAGAAAACCCGAACAGTACCCCTGACCCTTCTCAAGAGACACCTATGGATTTCTAATAAGTTTGTCACGGTTTGTTATATTATTGATGCATGGTTGTTATATTATTAAAAATTTAATAGGATAGCTATTATGTTTATAATTTGATAAACCATACTTTTTCCTAAGTATTTTCTTAGGAGTGGTGTTTATTTTTTAAAAAATGGAGGTGGAGAGATGGCTAGAAAACAATTCAATTTACTGTTAGAAACTGGTATGTGAGATAAAGATTAGACCCGAATCGAGAAGTGCCGTGTTCCCTTGAGATGGACGTACGTATATCATATCTTCCACAATTCCTTTCTAAGCCTTGAATTTACGCTTGGTTTGTGATTCAATCATACAACAAGGTTTAGTTTGGACTCGCTAGAACGTCCTTGCATTCCCATTTACAGGCAATATTAGTTCCTCATCCGATATGAGACTACCGTTTTCAACATATTTCAGATTCAACATTTTATGAAGAATAAATGATGATATTAATGCAATTAAAAGGATAAGGTGAAGAGCTCGCGTTGGCTTGTCAAGTGGGCCAATGAATTATGGGCTAAACAAATTAAAAACAAAAGGTTTCGACCAAGAGGCTACCGGTGAGGATTGAGGTTACGCATAGAGGGGGGCCACCCCTATTGATTTTGAGGTTGGTTCACAAAAGGCGGACGCAAGGATTGAAAGTATAACACAAATTTTGGAAAAAAAAACCGTAAGCAGTTTTTGAAGGAGAAGAGCACGCTGGTTAAATTACAGATCGTTCGGGTTCAACATCTACTCCTCAAACATCATCATTATTCGGTTCAAAATTATTTATATTGTTTCATTGTTGAGTATGATTGTTGGCTAATGTCACACCTCAAATCTGGGTCTAGGATTGTGACCAATAGTTGGTACATGCTTTGAAAATATATCAGAGTTGCAGGTTATTAGCGGAAGTCTTTGTTTATAAAATAATAATTTAATGTGAAAATCTCTTGGAAAATAAATATCAAAGTATTTAGTTTACAAACCTTGTTTATTCCTGTTTTAATTATTTAAAACTCAGCCATCTCTATCTGCGAGCATCTAACTCTATAAATGACTCTTATGCCTTGTTATCTGTACTATGCTTGCTTTTCCTGTAATGTGGGGAAAAATACGTCAGCGATATGCTGGTGAATCGTTGACTCTAAAAACATTTAAATAACAATTATAATACAAATATAGATTGCTCAACATATCCCAGCAGATATATTGCTATACAGGGTATTTGTAACACTGCCCTACACACATACAAGTCTCCAAGCCACGTAGCCTATTCCGGAGGACAAGATACAAAAACATGATAATGAGTTTAAATTTCTTGTAGCTTAATCCTCGTGTTAAACTTGTAATTGATTCTTGCAGATCATTATATACCAAAAATCGAGCTTGACCGACATCGTTAATTAGGAAATTAGGATAAAAAATATACGAATTTGTCTTATAACGAATCCGTCATATACGTTTTCTTGAATAACAATCTTTAAATACTATTAAAGCAATACATTCTTCCACATGGTATTCTACTAGCTTGTCCACCTAGGCCTCCAACTCACCATATTTCCATTCTAAGAGTCTCTCTAATGATGTCACGTGTCATATTAACCATAAACCTAAAATACATAACCCACTCCATTTTCCATAACCCACAACCAATGCAACCAGACATTTTTCTCTCTAACCTCTTCACGAACATACTAACCCTAATTCCGCCGTTCATATTCAACTCTAATTCCGGCGGTAATATTCCGACTTCTATGTTATTCACCATCAATTTTTTAATCTACCATGTTATTCTTCACTTCCATATGTGGACAGGTCTCCAATCGTTTGGATTCCGTTCAATTCATCGTTTGTCAGATGAGATGTTATAAGGTTTTTTTTTCCTCAATTGATGATTCTTATAACAGATCTATTCTCCGAAGAATATAATAAAGGTAATTAACAATCCATTCTTGCGCATATTGGTTTAATAGTATAATAAGATCCGATGAATATATTCCGGCCACTTTGTTTTGTTATAATATCCGATGAATATATTCCGGCACTTTGTTATAAGCATATTTTTATGTTTAATAAGATCTTCCGGTGAATTTGTTATTTTTTTGTTTAGTGAATATTCATAATTGAATTTCCGTCCAAATTCTTAATTTTTTCCGGCCAATTTTTAATTGTTTTGTTTGTCCAATTCTAAAATTTTTCCGACCAGTTTTTTTATTGATTTGTTTGTTCAGTTCTAAAATTCTGTCTATTTTATGTTTTTTTTCGGTCCAATTTTTTATTTTTTTTTCTTTACTAAATATTAAGAAACATAATTTTCGTCCAATTTTTAATATTTTTCCGGCCAATTTTGAGTCAGTACTCATTAATGTTTTATTGGGTTATGATCTTTAATCTTTAATTTAATATTCCTGAAGTATTAATTATAAAATTACTAATTTTTTATTAACATTTACTAATTATAAATATACTAAATTTACTAAACTAAATATAATACTGATTTTTAAAATTAAAATACATATTAAATTATAACATTCACCTTCCACATATAATTTATTCAAGAATTTAATAAAGATATTAATGTATATAACCGATTCCATTATTAATCAACCTTTTGACTATAATTTGAAATTCAAATTCAAATTCAAATTATTACTGACTATATTTAAAGGTGTAAGGCCCCGTTCCCGGTTGCCCTACTTTAGCGTCGGATTTACTCATAAACACAGGTATACAAATCAGAGTTCATTAAAACTTTCACGGAAACGTTAACTGAAATCATTGGTTACAAGACATTAAATCTTTTCTTTAAAACCAACTGAAAACATCACATTTTAAACACCATTTCTTCCGTCTTCGGATGCCAGCCGTTCAATCCATGCCACGTGTCATCCTCATGCTAGTTCTTTAATTTGCTCACCTGCGTGCATACTAAAAGTCAGCTACGTTGAGTAAGTTCTAGTTAATCAAGCAACTTGTCATACAACCACTACAGGCATTTATATACGTTTCTGAAGGCACATAGTCCACTGTCTAACCTGTTACTGCTTAACCACTTAATTACCCCTACAGCTTAGCCACTTAATTATCCCTACGGCTTAGCCACTTAATTACTCCTACAGCTTAGCCACTTATGCCACTTTATGCCACTTTGCCACTTTAATAACGAATAATGTTTTTCCACTTTGCCACTTTAATAACGAATAACGTTATGCCACTTTGACACTCTTACTAGACCCCTATCCACTTCTATCACACTCTACTGCTACTTGTTTACAAAACACTTTATATCATTCTATCATTTACATAGTAAACAAGTCACATAATAGCAAACATACACACTAATAACCACTTGACAGTCACTAACCTTGGCGATGCGTGCAATATCCGAAGATCGTTCACGTACCGGCAAGTATTATATATTAGCTACTTGTATAGCATCTATAGCATACACTTACCACTTAAGGTAAGGGTATTCACACTTCACATTGAGTATGCACACAGCCCCGAAAACATAACAAGGAAATGGGGCTAGAAACTAACCTGAACTCTGTTTCTTCCTCCGATAGTTGTTAATCCCTTCTTTAACTGAGCTCGGCTGACTGTACAAGTTACACGTATCAATACTCATCTGATCTAATCTAACGGCCTTGTATTAGCTTACTTCTACTTAGCATTTTTATGGTTTTCCTTTATTTTAACCTTCTCTTAAGTCCTTACAAGGCATACCATCGCTTGTGTACACCTGTAAGTATACATATACGAGTCGCCATGTACCCGGGTCTTAATGTAAGCGAACTTGATTGTAAGCGAACTTAGATATATAAGCGAACTTACATATCAGGCGAACTTATATGCGGCGAAGTTACAATGGGCGAACTAGTAAACATGCGAACTTAGATGAGGCGAACTTAACAACTCGCGAGCTTAGATATAGGCGAAGTTACAGCAGCAGCTACGGGTTCTTTCTCAACCCCCATAATCATCTTCGTTTTAACGTGTAACTCCTTGATATGATATTAACCAACCCCGAGAACATTCCCATGATCGATATCGGGTAAAACTCGGCCTGGAAAAGCATAAAGTTTGGATCTTTAGGCTTAAAACGTTCAATACTAGATCTAAAGTTTATTTTAAGCGAGCCGTTCATAACCATGAGTTCGTTAAGTCCATTTTAATCTTCAAGTTTGCAACTTTACGATTTTTCTAGACCCGATCTATCATCCTACCAATTTTCACGTAAAACCGTACATGAAAATTAAACCTTTTTAACTAAAACGTACCTTTGGGGTTTTTGTTAGAAATCACTCGAGATGCTCAAAACCATATCAAACGAACTCCGATTTGAGTGATTCAAGTGGCCACGGAACCATATCGTCCCGATATACAAACCCATCAGCTCATCTTCGCCGGAACCCGCCGCTACAGTCGCCGAAATAGTGAAACAGTGGCCGGAAATCTTCATTTTGAGCTGCTACGGTTTTGCTGATAAAAAACGTACTTCCAGACCTCTGATCGAAGATCTAATCGGTGAGAATCTTCATTTAGGGGGTGTTTGGTAGAGGGATTTGATTGGGGAGAAATGGAATTAGAAATATTTCTTTTGTTTGTTTTCCACTTTTCATTTCTATTTCTCTTTCTATTTCTCTAAAACTAGAGAATTCCATTTCTCTTTAAAACAAAGAGAAATCCATTTCTCAGCAGCCTCCTCATAGCATGTCACCACCTCGTCTCCGGCCACCACCTCGTCTCCGACCACCACCTCGTCTCCGGCCGCCACCTCGTCTCCAAGTCTGCAACCGCCACCTCGTCTCCAAGTCTGCAACCACCACCCCGTCTCCGCCGTTCGCAGTGGTGAACACAGAGATGGTAACCGGTTGTAGGTTGCAGGTGGTACGGGTGAACGGAGATTAGGGTTTCAAGTGGTGGTTCGTGGTAGGTCAGGGTTTTCAGATGGTCGGGTGATTGTGGTCGCAGGTGGGTGACAGTGGTGGTGGAAATCGGCGGTGGTTGCAGGTGGCTTCTGATTATCATCATCATCATCGCCACCACAACCACCACCACAAAATCTCCAAAGAGGCAGTGATGACAGATCTGAGCCTCCTTTTTCTATATCTTATGTTCCAAAATTTTGAATCTTTTTAATTTCTTGTGTACTGTGGTTGAAGAAGGGGATTTGGTGGCGGCAGCCGGTGGTGGTGGGCTGTGGTTGAAGAAAGGGCTGTGGTAGTGGTGCTGGTGGTGTGGGGCTGTGGTGGTGGGGCTGGTGGTGGTGGTGGGGCTGTGGTGGGGGTTCTGTGGTGGTGGTGCTGGTGGTGGTGGGGCTGTGGTGGTGGGGCTGCGGTGGTGAGTGGTGTCAGGTTGGGTGGAGGTGGGGTTGGGTATGGTAGAGTTCTCTGTTTATTTTCTCGTGTACCAAACAAGAGAAATGATTCTCATTCTCCATACCAATTCTCTTTCTCTACAATTCCATTTCCATTTCTATTTTCTCTCCATTTCCATTCTCTGTACCAAATATACTGTGAACACTCAGTTAAAATTTGGGACCGATCCGACGGCTAGATCTCCGGGAATCTTTGTGTCATTGTGGGTGGTTTTCTCAAAAATGGGAATTGAGTTAAGTGTGTGTTTTGATGGTGGAGGCTATGGTGTAGAGATGTATGAAAATGGAAAGGATTAGGGTTTTAAGGGGTATTTATACTCCCTTAAGCCATGGACCTAAGGCCCATCTTTCCTTTTTGGTCCATAATTAACTCAATCTAATTAGCCTACTTATCCTTCCATCCTTATTATTTTATTAATTCTCTACTAACTCAAGTAAACTTTTCCATCATAAATAAATAATATATTAAATATTATTTTTAAAAATTTCGGGATGTTACAAAAGGTTTGACTAAATTAACTATAATTGAGGAAATAATTTATGTTTTTATATAATATTAAATAAAATTATATAACCGTATATAATCATAAAGTTTCTAAATTTTTATTAATATTTATTGAATTATAAATTTACTAAATTTACTAAATCATAATAGTGATTTTTAAAATTAAACAAAAAAGTATAATATTGATTTTCCAAATAATCTATTCTAGAAGTTTCTAAAAATATTAATCTACATTAAATTAATCCGTTATTATTCCAAAATTTTATAATTTATTAATAATAATAATAATAATAATTGACATTTTTATAAAAATTTGAAATTCAAATATATTTAAAGGTTTGACTATAATAACGATAGTTAATGAAACTATTATGTTTTTATTATTGTTATTGTTATTTAACTTCTAAATTAAGCAACGTATTATTATTAAATATTAGACGATTTTGATTAACCTTAATATTGAAATATTAAATTTATTATATAATAATAAATTCTAAATATACATTTTGAATATAATCAATCGTTTATTTTAGAAAAATAAAATAATAAAAAGAATGGTCTCTAGAAAGCTAGCCTTGGATTTCTAATTGTTTAAAACTGACCGGTTTGCCCATAACTGGTAAATGTATCGGACCACCTTTTCGTTTTCAAAATCAACATATTTTATTATTTATTATTTATCTCAAATAAACTAATTATGAATTTCTTACGATTATATTATTAATAGTCTCTAATTATCTAGATATTGTTATATGAGAAAAGATTGTTAGGGTGTTTATTCGTGATCTGAAATTATATAATATTACATAAAATTATATAATAGTATATAATCATAGATTTTAAATATACTTTGTTTTATAATCAATCTTTTATTTTTCACAATATAATATATTCTAGAAGTTTCTAAAAATGTTAATCTTTTATTTTACACTAATTTGAAATTCAAATATATTATAATGTTTGACTATAAAAACGATAATTAAGGAGAGATTTTAGTGTTTATATATTATTGTTATTATTATTTCATTTTTAAATTAAGCAACATATTATTGTCTTTGTTAACTGATTTTAATTAACCTTAAATATAGTAACCATTCTAAATATACATTTTCAATATAAATTCTTTAGATATTGTTGTTAGATTTAATACAAGTAGTAGATGGTCAACACCTCTTTACACTTTCTAATAACTATAATTTGGAAGTCATGATTTATTGGTTCCATATGACAACTTTAGTAATGTTTATATGTTACTAATTATTATACATGTTGTTTTGTGTGGTTTATATTTTATATAATCTGCTATTGTGTTGTAATAATTTTCAGGTGTGTTAGGAAAAGTGATTTTCTTTTGGTTGAACTTTTCAAGATGTTGATGATGGTTTAATAGCAAAGAACATTATGAGTTATTTTGTTTATGTGTAATGGTTGTTATGCTCAATTTAATTTCTTGTAATTTGAAAGTTTTAATATTAAGACAATGTAAATCTATTAATTTTTGGTTGGTATGGTGATGTGTTTAGTGACAATGTAATATGTTTGATTAAAATGATGTTTAAGTTGATTATGTTTAGTGACATGTTATTCCACCCCGCGTGTCACGCGGGCTATAACCTAGTTTAAACATGATAATAATGCAATTAAACAAGCAAATATCTTCTGCTTCCTCTCGCGATCTAAACCCCCAAAATCAATTAAACTAACGAGGTCTGCTGATGCCGTTTTTCATCGTGTTTAAGCCGCGATGGTGATATCATTGATCTTCATCAATACGACAGTTTATGAGGTAACTAAAGTATGCCTCAAGATCGTTATCAATCGTATATCGTTAACCCTAACTCTAATTTGGAAAACGAGCAACATATGAATTAATTGCATAAACTAGGGTTTGCGATTTTGGGGTTGTACGTTTCTGTAAATAACAAATTGCTTTCGTTTATTACTCAGTTGGTTTGATGGATCAGATGGTTTGGTGTGTGCTTTATGAGCTGGTAGTCACCGGTTCTAACACGGCCACCAGATTTTTAAGGATTTTTATGTTATCTTCTTTATTAGTTTTTGTTAGTTATCCTTTATTAATTTTAATAAATAATAAATTAAAACTAATTATTAAATAAACATTATTTTATCTAAAACCGTCACCATTAAGTTTATGTTTCTTGTCAACCTCATTAAAAGCTTTCGTTTATGTGCATATATATATATATATATATATATATATTATATTTAATAAACTTATTAAATAGATTTTTTCTTAAAAGATTTAAACAAAATATTGATTTATATATTACTACCTATTATAACTATATAATTATGCATTATTATTATGATTATCTACTTATTTATACATTGGTATTTTATTTATTCTGATAATTATAAGTATATTTTACATCAAATATAGTTATCTAAATTATTAGTTTATAAAATTTGTTTATATATTTTTCATATATAGTAATCAAGAGAAATTCTATAAATATTAAAAAACATGACTTTAATAAGTAAATGTGAAACAATAATATTAATCTTTGCAATAATAATTATTATAAAATTCCATCGATCAATTAATAAACACTCTAATCGCAAAACCTAACTCAAATCGCATCGAAATCTTAAATCATTAAATTGAGTTATACCTTTTATAGTTATTTTATATTGTATTATATTTAACTAGGAATCCTTGTCGGTGTATCCCGAAGGATTTATCTTTCTCACATCATCACTTGTTTTTCGTTCATCCGATCAGGTGAGTATTTCACTCCCCTCTTTTACTTATTTTAACCGTTTTGGGAACATATGCGTTCGTAAATATTTTTATATTATATAGTACTCAACCGCAACTGTTTATCCTTGTGTGTTTATCAGTTTGTCTAACTTGCTATTTGCTTACTTGCTTTATTTGAATTCTATTGCTTACTTCGGCAACCGATGTCGATTTTTATGGCAACGGTTTAGTCATTTCTTGGTAACCAATGTCCATTTATATGGATTGGTTGAGCCCTTTCTTTATGGTTTGCTTTCTTTATAGTTGTTCGATTGTTATGTGCTATGACTTATATGTATATATCCCGAGAACAGTTTGCACTTTTACTTATTATTATATAGTGTCTCAAATCTGGTGATTTACTCACTCAACATTTTGTTGACAAAACCTATTTTATTTTTAACGCATGTTCAGGTTATCGTGTGATGAGATCTTCAAGCTTGTATTTGAAGAAAACTTAGGTTGTATGTTAGAGAAGAAGACACAAGAATTAGAATATGAAATTTTGTTTTACTTTGTTTAAATTTTAATTCATGCACTTTGGTTACTTTGATGTATGGTTATTTAATTAGATTAAATAGATATTGTCACATTTAATATTGCATGATAGTAACCTTTGAAAAGATGTGAGCGATCAGTTATGCCCCGGCATTTCCGCCGTAGGTTTGGGTGTGACATACGCTGTTTATCTTTCGTTTATTTGGAAAATCATATTTAGACCCGTATAAGTCTTGGGCGCATAAGTTACTTCCAGCGCAAACGTGCATCTGGCGTATAAGTCGTTCCGAACGTGTAAGTTATTTCTAGTGTATAAATAGTTCTAGCGTATAAGTTATACATACAAGGCACACATTCATATATACACGCTATTAACATATACGTGATATACATACATGACGCTATATACATACACATTCTATACAAACCTATATGGCCTATTCATCTTATACGCTTCCCCATACTTGTAGTTGATCATTCATACCCGCCAAACATACATACACGCTACATATACATATACGCCGTATATGCTTATACGGCGTATATGATTATAAGACACGCATACATATACGGCGTATATACTTATACGCTGTATGTTCAGTTCATCTTTCATTTTCCGTGTTTTTAAGGTTTTTCTTCGATTGCGGCGTCTTCAGCTGTCGTTAACCACTATGGTTGGTTGGGGTTTGATCGTTTATGACCTAGGTAGCTTCGGGGTGTCCAGATCTGAGCTAAGGTGGCCCTTAAGCTCGTTTATGGTTGATTAAACACCCGAATAAAGCTAGATCTAGATTCAAACGGATTATTCGGCATCCTGGGATTGCGGTGTCGGGCTCTAATATGTTGGGTCAGCTGATATAAATGATTTCTTACCTTCATTTGGTCTTGGATCGTTAAAGAGAATAAAGTAGAGAGTGTTTGGCTTAAGTGTGTGTTTTTTATGATGTAGGCTATGGTGTAAAATGAATGGAGATGGAAAAGATTAGGGTTTTAGGGGAATTTATACTCCCTAAGCCCATAGACCTTAGGCTCGTCTTTCTTTTTAAGTCCATAATTATTTTCCATCTTTTAGCCTACTATCCTTCTATCTTTGTAATATTATTATTTTAACTCAAATTTATTCTTCCAACACAAATAATATATTTTATTATTATTTTAGAAATTCTGGGATGTTACAGTCTAATAGTACAAATTACCACCAACAACTAGTTAAACTAACAGCTAAGAAATGTTATATTCATTAATTTTAGCTGTTAGTGATCAATATATCGATAAAATAAGGTTTAGAATGGCTAACGCATACTCTATAATCCTACTCATAAACCACATCATTGTCAGTTGTCACCATAGGACTCGAACTCACAAATGACGCGTGTACCATTTTACACATATGGTTACCACTATAATCCTACTCATTAACCACATCATTGTCCGTTGTCACCATAGGACTCGAACTCACAAATGACGCGTGTACCATTTTACACATATGGTTACCACTAGATCTAAGGTCATGTGGTATTAACCAATTGTCAATATATATATATATATATATAGGATTGATTTCTTTTGAGAACCGATTTGAGTTTTAAGAACTCGAAAGAACTCAACATGACATTTTTTTTAATTTTTTTTTACACATGTGTAATACGTAAGTGTAAGTAATGTATAAAAAATTACAGTATTTTTTTACACACCGAATCGACTTATTACACATGTGTAACCAACATTTAGGCCCTGTTTGTTTTTGCCTCTTTCCTCTGAATAGAGGAAAACGTCTAATTCGGTCAGACATAATCAGACGTGGGGCTGTTTGTTTTTTTCTGGCATTAAGAGGTTCAGCGTCTTAATAACATCTGAACCAGTAAGAGCTTTTAGTGGGTCTGAAAACCTTTTAACCCAAAAAAAAACATACGTTTGTCTCCGGCCTCCATTAACTTCTAACCCGGAGACTAGGCTCCATCTCCGACGACTAGAGGTTCGTCTCTAGCCTCCACCTCTTAATGATTCAAATTTCAGACATTTGAACCACCTCTTAACATTCAGATGTGGTATTCAGATTCAGACTTAAATCTTTAAAAAATACAAACGGGGCTTTAAACTTGTGTAATCATCAAAAATATTTATTCTCTATCCTGATTCATTTTTTAATTAAATTAAATTTCAGCCACATATTTCATATCATTTAATTAAATGTGTAGTCCAAAATTAAGTTCTTAAAGTTCTTACAACTCATCAAGTTCTCAAAATATCTCTCCCCTATATATATATATATATATATAAAACTTCATTACATTAGATTGTTGATTGGCCATTCGTTTCAATTTAAACAAAAAATTATGAAAACTTTATAAATAACTAGTTTGAGGCCCGTGTACTACTATACAATATTAAATAAATAATTAATATACAAGAAAGAATAAACCCGTTAAACACTGTTAATATAGTCGTTGCACAATAGTCTTTAAAATATTTTGAAGTAAAAGATAATTATAAATATCAAATGTTTGAAAAAAATAGGAAGTAAATATTAAATTAACAAATTTTGGAGCATAAATTTTAAGAATGATAACTATTATTTTACTATTATAAATTTGTTAAAAATGATGAGATTAAATATAGGAGTGACAAGTGAAAAAACTTGTAGCATTTTATTAGAGTATAGATAGATAGGTAGAAGTGTGTATAAGATCCGAACAAATTCGAACAATGCAGAAGATATGAAATGTGTGAACTCTTGTATCCGTGATACCCGGATTCTTGGTTGTAATCTATTTTTACTAAGTACCAAACTTTTCTCTTTTTAATACCGATTTATAGCATGTGATACACGAAGTTATATAATGTGTATAATTTTTTTTACTTCTGAGAATACTAATTAATTTAAAGATGGTTGAAATAAAAGAATCATATAAATTACCAACGTGTTTTGTTTACTACATGGATCAAATATTAATCCTTTTATATATAACACAAACCGAACTACATCTGGATAATAGGTAAGCAGTTCATACTTCATAGAGAGAAGGGAAAAATAATAATAATAATAATAATAATAATAATAATAATAATAATAATAATAATAGCCTACGAGATAAAATGAAAAGATGAAGGGCCTGTGATGCGGGACTTTACTACCGGACCGAATGGACGGAGAGAGAGGTGCACAAATCAGGTTTTTAAAATAAACGAGTTTGGATGTGACCGGGAATTGGAAAACTGGGTATTGGTAATGCCCAGGTCGGGTTCGGGTATGGGTATTGTCTCTAAAAACCATACCCTATTTTAGCTTTTTTCGAACTTTTTCCGGGTATTTTTTTAGTACATATTGGATTTTTTATGGGGTTGCACTTTTTAGGCATTT
This sequence comes from Bidens hawaiensis, assembly GCF_021521415.1. Lineage (NCBI taxonomy): Eukaryota > Viridiplantae > Streptophyta > Magnoliopsida > Asterales > Asteraceae > Bidens > Bidens hawaiensis. Next base: position 49,934 of record NW_027491665.1, on the reverse strand, counting down.
TTCAGGTATAAATCGTGTATTTGAAAAACCCGGTTCCGGGTATGGAACCGGTTTTGATTTTCAGGTATTACCGGATACAAATCAGGTCCGGTTCCGAGTACGAGTTTTGATACTAAAATGCATACCTTATCCATACCCTACGAGTAAGGTCAGGTACAGGTTCGTGCGGTAGAAACTCTGGCATAAAAAACCCAATCTGATTATGGTTTGAAGTTTTTTGAGCAGGATCGGAATTAATTAAAGAAGGAAGTGTGACAGACGTGAGAACCTTTACATTTACTAAAAACCAAAATTTTTTTAAAAAATTTGTTTAATAACTTTTTAAAAACTCCTACAATTTGTTTCATTATTATCTCTATTCAATTAAATGATATTTCTTTGGGTATGTTTGGCAAAATTAACCGGTGGCTATTAGCCGAAAGCTGGAAGCTTAAAGTTGGAAGCTGGTAGCTTTTAGCTGTAGCTTTTTAAATACATTTAGGTGTTTGACAAAGTAGCATAAGCTTTTAATAAAACTAGTTTGGTGCCCGTGTGGTGCGGCGGAATGGGCGCACAACCTAACATCAACCGCATAATCAGTGTCGGTACATGATTCACATGATGACAGTGCATACATAACCCGGATATAGACGTGTAATTCATGGAAAGGCGGTAAGCGTGTAACTGATGGCGAAAATCAAGAAACAAATTTTAAATATACAGTAATTTCAAATAGATAATTTTTTAAACAAACTTATTTTGATATGAATCCATTGCTAAACAAGCATTGTTCTAATCTGAAACATGTTCTAACCTGACCCATTTCAACTCAAAAGCGTACCAACACGAACCGAACTAATTTAACCATTTTTGTATCGACTCGTTTTGGCTCTAATTTGGTCTTACACATGACTCGATGTCACCTGACTCGACTCCTAATTTGGTCTTACACATGACTCGAGTTCACCTGACTCGACTTGTTACCGATCATAACCGATAATCACGTAGTATGTTAATTTTTTAAAGTTAAAGAAATATAACAATATCATACTCAAATTAAAGAGAATAAAATGCTCGTTTTATGATGTAATTTGTTTAAAAAATAATTAACGTGTGAAAAAGTTAAGGCCCCTAAAAAAGTCGCGGGGTAGTTAGTTTTGAATAAGAGTTGATTGTGTACCTATTATATAAGTTAACAAAATTTCATTAAAGTTCAAGTACCAAACTTGTAAACTCAAATGTAAAAGCTTGTAGCTAAGTTTTTTTCAAACGCTAGTAATAGCAGCGTTCAAATATGGAGCTTTTTTTACCAATCTAAAAGTTTGAAACTACTTTAATCAAACAAGGTTTTTTATTAAATATGAGTTTTTTCTTAAATACTTAAAGCTAGAAGCTCCTAATAGCTCATTGTCAAACATATTCTTTCTCAATAGAAAAAAATAGATATGGGGGATGACTAGTGTCTAGTGATAAGCAAATTTGGTGGATTGGATGCTTTTTCAATAAATATATGGATGGGATGAGATGAAATAGGAGATGGAATGTAAATGCTCCGAATCAATAGGGTGCTACGGATGATAAGGTTCGGCGAATAAAAGGAGTTTTAAGTTTAAGGATTGAAGATTTATAGTTTGGAATTTTCTAGTTTGAGTTCGGTGTTCTTGATATAGTTTTATACTTTTTGATTTCATGATGAAATCGATTTATTAGACTTTGTGTATCATTCTTGACATGATTCTTGGTTAAAACTTTATATCACTCGGGTAGATATGAACTTTGGCATGTAGTTGACTATTTTGGTTTGACTATTAGTTTGGCTTCATGTTAATTTTAGTAAAACTTTTGTTCATAAATTATTGATTACTCATATTTTCTATAGTTAGTTTTAATCTTTGAATCAGTGGCGAAGATTGTTTAGGGCCCGGGTGGCCCCGGCCCCCCCCCCCCCCCTGTTTTTTTACGCAGTAGTGTAAATTTATCCGTTTTCGTCCGGAATTTTTTATATGTAATGTAAATTTAGCCGTTTTCGGCCAAAAATTTTTATACATAGTGCAAAATTTAGCCATTTTCGACCGAAATTTCTTATACGTAGTGAAAAATTTAACCTTTTTCGGACAAATTTTCTTATACATAGTGTAAAATTTAGCCGTTTTCGATAGAAATGTCTTATACGTAATGTAAAACTTAGCCGTTTTCGGCCGAAATTTTTTATAAGTAGTGTAAACTTAGCCTTTTTTGGCCGAAAATTTGAGCCCGGCCACATTCGTTTGTGAAATTTTGTATACATTTGATTCTGGCCCCCCGATGTCTTAGTCCAAGCTTCGCCACTGCTTTGAATTGTGTAGTTGATTGGTTTTAGTTGTAATTTGCAAGCTTTAATCAGTTTTATCATTCTTAGGTTAATTATTTCGTCTAAGTAATTTAGGAAAATTCATAACTTGTGGTAATTGATAATTTAAAAGATTAAAATATAATTTGTAAACATGTTCTCCATAAACACAGTTTTTATAAATACTTTGTTGTGTTAGCAATTGGTTGGTCATTGCTTGATAGCTTGTTGCCCCGAAGCTAGGGATCTGGTTGTTTAATCCATAAACTAGTGGTTTCTAAATCTTTTTTGTGTCAAAACCGGGTTTCATTCAATATGTTTTCCTTTTTCTTGTCTTTTCCATTTTCTAGTGATTTATTTTAGTTGACTGAGTTGGAACTTGATAGAGATTATTTACCCGCACAAGTGTAGATATATAAAGAAATAGAATGATCTCATAAATGAACGGTTTTTTAGTGGAAAATGTAATTCAAACATGGAAGCAACTAAAGATTATTTACATAAATAATTTTGTGAACCAAAGATTATTTACCCGTTAAGGTAATATACCTTAACCCGATTTTGTGAACCTATATCATAATTTAGCAACCGTTGTAATAATATAACTTGACATTAATACCTTAACAGGTAAATAATTTTAGGTTCAAAAAATTGTGACACACAGAACAAGTTGTACAGCTATTTACTTATATATTAGGTATAGACTCGTTTTAAACTCTCCCATTTGACTATACTTTAAAAATCAACGTATTTTAATAAATACAAAATGAAATACATATATATGTTAGATTATTTTACTCCAAAAATGGAATTAGTTATAGTTACATGATGTTACAACTCTATGCTACCAATGTCTAGTTATATTGTTAACATGGGTTGCTAAATTATGAATGCTAAAACAATGTGTAAATGTTTTTAACTCAACGTAAGACGAGAAGATACGGACATCAACTATATAAAGTCTTCTATGAATCATTAGTTTCACTTTTATCAAATTGAATCAAATCCGATTTCCTCTTTGGTCGTAGCAAGCTATCAGAAATTTCGAGAGTTTCTTAACTTTTAAAATTTTCAATTATTAAACCTTTATAATACACGGGTTTTTAACATGATATATAAATACACAAAAGTGGTTTAAACGGCAACAAATAAAAGTTTTTACGATCCATGTTAAAACTTATCTCCCAAAACATATGTAATTGACTATTCTAATTAACATAATAAAAAAAGTTGACTTATATAAAAGTATCACCCATAACCTAGTGGTTAATGGTATGTTGTTTACATTTTACCCCATCCAAAATGAGGTGAGATATTTGTAATTACAAGATTATAAAAATTTTGCTATTCAAAATAATATTTATAAAGTATCATTTTCCAAATAAGTCAAAAAATCTAACTATCTAACTATATTATTAAAAAAAATACATATTATACACTTATCATTAAACTAGACCCTCTACAATAGACTAAAGGAGGACATAAGAAGATATAGTTTTCATTGGGTAAAATATAAGGGGAAAATATAAGGGGTTGAATGGGAAACCTAGTGTTTGTTTAGCTTTTGAGTATATAGTGTAATCGGGAGTCTTGATAATCAGGTGTATATGCACTTTAGTATGTTGTATTTGACTAGTATCTTGCTAGTCTGTTCTTTTTTTGGTTTCTAATAAAAATTGGTCGTTCAAAAAAAAAAAAAAAAACTAGACCCTCTACAAAAGATGTCAAGTGTACAAGTTTCCAATTTTACAAATTTCACTTCATTATTTATTTTGGTTTAATTAAAATTGTTTCATTTTTACAGTTTTGTATCGGAATGATAATAATTAAAACTGTTCCATTTTTATAGTTTTGAACCGGAATGATAAAATGAAATATGTTGAGGATGAGAATCAAACTATTTATCTTGTTTTTAAAATGTTTATGGCTTACCAACTCAACTAAGATGAAATGATGTTAAGCTTCTCTTTCCTTCATAGGTCTATATTCACAACCTTCAATTTTGATAACTTTTAAAATACAAATTATTCTAACTAGAGGTGGCAAATGGGTTGGGTTGGGTCGAACGAGTCATGGGTCAAAACGAGTATGAGTCAAAATGAGTTTGGGTCAAAACGAGTCAATTAAAAAAAAGGTTGTTTTGGTTTGGGTCAAAATAGGTTAGGGTCAAACCGGGTTTTGAGGTTTTTTTTTTTGTGAACGAGAATAACGGCAGAAACATTTTAGTTTTTTTTAGATTTTTCGTTTTTTACTTATATTTTAGACAGAATTACAAATTTTGTCCTTTAAAATAAGACGAATTACGGTTCGTGTCCTTTTATAAGTTTCCTTGCAGGCGGTGTACTTTAAACTTTTTTTTCCTACAAGTTTTGTCCTTTACGCTAACTGGGTTAGAAAAAGTCAGTTAAGTATGACATGTGCCAGACATGTGATGGGCATAATTGTAATTTTAATAGGGGAATGTATTATATATATTTTCTTTTCTTTCTCTCTTCTTTCTCACTAAGCCACCACCATCACCATAAATTCCGGCCACCATAAATTCCGGCCACCTCGTTGCAGATTCCATTCAACCCGGTTTTCCGGTGGCCTTTCCGGCAGCCTGTTTTCCGGCCATTAATCTTTTCCGGCAAACGCTGCTGTTACTATATCATTATTAGAGTGTTGCTGCTATTGTTTTATACCATCTCAGCCACACCACAACCGCACCACCGTCGCCGCCGCCCAATTTCGGCGCTGCCGCCACCTGCTGTTGTCGTCCTTTCCGCAGCCGCCGCCGCTGATTCACACCTCCGCAGCTCCAGCCACTGTTGCTGCAGCTGCTGGAGCTTGTTTGTTGCTCCCGTTCGTTGCCGCCGTCGTGAGTTGCAACCAACACCAGAAGTATTTGAGCTCATTGATTGTGTCGTTCATCTAGCTCCGATTCGTTAGATCTCGGTGTTTTTCCCGGTTTTGATAATCGAGGTATAAATCTAATCTATAATCTATGGTTGTTTGATTTTTTCCGGTGGCCTTTCTCCAGATCTGGTTCGAGTTCTAACTGTGGCCGTCGGGGTTCGTTGAACAATCGGTTTCGATCTGGGTTTTGTTCAAGCCATTTAGGATTTCGGTCCCGTCGAAACCCGTCTACCCGAGCCTCTGCTACGGCCGTGCTTCCTTTAATATTTTGCAATTCAGTATTATTATCTGAATTATTTGTAGATCTCATAGCAGCAACACTCTAATAATGATATAGTAACAGCAGCGTTTGCCGGAAAAGATTAATGGCCGGAAAACAGGCTGCCGGAAAGGCCACCGGAAAACCGGGTTGAATGGAATCTGCAACGAGGTGGCCGGAATTTATGGTGATGGTGGTGGCTTAGTGAGAAAGAAGAGAGAAAGAAAAGAAAATATATATAATACATTCCCCTATTAAAATTACAATTATGCCCATCACATGTGTGGCACATGTCATACTTAACTGACTTTTTTTAACCCAGTTAGCGTAAAGGACAAAACTTGTAGGAAAAAAAAGTTTAAAGTACACCGCCTGCAAGGAAACTTAGAAAAGGACACGAACCGTAATTCGTCTTATTTTAAAGGACAAAATTTGTAATTCTGTCTATATTTTAAGTTATGATTTTTTTAATTAGTTTTTTTGAATTTTTGTTGAGGGATTTTCTATTAAGATCAAAAACCCTTAAAAATATTCAAAAATAATAAAAAAATTATAACTCAAATATAAATCATAAACTAAAAAAGTAAAAACACTAAAATGTTTCATGCGTTGTACTCGTTCCATAAAAAAAACAAAACCCATCTAGAATCGAACCGAAAGAATCGACGAAAAGGAAACAAAGAAACAAAAAGCCAAAACCGGACCACATCAATCGAAATCGGAAAAATCAATCAAAACGAAACTAAAAGAATTCATACCGAACAAAAACAAAACTGAAAAAACGAACAAAAACGAGTCCGGAATCGACTAGAAAGAAACAAAAGAAACCAAAACCCAACACGTCACGGGTGAAAACTCGTGTTGACTTGAAACCTGAACCGAACCCGTTCCGATCTGAAACCCGTTTCGTGCCGAAACCTGTCTTGTACGAAAACCCGTTCCAATCCGAAACCTGTCACATTTCCTTAGGACACTAACCCACATCGACCCATTTCTTTGAACCTGTCGACCCGTTTTGACCCGAAAATAAAAGATGGAATTTCAAATGACTCATTTTGACCCATTTATTTAAAACCTTTTACCCAAACCAACTCATTTAACTTTTAAAACAACTCAAATTGACTCATTTGAAAAAGTTTGGGTCAAGATTGCCACCCCTAATTCTAACACATCTATCTATTTGAGGAAATGTGCAATCACTCATCCATTAATATTCATTATGTAATACATTATAATTTATACAATTATAATGTTTATTATGTAATTCATATATATATATATATTTGACGTTTTCTATATTGGTTAACCGTGTGTTACACGGGACACTAATCCAATTACATATAATTATCTTAGATTATTTAATACCCCGTAAAATAAATTTTGAAGTTTTGAACATAAATCGGTACAAAGGGAAGTGCATAAATGCATATTTATTGCAATAAATATTGTACTGAATTATTTTAATAATATTTGCAAGTACAACCATTAATGCAGTACAGTACAACATTCAAAGCTGATGAAATTCATTGATGACCTATGTTGAAATGGATTGTCAAAAATTTAAGTTGTCTCATGGTAAATGTTTGTCAATGTGTTGTAACCCACCATAGTTTTACAACTTAGGAACACGGCCTAGCTTTTTTATTTTGGCTTATGCTTATATTTGAAACTAGCTTATAGCTTATTTTCTATGATTTGATAAGCTATTTTTAAGTATTTGGATTAGCTTATATTCTACAAGTTAATAATGTGTCTTAATAAGTTATTAAATCCACCATTCTTTAATTTGTTGCTTCAATAATTAATAATCCATTACCATTTGAGGGCAAATGAGTAACATACAACCTTAAACAAATAAGTTTCTTCAAATAAGCTAAAAAACCATCTTCACATAAGCTTCTCTAAATGAGCTTATATAAGCTCATAAGCATAAGCTTAAAAGGCTAAACCAAACACTAAATTAAGCTTATTTTGTAAAAAGAAGCTAAAAAAGCTATAAGCTTTGTTAAAAAAGCTAGGCCAAACACCCCTGTAGAGGTATGGTACTAAACCCGGTTTTACGACCCTAAATTTATTATGTTTGGCTTATTTTATTATATGGACTAATACAATGTTATTGGGCTGAGGGGGTTTTGTGGAGGTAACCCTAACTGGGCTAGGCCCATTAGGGTATCATGATGGTGGCCATGAGGCTCTCTATATAAGGAGGTCTCCACTTCCTTATTAGGGGGTCATGCTCAATAAGAGCCACCACCACTTTTTTGTGTCTGTAAACAAGAGATCTTTGAGATTTCTTAGCAGTCACCTCCACCCCCCGAAAAACCATTGCAGGTCTCAAGCAACCGGAGAAGAAGATCAAGGCGTGGTTCGTTTCATCTCGAAAATCCGTGGAAACATCGTCATGGATCAGGTCAGATTCATTTCGTGCTTCGACATTGGCGCCATCCGTGGGACGGCAACGAACTACCCTTCGATCTTCATCTCGGCTGTCAGATCTCTCCCAGGAAAAACCCAGATCTGGAAGTTTACAGAAAAAGGCTTCAAGGCTTGTTCTATTAAAGCTCAAAAAGATCCATAGATCTAAAAGAGGCTTCCAGATCTGTGCAAAAGGAAACTGCCTGACTCGAATGATCAAGTCTCCGGATCTGTGATGGTTTTAAATCTGCTCCGAGCTTCAGATCTATCTAGATCTGATCTACAGATCTAGATCTAGATTACAGACCTGGATTTTAGGTTTAAAATTGCAGATCTAACTCTTAAATTGCAGATCCAGAAATTACCAGACTTCCGCCGCCATGTACGCGCGCCCGCGGATTCTCTCCGCAGCCATGCATGTGCCGCCGCGGGAACCACCATGTGGGTTTCGCGCAAAAGACCTTCACCATGTGGGTTTTGCGCAAAAGACTGCCACCACGCATGCTCGCCAGCGGGTCTCCATTCCGCCAACATGCGTGAGCGCCCGTGGAAACCACCGCGGAAACCACCATGTGGGTTTTGCGCAATAGACCTCCGCCACGCATGCGCGCTCGCGAGTCACCACTCCATTGCCGTGCATGCGCGCATCAGGCCACGCGCCATACTTAAAGGTCGGGAATCCTCATAATATCCCATAGGGCTACGCGCCATACTTAAAGGTCGGGAATCCTCATAATATCCCATATGGCTACGCGCCATACTTAAAGGTCGGGAATCCTCATAATATCCCATATGGCTACGCGCCAAACTTAAAGGTCGGGAATCCTCATAATATCCCATGTGGCTACGCGCCAAACTTAAAGGTTGGGAATCCTCATAATATCCCATGTGGCTACGCGCCAAACTTAAAGGTTGGGAATCCTCATAATATCCCACGTGGCTACGCGCCAAACTTAAAGGTTGGGAATCCTCATAATATCCCACGTGGCTACGCGCCAAACTTAAAGGTTGGGAATCCTCATAATATCCCACGTGGCTACGCGCCAAACTTAAAGGTTGGGAATCCTCATAATATCTCATATGGCTACGCGCCATACTTAAAGGTTGGGAATCCTCATAAACCCATACGGCTTCGCGCCGAATACAAGACCGAACGCGGCTCCGCCCCGTTCAACATGCACACCACCATGATGCTTGAGCGCAGTCGCATATCATATGCTCATGCACCACATATGCTCACGCATCACATATGCTCACGCATATTACATATGCTTACGCATCACATGCTCTCACATATCACAGTCTACGCGCACGCGCACGCAACATCTGCGCGTGGCGCATAGCGCAAAGTCTACGCGCACGCGCATGCAACATCTGCGCATGGCGCATGACACAAAGCCAGAGCCTATGCGCACGCGCGTGCAATATCTGCGCGTGGCGCATAGCACAAAACCAAAAGCCTATGCGCACGCGCACACAACATCTGCGCATGGCGCATGACACAAAGTCTACGCGCACGCGCATGCAACATCTGCGCGTGGCGCGGGACATAAGGTAGCTCGTAAGTCGCCTCACGCGCAAGCTTTATTATTCTTATAGCTCGTAAGCCGCAACTCGCGCAAGCTCAATTATTATTATAGCTCGTAAGTCGCCTCACGCGCAAGCTTTATTATTCTTATAGCTCGTAAGCCGCAACTCGCGCAAGCTCAATTATTATTATAGCTCGTAAGTCGCCTTACGCGCAAGCTTTATTATTCTTATAGCTCGTAAGCCGCAACTCGCGCAAGCTTCATTATTATTACAGCTCGTAAGCCGCAACTCGCGCAAGCTTCATTATTATTACAGCTCGTAAGCCGCAACTCGCGCAAGCTTCATTATTATTACAGCTCGTAAGCCGCAACTCGCGCAAGCTCAATTATTATTATAGCTCGCAAGTCGCCTCACGCGCAAGCTTTATTATTCTTATAGCTCGTAAGCCGCAACGCGCGCAAGCTTCATTATTATTACAGCTCGTAAGCCGCAACTCGCGCAAGCTTCATTATTATTACAGCTCGTAAGCCGCAACTCGCGCAAGCTCCATTATTATTATAGCTCGTAAGTCGCCTCACGCGCAAGCTTTATTACTCTCATAGCTCGTAAGCCGCAACTCGCGCAAGCTTCATTATTATTATAGCTCGTAAGTCGCCTCACGCGCAAGCTTTTATTATTCTTATAGCTCATAGGTCGCCTCGCGCGCCAGCTTTATTACTCTTATAGCTCGTAAGTCGCCATGCGCGCAGGCTTTATTACTCTTATAGCTCGTAAGTCGCCATGCGCGCAGGCTTTATTACTCTTATAGCTCGTAAGTCGCCTCGCGCGCAGTTTTTATTATTCTTATAGATCCGTAAGTCGCCTCGCGCGCAGGCTTTATTATTCTCAGATCCGTAAGTCGCCTCGCGCGCAGGCTTTATTATTCTTATAACTCTCAAGCTGCCTCGCGCGCAAGTTATGTTACATTATTATCAAGATGCGCGCTCCATCTTTTATCAGGCCTCGCGCCACTATGATGCGTGCTATATCTTATTTATGCCAGGGCACCATCATTATCATAAGGACCGCAACATGTCACCATCATGGGGAAAACCTCCCAAAACTCAAAGACAATAAAGACAAGGCCGAAGGAAAGGGAAAAAACCGCCCCATGACCTAAGTCGCCTCATAAAGTCCAGCGCTCCACCTAGACGCTTGCGCGCCCAGGAGCAACGCTGGACTTGGGGGGCTTGTAGGGGTATGGTACTTAACCCGGTTTTACGACCCTAAATTTATTATGTTTGGCTTATTTTATTATATGGACTAATACAATGTTATTGGGCTGAGGGGGTTTTGTGGAGGTAACCCTAACTGGGCTAGGCCCATTAGGGTACCATGATGGCGGCCATGAGACTCTCTATATAAGGAGGTCTCCACCTCCTTATTAAGGGGTCATGCTCAATAAGAGCCACCACCACTTTTTTGTGTCTGTAAACAAGAGATCTTTTAGATTTCTTAGCAGTCATCTCCACACCCCCGAAAAACCATTGCAGGTCTCAAGCAGCCGAAGAAGAAGATCAAGACGTGGTTCGTTCATCTCGAAAATCCGTGGAAACATCGTCATGGATCAGGTCAGATTCATTTCGTGCTTCGACAATCATGTATTGTATTATATATGCTCCTTAATCCTTATTCATCATTCAGTCATCCGGCCACCGTTCGTCATATCACCTTCAATGGTTAATGCCTAGGCGCGAGAAATGCTTCAAGCTTCGTCCGGACACATGGGTCGTCATACGCCACGTAAACCTATAACATATAGATCACTAATATAATTATCTAAGTCCAAGCTAGCACTGACATGGTCGGTCATAAAAGCAGAAGATTGGAGATAAGGATTGAATCTCAGAAGTATGGCGCCCGATACCGGTTTGGTTTCAACATTAAATGTTGTTTAAATACATATATCTACAACCCTTTTTCCTTTTCTTTATACTTGTCTTTTAATTTCAATCTTTATAATTTAAGGAAATTGCACAAACGGTTCTTTTGGTCTAAATATTTGTGAGAGGTTTGCGAGTTTAGTTCCCTCCATTAAGGCATTAACAGATCACGTTACAATAGAGTCAGTTCCCGGATCCTGAGAATACCATCCAACGGGTTCGGGTTGGGTACGTAGAGTAAGACCTGTCTGCGCCTATAGGGGTGAACATAAACCGGGCAAGACCTGTAAGACAATTAGCTAGGTCGGTTCTTGGGACTTGAGAATACCATTAGCTAGGTCGTAGTGGGGTATGGGTCGGTTCTTGGGACTTGAGAATACCATTAGCTAGGTCATAGTTGGGTATGGGTCCGGATCGGGTATTGTGGGTAAGTCCCGTTTGCTCAATCCTGTTGGTAGTAATGGAATAGACGAGAAAATGGAATGTATAAAGAAATAAAATTGATCATTATTATTTCATTGTCATGACTGCTTAACATATGAGAATGATTAAATTCATTAGCTTATGTTGTTTCACTTTAGTAGGCATGCAAAGACACACGAATGAAATACAGATGACACAAACATCCCTATCTTAAAATAAAGAAAATTTACCAAAATAAAAAAATTGGTAATATGGAATGAGAATAAGAAAAACCAGAAGGGTGTGGATGAATTGTTTTGATGTGTTTAGAAGGAATAGACTTGTTGTGTAACTGATGATTCTATTTCGTTGATCAACTAAACAGCCTTTTCTTTTTCATTTCCTTACAAAATATTCACAATGGTTCACTCTATTTCGTCTATCAATTTTGCGTATCAAACATTACCTAAGTACGAGGGGTTCAAATCTTACAGTATGGAGGCTTGATGATTTTAAGAGTTGTTTTTTTAGAATAAACTATGTGTTTTTATTACAAAATATATATGAAATATAAAATAAAAAACATCGATTCTAATGACGCAAAAATCTCACATGATTTTATGGCTGGCCAAGAAAAGGACGGAAATTTAATGGGCTTAGTAATTGTCTTTCTGATGGACTTATCTTCCATTCCTATTCCTTCCGTTTTCCCAGGCATCCACGTTTACAAATAGTCATCGCCTCATTGCGGGGCTACGTCTAATGGTTAATGTCTTCTGAGGGCCGTATTTTGCTATATCATCATCGCCCTTTTTAATAAAAATATGTGTAATGGATAATACTTCTTAATGTCTCTTCAATCATTACCATTTCAAGATATGTATAGACCTAATGCCCAGGGGATGGTGTAGGGGCTTTGTCCGTTATAATTCTCCATTACATATGATCTTAGAAAAAACTATCTTGAGTTTGTAAAGTAAATGAGTCTAGCCGTGCTGTCTCGGTTGAAAATAAGCTGAGTTCGAGCTTAAAATCTCAGGTTTATTTAAAAATTCCAGCCAAGCTTTAGCCCTGGGCCCTGGATTGGCTCATCTCAACGAAGCTTGTAAAGAGCTAGAAATATTTAAATAGTAGACACAACAAATGTTAAAAAATATATGTTCCTATTTTTTTTCTGTCTTTGACTGCTATAAATTCATAGTTAAGTAGACCCTAACTTTTAGTAACAAAAAAAAAAAGTTAACTACACAAATGATCCATATAGTCTGAGCAAAATAACACTTTTGAGGTTTAATGTTTTAGGCATAACAAGTTTAGTTTGAGGTTTCAATTTTGTATTAGGTTTGGATGACTCAAACCTAAACTCATTATTTTTAAACATCAAAACCTCAAATGTGCTATTTTTCTCAAACTAAAAGGACCATTTATATAATTAATTCAATAAAAAAGTATTATTACTATTTATTGTGAACTAGTTTTTAACCCGGCGCGTTGCGCCGGACATGTTGGTAAATCTGAACGTTGGTAAGACAGAAGCATTACCGATCTTAAGTGTTGAGGCGGTAAGTTGACGTGAATTTGGTTAGTTTCTGTTACATGTGTTATTGTACGGAAACTAAAACAAAAAAAAGTTATAAAAATTGAGATGGAACATTGGGATAGCGTTGGTCGGTAAAACTCGAGCGTTGGTAAAACCCAAGCTTGTTGGTCCTTGGCGGTGAGTCTATGCAAATTTGGTTGGGTTTTTCACGTCCGTTATAAAACCGGACTAAAGAAAAAGAATTGTCATTCGGTCAGTTTCTTTACGGTACTATAACTAAAACAAAATGCGCTAAGTCTACGCAAATTATGTTAGTTTTTATCACATCCGTTACGGTATATTGATATTGGAACTAAACTAATAAAAAACAAACATAACAAAGACAATTAGAAATATAATTATCAAAGTTTAAAACAAAAAACAAACCAAAAAAGTAAAAATCTTGGTCCAATGAAATCTTGTTAAATAGACCATCATAGTTCAACGTCGCCAAACTTCTCTTTTATATATATTATATTAGTAAAGTAATTTGTGATGCATAATTGCAATTCCTTTTTTAGTAACTACCCCTATAGAGATTGAGACGCTCTTCACGAGAGACCATTGTCTTACAATACTAATAATAAAAGAAGATGTTGAAAGTTAGGTGTCAAGGCTACATGTCTTCTAATTTCTAATCTCTTATTTCATTCATTTTAGCTATCTATGGGTCATGGGTAAAAATCATTTTGTCAAGCGGGTTATAACATAGTGTGGATTTTATAACGTAGTGCCATTTTCATACATAAAGGTTGACCAACTACGCAACTTTAGCACATTTTTTAAATTTCTTGCAAATCCACACCCGACGTTTCCAAAACCATGCTATTTTAGTAATTTTCGTTAACCCGCTTGTTTTTCCTTTATGTCTACATTAAATTAATTCATAAGTATTTTGAGAATCACAATTAAAATAAAGGACATTTTTTTATTTTTATCGTTTGATAAATCCCGTGTAATACACGGGTTCAAAAGCTAGTTGAAACATATAGTTATTTAAATAATCTTTTCCAAGTATGTTATAGTCGACAACTTAAGATAGTCGTAATACTTAAGTACGATTCATCCTAAATTAATATCAAACATATAAAACTTTAATTAGTAGTTATGCAAGTAGAAGAAAGTTTTGCAGTGTTATTATGTTGCCAATGGTATCGGTGCATTCGGAAGAGAAGAAACCATGCGTTATCTATCTATATATTAAAGCAACACAATTTTTCTACTTATCATTCAATTAAACCTTTCACATAAGCTCCAAGTGTATAAGCTTCCATTTTTACAATTTTTCCTTCATGAATGATAAAATGAAAAATATGTTGTTGGTGAGAATTGAACTTAATACCTTACTTTTAAAATGTTTATGGCTTACTAACTCAACTAGGATTAATTGATGTTAGTCTTCTATTTTTCATAATTGATATAAATTCACAATCTTCCATTTTATTACTTTTAAAATACAAATACAAACTATTCTTACTAATCTATGGATTTTAGTAAATTATTTATATCTTATGAATCCATAAGATATGTTAATACGTATATTATTAAATTAAAATTTTTTATTTTATTTTTTAACAACACGTCTATCACACGAGCTCTATCCTAGTTCGATAATGAAGTAAGTCATCATTTAAGTCTATATGGGTATGTTAACTGGTTAGAGGTAATGAAATGAAGGGGGAATGGAATGGGAGAAGGAATAGAATGGACAACATAATGAAATGGATCATTACCATTTTTTTGGTCTTGTTTGGTTAACTTTTGGAATAAAATGAATTATTACTTTATATGTTGTTTGGTATAAAAAAAATTGTAGGAATAAAATAGAAATAATAAAAACACTCATATCTCAAAATATTTTTTACAAA
This sequence comes from Bidens hawaiensis, assembly GCF_021521415.1. Lineage (NCBI taxonomy): Eukaryota > Viridiplantae > Streptophyta > Magnoliopsida > Asterales > Asteraceae > Bidens > Bidens hawaiensis. The sequence continues at coordinate 34,753 of NW_027491665.1, read as the reverse complement.
AAAAAAAAAAAAAAACCCTACAATGGCAACGGTGGTAGCTCTAGTGACGAAAATGGTGGAGCTGGTGACGGTGGCGGTGTCGGCAAAGTTGGTGGCGGTGCCGATGGTAGTGGTGGTGGTGGTGGTGGTGTTGTTGAGAAAGTAAGGTAGCGTTTGGCATGCAGAAATAACAGAGGGAATGGAATGATTCATTGCGTGGGAATGAAAAAGTTGGTGTTTAGTTACTCAATGGAATGGAATCATTCATTACACATGGAATCCCATTCCATCAAAACCATTCCTTCCCACCCCCTTCTTTTTTTCATTCCATTCCTCCTTCACCCTACTTTCCCAACACCACCACCACCTAACAACCACCACCACAACTACCATCGGCACCACCACCACCACCACTGTCGCCGCCGCCTCCACCACCTTACCACCACCGTCGATGCCGCCACCATGCCGTAACATCCGCAATCATTATCAGCGCCGCTGCCTGACCATCACCGCCACCACCACTGTCGTTGCCTGACCACCACCACCGTACCATTGCCATCGCTACCAATGCTACCACCGCCACCCCTGCCGCCTGACCGCCACCACCATCGCCACCGCCACCAGCATCTTTGTCGTCGGAGCTACCACCGTCGCCATTGTCGGTTTTTTTTTTTTTGAGATAGGAGTTTTTTATTATTTCTATTCATTTCTACAATTTTTTCTGGGCATCAAAAAACATAAAGTAAAAATTCATTTTATTCCTATAGGTTAACCAAACAAGACAAAGAAATGTAACGATCCATTTCATTCCCTTATCTAATCCATTCATTTTCCCATTTCATTCCCCCTTCATTCCATTACCTCCAACCAAACATATCATAAGGTGAAGGAGGAATGAAATGAAAAAAAAGAAGGGGTGTGGGAAGTAATGGTTTTTATGGAATAAGATTCCATGTGTAATGGATGATTCTATTTCATTTAGCAACCAAACATCACTTTTTTCATTTCCATATAATAAATCATTTCATTTCTATTGTCATTTCTACATACTAAACGCTACACATGTTGGAAGAATTGATGTAACTTTTATTTTTCAGTTTATGTGTTATGGCTCTGGTATTTTGTTCGGTTGTTAAAAGTAAAACTTAATAAATGAATAATGAAAAGACAATATGTAGTATCACGACTACCAATGTATAGCATAATCAGTTTACCATACGAGGCCGGCAAGTGGCAAATGCCATTACTCCCTCTTAAAACTATGTATCTACACAAGCAGCTAGGAATAAATAGATTCAAATGTTTCTTTGAAACAACATTGTATCAACCGGTAACTTTCAGTGTTGTAAAGATTCTGATTAGAAATCGATTAATCGCTAGTCGTTATTTCATCGATTTGTCACCGATTAATCTTAATTTGTCTAAATTAGTCAAAATTGAGAACTTTATACACTAAGTTTGGAATATATATATATATGTATATACTAATATACATATAAATTCCAATCAGATTAATCACTGGTCCTTAGCCCACTGCTCGACTAGCGCCTAACGATTTTTACAACACTGCCGGTGATAGAGCTAGGGCTTTTTTTTCACTTGGTTTATTAAGTTTTGGTGTTAGAATAGCTATAATTCGGTTCTTAGATTTTGGCCGTAAGTATGGGGTCAGGCTAGACTCAAATGAAACTATTATACATACTCGAATCTTAACATCTAACATTTTAATATTTCACATTCTCACAAACATGCGATTGTCAAATAAATCATTAAAAATGAAAAAAAAAGTATAAAAAACAGATCTTAGATTTAGAAGCGGAAAGAAGCATAGATGACACAACTAGGAATGCATTGGTCTGTTCTTCAGAGTTACATTAACTTCTAAAAACTTGGTCACGCCACACAATTTTTTAGGTCTACAACTAAAATTTTAAAGCATATGAATATAATTTTTAAAAAACTTAGTTTTGTTATTCAAAACGGATAGCGGCATTGTAACGAGTTTTCCTTCCATTTTGATGTAATTAAGCACTGCTTTCTAGCGAATAAAGTTTTTATCGTAGTTTTTTAAGCATATACCAGATTTCGATAAAAATTAGAAGATAACAAATGAAAAACAAAATATAGCAAATATTACAGTTTCTCAAGAGAAAATCGGTAAAAAGACACCCACCTTCTTTCTTTTCATATCAAGTGCCCTTTGGGTTAGTTTCAAAAGTTCAAGCGGGACAATTGCAAAATTTTATAGAAACGTTCGGGATTTTAACTCATGTGTACACTAAATATACATAAAATTTTAAAGTGAGTGCTTGGCCCCTAGGTGACCATAGGTCGCGATGACGAATTGACGATTATGTAGCTCGGTCCCTGCTTTCAAGTGAGTTACGTATATAGCATGGATACAATGGTGCAAAACTCTCACATGAACGTGAGGCTAGCTACGAAAATAGGCGATGAAATTAAAATTACAACAACATTAAATTATGATGAAAATTTAATGGGCTTTCTTGTCTTTCACATGCCTACTCCTGTAAATTGCCAGCTCCTATCATGCTGCCGTCTATTTACGTTTATATATACAGTTAGGGGATAAAACTATAAAACGTATGTGATAATATTTTATTTTTTATATCTTTTTTTTTAAACGGTTAATTTCTTTTAATCTTATTTTTGTCTATGTGACTTAAACTCAAGCATCTCCTATCAAACTTAGTTGTCTAAAGGTTTTGCATTTACCAACATACCATCTTCTTCGGTTACTAATTATTGAGATACAAAGTTTTTAATTAAATCTACAAATTCAGTTTGTTGTAATAACCTGTTGGATAGGCAGGTGAAATAGTAAATCTATTAATCCTTTCCGTAGATGTTCGACATTGAATAGTTCTTCTTCATCATCTTCTTCTTCTTTATTAGGCTTGAAATTTTTTACTTTTGTTAGCTTGAAAATTTTAATTTTACTTGAAGCTACACCGGTGTCCAGTAAAAGGTAAATCAGATTTCAAGTCTAAATTTTGATCATATTATTAATTATTATGATTAACTTGATTACAAAAATCCATATTCATAACCCTCTAATCTTTAACCTATATAATTCCTTATTAGACTCGAACCAGAAGAAAACCATCTTAAAATTGTAAGTACAACACTTAACCCTCCGTACTTACACAAGATTTGCGTATATTCATCCGGAAGACGGTTAAAATTGTTCTATATATTTGTGAACTCAAATTATGTAAAGTAATAAAACTATATTTTATAGATAAAAAGTTTATATATATATATATATATAAAGGGTAAGGTTAAAATAAAAACCCACTTGAGTTGTGAAAACCCGCGACAACCCTATGTAACGTCGTTTTTTTTTGTTACATGTAATATATGTTGTAACATTTAATACAAAACATCGAAACATAAAAAAAATGTTTTGCTATTTTTTAATATTTTTTTACTAATTTTTATATATGTTTTCAGGAAATAGAAAAAGTTATATTTATATTTACATTTTTTATTCGCTTTAATTGTGGACCACAATATTTAAATATTAATTAAAAACATGTGGTTGAGAATGGGTCAAAAGTATAAAATGAAAACCTACTTGAGTTGTGAAAACTCTAGAAACTCATTCTCAACCACATGTTTTTAATTAATGTTTAAATCTTGTGGTTCACAATTTAAGCGAATAAAAAATGTAAATATAAATATAACATTTTCTCTCTCCTGAAAACATATATAAAAATTAGTAAAAAAATGTTAAAAATAGCAAAACATTTTTTTTATGTTTCGATGTTTTGTATTAAATGTTACAACATATATTAAATGTAACAAAAAAAACGATGTTACATAGGGTTTTCGCGGGTTTTCACAACTCAAGTGGGTTTTCATTTTAACCTTACCCTATATATATATATATATAGGATCAGAATCATGTGAGAACTTTTTGGGAATTGAGAACTATGAGAACCATTTTGGATCACAAAAAAACCCAAAAATAAAAAAAATCATAAAACAAAAAAAAACACAAAAATAAAAAAAAGTAAAAAAACCAAAGTTCTTATTTATCATCCTGGTTTCTAAAAAAAACGTAAAAAAAATTCTCGGTTTAGCTAAATTATAATATGTACATACATGTACACATATGTTTTTTCCTATACACATATGTATAATTTAAGGTAAATGATAATGTACATATGTGTACATTACATAACTAGAGATTAAATGAAAGTATATATATGTGTATAGGTATAATACGAATTAAAAAGAAAAAAAATCAGTTTTTTTATTATACATATATGTATATTATGTACACACATGTTTTTTTCCTATACACGTATGTATAATTTAAGGTAAATGATAATGTATATATGTATGTATTACGTAACTAGAGATTAAATGAAAGTATACATATGTGTATAGTTATAATACGAATTAAAAAGAAAAAAAAAATTGGTTTTTTTTCTAATGAAACCGGAATGAAAAATAAGAATTTTGGTTTTTTTACTTTTTTAAAATTTTCGGTTTTGTTTATTTTATAATTTTTTTAATATTTTTTAAAGGGTTTTTTAGTGGTTCAAAATGGTTCTTAAAGTTCTCAATTTGTTAATGGTTCTCTTAGGATCCTTACCCTATATATATATATATAGGGAAGGGATATTTTGAGAACCATGTTGAGTTTTAAGAACTTAAGAACTCAATTCTTAGCCATACATTTTATTAAATGGATTGGATTGTGTGGTTGAGATTAAATCTGACTAAAAAGTCAAAGTAGGAGAGAGAATAAAGTTGTAAGTGATTACTCTAATTTTTACGGCCGTTACACATGTGTAATAAGTCGACTCGGCGCGTAAAAAATTCTGTAATTTTTTTACGTATATGTAACATACATATATTACGCATGTGTAAAAAAAATTAAAAAAAAAATGTTACACTGAGTTCTTTCGAGTTCTTAAAACTCAAAAGGGTTCTCATTTTATATATATATATCATTGATTCTCAATGGAACATCGATCATTTAGTTTACCATAAGAGGCAAGTGACAAATTAATGTCATCACTCTTTCTTTAACTTTGTTCACCATCCAAATTAATGGCGAATCCGTAAATATGCATATGCATACTTCATGCATGAAGTCGTCTATAAATACGTCCTCTGCACACCTAGTAGCAAGTGTGTAATATGTTAGCTTGTTAGGAGAATAATATTTTTATTCCAAAAAAATCTAAATATCTTACACAATACAAATATGTCGTCAAATGATGCAAAGGAATTCGGGCATCGGAGAATATTATTCTCTGATGTGATGGTAACTAGGAAAAGAAACCTCTTGTGGGGACGTAAATGGAGGTCTCTCGACATTAAAATGGCCGTCGGGATACTATTTGTTCATCTTTTGACATTTTTTGCACCATCTACATTTTGTTGGGATGCTTTTTGGGTAGCGGTTATGCTTTACCTGTTAACTGGGATATTGGGTATAACCATGTGTTATCATAGGCTTCTTGCGCATCATAGTCTCAAGCTACCCAAATGGCTCGAATACACATGTGCTTATTTAGGGGTTCAAGCTATCCAGGTTTGATCTAACACGTCTTTTACTCGATTTTCTATTCTTTAGTAAGTTTTCCATTTATTTTTATAGAGAATATGGTACTAATGGATTGGGAAAAAGATTTTGCAATACCTTTACATGAATTGTATTATTGTACTTGGTCATATAAATCTAACAAAATTTCTTAAGTGGCCTTTTATGCATGTAGAGGGATCCAATATACTGGGTGAGCATTCATAGGTATCATCATCAATATGTTGACTCGGAGAAAGATCCACATACACCCACTTACGGATTTTGGTTTAGTCACATGGGTTGGTTGTTTGACAGTGGCTACATTATGGAAAAGGTGAAAGCTCGTATAACTTTACCCCGTTTATATAATCTAAATGTTTCCATGTTATTACTTAATAGTTATTCGCTTTTCAGTATCAGGAGCGCAAAAATGTAGAAGATTTAAAAAACCAAGCGTTCTATAGGTTCATCAAAAGAACATACATGTGGCATATCTTTGGATTTGGGGCACTCATTTATGCTTGGGGTGGTTTCCCCTACCTTGTTTGGATTATGGTAATATATCTTATCATGTATTCTTTTCAAATATTTGATTAAATCATATGAGTATAAAAAGAGTGCATATATGCACACATACAGGGTGTTAGAAACACATGGGGTTACCACGTTACTTTTCTAGTGAACTCAGCTTGTCATATATGGGGAAAACGAGTGTGGAACACCGGTGATTTATCTAGAAATAATTGGTAAGTTTCAATATTTAACTTTGCGACGCAGCTCGCTTACCTGCCTCTCCATTGTAATTTGATCATTTTATTTTCTATTCCAAAAAGGCTTCGGTAACAAATATATATATATATATATATATATATATATATATATATATATATATATATATCGAAACTCTTTAAAATATATGTTTGGTTTAATGGAGAAATGTTTGAATATAGGTGGGTCGCATTGATTACATTTGGAGAGGGTTGGCATAACAATCATCACGCTTTTGAGTTCTCAGCTCGACATGGTTTGGAATGGTGGCAAATTGATATGTGTTGGTATATGATTTGCTTTCTTAAATCAGTGGGACTGGCCACCAATGTGAAGCTGCCAACTCAAGCACACAAGCTTAAGAAATCCTTTGCTTCTGCTAACAAATTAAGATGAAATTCCAACTATTTATAAGGGTGCATCAACTCGTGTTTGGTTAAGATTTTTAGTCATATAAAGACCTAATATTTCAAACTCCTAGAAGATACATGTGATGTGCATTTATAATATAAATGAGTTGATTTGATAATTGTTGGTTAGATTGATGTTGAATTGCCTCTTTAATGAACTAAATGACCTTTGAAATATACAGTATATTTTAACCATATATTAAGTAACTAGTTTAGAAACCCATATTGTATAACCGGGGTTGTATAAATAAAATATTAAATAGTTCGTAACGAGGAGTTATAAATTATAAAATGATATTGAAATTACGTATTAGATATGATTGGAATTCAAATCGTAAATCTAACCGATTTACTTCATAAAAGAAATTGTTGTAATGGAAATATGAATTTCATGTATAACATGTTTGGTTCGGTAATAAACTCCCTATACTTTTAAAGAAAATAAGCATTTATTCCAACTCGTGAAGAGACTCAACCAAAGGAGTTGGGATTCTTCGGACTCCTTCATCGCTTATGATATCATCAACCCCCCCCCCCTTCCTTTCTCACCACCGCCGACCTATTGACTACCACCTCCAATCATCATCACTGCCTCTCCGACCAACAATGCCTCAATGTTCTATTAGTCACCATTACCATTACCTCTCATTCCCTGTCACTACCTCCACTACTAGGCACGGTCCAACAAGTAACTGAAGGCGGTGGTGGCGCCAATGCCAACCAGTAAATGCCAGTAGCATATATAAATTTTGATTTGTTTCGACAAATTTCAAATTTACAGCTAATTCTATCACATTTCGACTTCTTTGTTAGATCTAATTCATTTTAAACAAATATAAACGTACAAATTGTTGCATGTGATGGAAAAAAATAAATCACTTTGAAACAGAATGAATAAAATAATTGAATGAAATGCGGTGTGCCATTATATATATTTCAAAAACCATGTTTTGCTACTCACACTAAATCTACTATTCATCCAATGGTGAAATTTGAACCATGTATTATTACAACTCATTTCTTTGAAATGATACAAGCATTCCAGTGAACTTTAGTTTGTGTATCAATTGTTGTACTTACTCATTTAAGTAAAGTAATTATTATTTCAGTTGAATATTAATTATAGAGTGTATTTCTTTTGTCATATAAATAATAATTTCACTTCAATATTAATTAGAGTATATATCTTTTGTCATTTCTCTTTCGTATATCGACTGCATGTAAATACAAAAACATTCGCATGTTGCAACGCGCGGGTATAAATCTTGTTGTATTCAATTTTTAGTTACTTTTGGAAAAGTAAAAAAAAATGTAAAATAATTTTGAAAAACAGTGTTATTCAATTTTTATTGAATAAAAAGTAACATTGTCTTTTTTTCCTTTTTAGTTATTTGATCTACGATCTTGGACAGCCCATTACCTCAAGTATTGTTTCCGGGCCCCTGGTTTTGTACTAGCAAATTGGACGGAGGTCAGTTTGGGGCTTTGGGCTGATGCTGAAAGCCTGAACTTAGAGGTGTAAAAAACACCGGTTTGGGAACGGTTCTATACAAACCAAACCGAATTGGTTTGACAATGAAACCGGTTTCACCCAAACCGACCCAAAACGCCAGTTCTAAGCCTGATTCCCCTTATGATCTACCAAACCGGTTTTAAACCGGACCGGTTTGAGAAAAAACTGGTTAAAACCGGTTCCAAACCGATCCGAACCGAGTTGGACCAGGTCGACCTCTCTTGCTCCTAAACCGGTTTCTAAATCGAACTGGTTTTGATCAAACCAGTTTTGACTAGGCTTTGACCAAACCGGTTCAGTTTGATATGAATATACTTGGGTGATTCAGATACGTATTTAAGATGAATATACTTGTGTGATTCAAACACATATTTTAAAAATTTATGTAACTAGTTCCCGCTTCATAATTTTCTCAAATTTTCTTTGTGTTTAAATTTTATAGCAATTTAATTTGTACCGGTTATTTTGTCACTCATTCATTTTTTTATTACATATGCATTTTTTGTTTAAATATAAAGTACTTTTTGTTATATTACCTGAGCCAGTTTGGCGATTTCAAGGAATTTATGCTAGTGTTAGCTGAGACCCAATACTCGTGTTTATCCATAATAATCTATAATAATTAATAAATAAAACTTTTCCTCTACCACGTGTCATCTACCTACCCCATCCTCACTCTTGAAATCCCGCCTCTTATACTCCTTTCTCAATCACGAAACGAATCCTCTACCCGACCCTAATTTGAAGTTACAACCCGAACAACCTATCTCATCATCGTGATGTTTTAGTTTCATAAACCCTAAACCATTCTTATTCTTGCCACGTTCCTTAGCAAATCGAACTCATCTAATTGGGTTCTATTTTCTTTGAACTGTGTTAATTTGATATTCATTGCTTAAGAAAATCAATGGCAAAATTTTCGATTCATTTTCAATAGGTGGGTTATGTTCCGTGTAATCATATATTTGAATTAACCCCTTGACCTGCTCTCTAAGAATCTACAAAGTCTGCTCCTAAATCGGAGTCATTGCCAATGGCTTTACAAATTCTGCATCCTACTCGGTATCATCTGCTTAGTTTTATAATAGTTAAATAAATTTATTAACATTTGTTCTAGGTGTGATTTCAAAGGACGGTGTTATGAATAATCATGTTCCAATAACAATACTAGAATCAATAATGATGCATGAGTTTGCGAGTCTTCATGAATCTGCCTTTGCACTTTAGACCAAAAGTATGTCAATCTTGATATTCTTGTCACTTTTAGTTATATTTTAGGCTTTAATTTAGTTTTTATCTAAATAAGCTCATTAAGATATCTAATTATTAAAATCCTCTTAGGGCATGGTGAAGGAAAAAACGTTGATTTTCACATTTGATAAAACAAAGAAGGCTCGGTTCGTATCCTTCCATGATATGCAAAGAATGAGCTTCTAAATTGCTTCACATTTTCCATGTGTACCCTTCAGAAAGTATTATTTTAGTTCTTACAAATTTTAGTTCTTACAATGATAATTATTTAATATCCTCTCTCTTTACCGGTAAATACATGAAGGGAAGGAGATGAAGTTGTTTTGTTTACCTGCTGCCTTTAAAATCCAAAGTGAATATGGTTGGTGGAGCTGTTAAAAAAAGTTTGAAAATTTCTCAATTGAGTAATTATTCATACTTAGACTTTCGCTATTTAGGTTCGAGATGAGATTCAACACGGGACCGGTCTTGCATCCCAGAAAAAGTTGCTCGACTCTGCTGTTGAGTTCCTAGAGTGAACGAGTTCTGCACTAGCAGGTAAATAAAACAATAATAATAATAATAGTAATAATAATAGTAATAATAGTAATAATAATAATAATGGCCATTTTAATTAGGCATTTTACCAAATCTATTGAAAGGTATCACCGATACATGAATGTATAACCCAATCAAAAAACACCACGTGGACATAAAATTCTTCATTGGCGCAAGTTTGGGCTTAAACATTGCCATTGGTTTAAAATTGGTGAGTTTTTTCCTTGTGGGGTGGGGATTGATTTAATAAATTTGTAACATTGGTACTAATCATGATCAATTAGGGAAAGGAAATATAGTGCAGATATAAAGAGTAAAGCAACAGTTTTATGGAAACATTTTTCAGTTCTCACAAGTGGTGGAATTGAAGAGGATATATCCAACTCTATTAATTTTGTGTAAAAAGATTGACAAGGCTATTTGCACAGTTTTATGGAAGCATTACAATAGCAAGCACAACCAAATGATGAAAGAAGCCCATTTGCAGATTATTATGGAATAGACAAAATTAATACAAGAGATTAAACAGCATGGTGGAAAAGGTCCTTTGCATATTGGTTTATAAGAGAAACTAGCCAAATGGAATTATCATGACTTGAATTGGAGGCTTTATAAAAAAGTACATAGCTCAGAAAGAAACATAAAATTTTGATGGACCAAGCCCATTCGAAGTGCTGCAATTTCCGCATAGGAAGATTTAAGGTGTAATGCAATCATTGGTCCAAGATAAATGTAGCTCCTGCTTGATAAAATGGGTCTGGAAGAAGCATAAAGGCCGATGACTCAAGCGCACCATCCGTTTCTGCCCAAAGAGCCAGGGGGAGTTCGTGTATTGCTCAGTCATACTGATGCATACAAGGTGTATCGTTACCGTGCCCTTAGATTATTACAATTTTATGTGTAGGAGGAATAATATGGATTAATGTTAAATAATAACGGAGTTAATCCATATATGATTAGGGACTGGTTCAATTCAGCACCTTGTTGATTGTATGTTGAAAAACCAAGGAATAGGTAACTTATTTGCTTGAAAAGCTCATCCAATGCTGTATATAATATTTTTAGATATTTGTATTTGTAGCAATACATTTGTAAATTGTAAATGTAACTTATTATCATATAATTTATTGTAAAAATATTGCTATAAATTTGTCTTCATTTCATAATTTTCTTTAAACGGAATCCGAGTATCAAGCAGGTTTCAAAAATACTATTATAAAGTATTTTATTTGTTGGTGAGATGTCTACCGCTATAGAGTAGCAAATGCTATGTTTAGACATTTATATTTGATTAAAAATTAGTTTTGTATTTTGTTCTTTTTTCTTTTAATTTATTATTTTCTATTTTTAATAAATATTTCCTGGTTTAAAAATTTTAATACCAACATAAATATATTACTTTTTTTATATAAATATATTGTATTAGCTATTAATATTAAGCTTGTATAAGTAACGAAATTACACGTTAATTTAGATAAAATATTTAATTTCAAATTTTAAAAAAGGTAATTTTTACTTTATTTTTTTTTCAATAAAGATTAATAAAAGCTAAGATCAATCGTTTTAGATGTTTTGTTTGTTTTTAAGACAACATGTTTTAACACATTGTCAGTTATGAAGGATAAAGTTACAGCTAAAATTATAAATATCGTAATTTAGAGATTTACGAATTTTCAACATTTAATATTGTGTAATTTATTCTACCATATATTATATCTTTATATATGTAGAACAAACTTTTTATATTTCACATTGTGTTATTACTTAAATAAATTTATTTATTTTAACCCGTGTTCTACACGGGTATCTAACCTAGTATACAAATATACGAAGGGTTACATCAATTCACTAGACATATTCGAAGAATGACACTGTCACTATATATATATCATTGTTATTTTTCCAACTGAGTAAACATCCATTTTTGTATGAGCATTACGTATTTTAAAATACTATTTTGTAAAAATATACATTTTAAAGAAAAATGTTGATAACTACAATAAATTAGGAGAGAATTATGTTGTAAAGTTGTTTGTGGTAGGTTAATTACAGGTGAAGATTCAAATCAAAATTCAAATTCGGATCGTAGCGAGATGGACGGAAGAGATTAGAAGTTGACAACGGTAACCTAAAAGGTTGAATACTTGAATGCTTCCTCCAACTATATCATTTTTATTTTATATTACTACTATTTAATAAGTCGGTATTATTTAGTTTTTCTTCCGGACGGTAACAAAATTTTATAAATCACCAAATACTAGAAATGAGCTGACATAAAACAAAACACCAATACAAAAGGACCAAACATGAAATTAAAGTTGTACCAAGCCCCCCAACGTATCCTATAGAACTAGTACTTTACCTGTCCGGTGGACGGGAATATCAATGCAGGAATATAACGCTACACAATTCAGTAACATGAACGATAGCTATACTTACTAAAATCCCATAAAGATACTTGGCAAAAAAATAACTATATATCATATAATTGAAAGTGGTTCAATACACCACAAGAAAGTAGATTACAAGTTTGTATGAGAACAAAACATTTAAAAAAAATAATAATAACCTATTAGCCGTATGCCACCCGTAGATTGGATCTTCATATACATCAACCAAAACCTGTAAGAAAGTAGGTTAACATATTATTTAAAACTTGCATCACCAAGTCAACCAAGTAATTTTTTGTGGATATTAAAGAACTTTTATGTGTTTAACAGACGTACAGTGGTCATGATGTAAACTGGTCCAACCCGACCCCTTTTTAGATTTCTAATTTCCCATTTTTTTGTTTATAGTTAAAGCCAAAAGTAACACTTGGGTCGCCAATCTTGGACTGATATGTTGATTTGGGTGTGTGTGTTGGGTTGGGGTGGGGTGGGGTGGGGTGGGGGGGGGGTGTTTATTGGGTTTGGGCCATGTTCTACATTAACAATATCAGCTTAAACGTTAGATATTTTGAGGTGGTTCAGCTCACATTGCTTCACAGAAAAGCACATTGAGCTTAGAGACTGTGGCCAGTCACCAACCCTTTCTACCTAGAAAATTTCTAACAGAAACAAAATTATAGGCTCTCTTTCCTTAGTTTAGTTTAATTTTATTTAGGTAGCCTTTTGTTTTGTTTAGTAGTATTTACGTAATCAAGTTTATTGAGCCGATTAATTTCATTTATTTTGTTTTTATTTGCTTTTTTTCAGACCGGGTCTATTTTGACCAAACCCAATTTAATTTGACCTATATTTTGACCCCTCCCCAACCGAAAATTTGTAGATCCACTACCACAACTGGTCTATTCTGACAGCCATTAAGATCAACTACTACCAAAAAAAGCTATGTTCTCATAGTTTCAAATTACATCAAAATTAAAAAAAAAAATACTAAAAAATAATTGCTAGATTTTCAGTAGCAAATTGTAAAAAAATGGGGGCCTTAGCAAAGAATTTCTAACCTTATGAAATAAGCCAACATGTTGTTCACCTGCATAGCATTTGAGCTTTGTAGTCTTCATAACCATTCACTGAAAATAGTTAATTTTGACTCGTTCATGAAAATCGACAAGTTTGACATGTTTCATGTCATGAGAAGTTTGACCTGTTTATTAAAAACAACAATTTTATCTCGTTTAAAAAAATGGTAATTTTGACACGTTCACTTAATATGATAGTCTTGACCCGTTTACTAAAATCGAAAGTTTTGACCCGCTTACTAAAATTATATTTTTTACCCGTTCACTGAAAATGGCATTTTTTACCTACGCGGTCAACATCAACACAAATTCCCTTATACGCTTCACACGCAATAAAACATATATCAAAGTTCCTAAAAGACGCAATGAACATAAAACATCCAACACTAGTTAAATATACCGACATCAGGTGCAGCTACAACATTCAGGTTGCTTGGTCCACCGCTGACAATTGAAACCTTGGTCACAATGTAAGGAACCGAAGACATTACTTTGTGTAATCAAACATTAATATAAAAATGTTATCTTTAATGGTAAAAGCTACAAACACAATTAAAAAAATCATTTTTAAAATGACCCGTTTTGACCCGCACCCATTTTGTTCAAAACTTGTTTTGACCCGTAAGTCACCCAACCAAATCCTCCTGCTTTGCCAGCATTACATTTGTCTATTGGGTTAAATGTCTAAAATACCTTTTTTAAGGTTTAGTAATACATTTTTGTTTTTGGTTTTTTGGTTTATTTAATTTATTAGTAAAAAGAGTGGGGGCCATGAGATTTTAATAACTCTTTTTTCATTTTTAAACTTAGGGGTATTTTGGTCATTTTAGGTGCACTTTACAGGAAAAAAAAATAACCTCCATTTATTTTAGGGGCCAATGGTGATATGTTTGTGCCAACATTTAGTCTTAAGTAATAATTTTTGAACATGTTTTGACCTGTTTTTACCAAGCTTACATCTGATTACTGAGTTAAAAGTCCAAAACACTCTTGAAGGTATATACCTTTCTTTGTGCTTCTCAAGAAACTGAGCCAAAGTTGCCTTGCTTGCACTTGGGGAACAGCTGAATACCACAAATTGATTGTCAACTTCCCTATAAATAACTTGAAACATGTTGGAAGAAAAATCTTACAAGTAATAACATGTTACCTGATTTCATAACTTCTTCAAGTGAACTAATAACTCTTGAGCTATCCACTTTGCTAACATGTAAACATGATCCGCCGAACATTGTAGCACCTTCATCTTTGTAAGTGGGGCCAAGAGGGCGTGGGACACCGACATCGGGCTCGAGATGGCTAAGCAAGGCTGCGGGTTAACTGGTTGGGTCACATAAACCATGTTTCCTACGGGTGTTCCTGAAACCGGCACCTGGGCTTGAACCCTAGCCTGAGGTGTGCTTGTGGATGCACCATTTCCCACCACCAACATGATAGGATGAGCCTAAATAAAATAGTTAAGAAGATAATAAAGATAATAAAGACTCAAAGTTTTTATCATCAAGATTTAATTTTTAACAATAAAGATTTGATTTATATACCTCAAGGGAGATATCATCATACACATTCACCATCCTGCCATAAAAGATGGTTAGTTGAGCGGGAGCACAAGAAACCTTAGAATTATTATACCTTTAATTGACCCAAAAATAATAATTAAAAAACCATAATCTCAAAATGGAATAAAAGTATAAACCAACACAAAATTCATACCAAGGTTCGATGGTTCCAGCAAGAAAGAAACCAATAGATGGAACCGTAATTCCATGTTGCTTAAAGGATGCATGTTAAACTTTGACAGAGCCCGGTAGAACGGGTGGCTCACGAATATAGGAACCACTTGCTTACCAATGGTTTTCAGAAAATAGTAAAATAAAAAAGTAAGCAATAAATATATATTAATTTCTAAATATATCCAATAATGTTGTACTAACTATTTTGTGACTTATAATACAATTTCAAGAAAATCTTTTAATAAAAGATCAAAAACTAACCTGAAGTTCACCGGTTTAACGGTTTTTTCATGCCTTCAGAACCATCTGCACCTGATACATCAATCAACCAAAAAAAGTTAGCTTCAACTGTTCATAAGGTTCATCAACAACCTTAAAATACATTCAACTATTTGAGAATGTTTTTATAGTTTAGACAAAGATCTTTGACAGAGACCAGTTGACTGCAGAGTTCTTTGAGTATGGAGTATGGACTTGGAAAGCCTGTGTAAGGACATGAAAAAGTTGAATAGCTGCAGCTTCATCAATCACCAAACACGACCCAAATCAACCCAAACAAAGATAGAAACATTTGACTCACTTTAGCACGCGTTTGAGATCGAACACAACCCAAATCAACCCAAAATTCAATAGCTCAATATTGGTTGATAACTTGTATCAAATGGTGAATACCTTGTAATTCCTTTTAGCTCTGAAACCCGTAAAATAATAAATAGAATCATATTTCTATAAATTTTTATGAAACTTTGAAATGTATCGCATAAACAAAGAATTATATCATTCAAATGATAATCTAACTTTGAAAATAAAAAACCATCTAAGTAAAGTATTCTATGCATTAATCTAATTAAAAATAAACTTTTCCGCATCGTTCGACCCATTTGACCCAATTCCTTTTAAGCTAACATTTCTGATTTTCCTGGTAAACATAAGTCACACAAAACTAATTCTTAACATCAAGTGGCATCTATAAATTGATTCAAGGAGCACATAAGTACTTTACTTTCTTCGTGCCTAACTTCCTTTGCTACAAAAACTTTAGGACAAATGGCACTTCTGAGTTACTTGCAGAAAAGGCACAAAAAAAAAAAAAAAACAGCCACCAATACTTACCTCCAAATCTAAGTGTATTTCCCATAAAAATCCGTTGGCAGCATCACATATAAGATCTGGTACAAGAAAAGTTCTGTCATCACCATTTAAATTAACTGTTGCGCAATTTGTCAATTTGTCAGTGTTGATTCTGAACTTTGTGTGTTTCTTTTAGTTGGTGAGCCCCTTATCAAAAAAAGAAAGTGGAGCAAACTAAGGTGCTTGTGAATCAACAAATATATCGTATAACAGAATAACTTTAAAATAAAAATGGTTAAAGAAGTATCATAAACATGAAGTTAATGTGTATTCTTTAGAGAAAAAAAAACCATGAAGTCATGACTCACTCATGCAATTAGTGTCAAACGGTTATAGTTAATGTGTATTCTTAAACGACTTTAACCGAAACCAAACCGAATCTTTGAATCTCATATGCAGACAAGTTTATTACGATTTGGGCAGTTGAATTTAATACCCCTGCCGGTTAAAATGGGGAAAAAAGTAATGTTACTAATCCTAGTGAAATAAATGCACCATTTTACTTCTGCCATTTTCTTAATTAGCTTTTAAATTTCCGCCCAGCTGAACACTCTAATCCTCTGTATATTCAAACTGAGCTTTGGTGCAAAACATTTAAACAGCGATGATCATTCAAGTTGAAAATAAAGATAATTATATAGATTTTAGTTGTTGACGTCACATGGCTCCTTGAGTTTAGTTCGCTAGAATCACTTTTAATTAGAACAAAGAAAAAATATATATTGGATAATTAACCAATCTTAACCAAACTGACCCATAACTGATGGTTAACTTATAGTTTATGGCTATGGTTAAGCAAACTTCTATAACCGAAGCTTGGTTATGGTTAATCCTCCATAACAGAACCAAACCGACTTTGCATGCTCCTAATATAGATGCTCAATGCATCACTATATCTGGTATAACTGGTAGTGTATTTTTAATGAATTTTCAGTATACATACCCTTTTTGTTATGTGAGTGATTGCCGACGCTTCTAGAATGAGCTATCCTTCACACAGAAAGGAGCACGGTTTACTCACAACATGCATTCTTCACACAGATTTTGAGACAATAACTGAAAGAAATTACGTAGGAGATGCAAGATAAGGTAGGAACATCAAACATCTGTTATAAATGAAGGATTGCAAATGATGACGATAAACATACAAATTAATGAATACAATAAGGTTAAATTAGTAAAACAAAATCGGTAACACAAACCTTTTTAATGTCTTCATTTCTTCCTGTCATTTTCACATGGGTGGGGTAGTTGATATCCCCCTGGCCTATTGAAATTAAAACCAATCATCAAACAAAGTAATGATTATGAACACCCAAAGTAATGATACCTGAAAGTTTGAGAACTGAGAAAATAATTAGAATTACAACTTTAATTTCATGCTCCTCCTCTCTGGCATCATCAATCAAAGTATATCACACAGGAGGATTCGAAAAACCTTTAAAGACCAATGTGTACAAAATTAATCCAAAATTAAATATCATAATCATCAAACAAACAAACACCGAGCCCTAAATCAAATGGTTGTTTCCAATTGTCGGCGGTTAATGCGATCACCTTCCGGCCGCAATTTGGGTTAGCTACGAAATTGAAGGACTGACGGTGGGTGTAGCAAAACTGAATTTGGAAGATGAATGAATATGATTGTACGTCGATTAGGATTCTGAGCCATGGATGCCGGAGCAAAATATGGTGGTGGGTGGGGGAAAACCGCCAGTAACTGCAGTAAGAAACCTGATAGCACGTGAGGAAAATAAACTGTTTTTTTATCTTGTCGGGAGGGCTGAGAATCAATCTTCAATCTTGGTTCTTACCGAACGGTCAGATTTAAATTTCACTATAGGCTTATCGGAGGGCCGAGAATCAATCTTAGATTTTAATCGGATGGTCACGTTTAAAACTCACTCCATGGTAGCTATATATATAATTTCACCCGATTAATAATCCATAGGAACTCCAAAATCTTAATAATATCTTCCACAATTTATGTGGACAATCTGGCTTGCCATTGTATACGAAGTCATTTCATGAGCGACAAAGACTCCCAACAATGAGATGAATGGCATGAAGAGTATTGTCCTTTGTTGCAAAGGATGCGGTGAAGGAAGATAGTCGGAGAAAATCCTAGATTGAGGAAGCACCAACTATTGACATTTTATACAATAGCGACATTGCTAAGAGATGGTTGGCAAATTTCTCATGCAAAGCACATATCAAGCATGAGTTCCGATCGCCATCTTTAGCCCAATTGATTTTTGCGTTTTGCAAAAGGTTGTTTTTTTGAATAGATAAGTGGCCAGTCTTTGGCAATGGCTTCTAATGAATCCAATTATGTAAAGGGAGAGCCTTTTGTCAAGAGCAAGAATTTGGAGAAATCAGGCTCTAGGTATTTTACTCTAAAGTAAGGTCACCAAAACCAAGTTTTATTCTTTTTTGAATGGCTATGTATTTATAAACAATGTCCAAAGTTCAGCCCAAAATCGAACCTACCACGAGCCCAACAAAAACATACAAGACAAGGTAAAGAAATAATTACAGATTCATCGAGCATTAGACCTAGCACGTAACCAAGAGAAGTATCATCATTCAGAATTATAACTTCTCTGATACGCCTATTGTTGAAAGCCCACTCGTTCCTACATCTCCACAGATAAGGTAGGGCCGAAGTCGAGCTTAGATGTAGCTGAAAGAGAAGCGTGGGACATAAAATCATTAAATGTTAAGATATGATCAATTTCACTCGATTTAGTCCCATCATTGAACATATAGATAAATTTTTTACATGACTTGACAACGGTCATCAGCGTATTACTTATCATCACTGATTTTATCTCTTGTGTCGCCTTTCTCTTTCCTTCAATCATGTTATATGCTTGTTTCACCACATAAGGGGTTCTTCTGATCAACCTTCGTGTGAAAGAATAAGTTACCTCATTTTTTATAGTGATAATGGAGAAGAGGGATTAAAGATACGAGAGAAATGTATAAGTATAAATATGTTAGAATGTGTGTTACTGGATGCCAAAATTAAGGCTTGCGAAGCTATTAAATGTCTACCTAAAGCTATTAACCATATGAGAAGCCATTTAAGTCACTATTAGAAGATGGTCGTCTAGTTATGTGGTCCCATGACCAGGGAGCGTGGTGTGTTCATTTGGTTCGTGCGCTCCCCCGGTTCGTGCATAGACTTGGTCAACATAGGTACCCATGTCATCAACGTCTAATCAAGATTCATTCGTATCATTTTTACATTAAAAAAAGGTTTTACACACTATACCTAATTACCCATCATGTTATATCCATAATATGCATGTATTTATATAAAAGAAACCTATGGTTTTACATAGAGTTACAGACACTATGGAGAGCGTATCTCATTTTTTATCCATAATATGAGTGTATTTATATAAAAAGGAAACCAATGTTTTTATATAGAGTTCACTATGGAGAGCGTATCACGTGCACTAATTTTAAAATGTTTTTGATGGGCATGCATCATTTTCTAAACGAGCTATTATCAAAATTGGTGCATAGTGGTCCAATAGTATACATTATTACTTCAATAAAAAAATGTTACATAAATATCTACAAGTAATACGACACTTTTGTTACATTTATAAAACAAATTAAAACAGTACATCAAACTTATTTTAGTGTTTAGTTAACAATCATTAAATATGATATATGCTAAACGTCGATAATAATCAAACCCGAAGTAAGTATTAAAACATATCTATGAAGATATTTTGGTCTAAAGCAGAAAGGCGGCCACCCACTCATCTTATATCGCTTTCCTCTTGCCACGTTTATATACCATTTCTGTTGTATTGTCATAATATTATTGGGAGTAAATTTAATTAGTATTATCAACTTTCCACGTTGGTAGACAATACATTAGAATTTAACAACAAAACTAATTAGAAATTTAGAAGTAACTAGACAAAAGGTGATTTAAAGATTGTTTTTTTCAACTAGGCCGTCAAACCAGTATGCACATGCAAGTTCTAACTTCCAACACTCTTTCTTTTAGTTGGAAGTTGGAATCAATGGAGTCATTATGACGTGATATTATTTTACTTGAATGATACATTAGATATCTCAAACCATGCTTATTTGGACATTAACTATAAAAGATGAGGCATTATAGTTGTAATCATAATCATAACTTTAACTTTCATTAATATTTTACTCCAATTTCCAAACTTATACAACATTTAAACTTGGTGGTTCAGTAACAAGCCGATATCCACTTTGAAAATGGTGGAGAGATCAAGTGCGACTCGTTCTTTTGGGTGAAAAATATATGCTGAAAAATTGTTTGTCTAAGTGGTCATTATAATGTGGTTTCAATATGAGTTAGTATGTCTTAAAGGTGTAGTAATTTTGATATTATCATTGTAATTCTAGCTTTGTGTTACGTTTTATGGAAAGTTTCGCTATGGTTAAAAAAATGTAAATATGTTTATTTTGATGCAAATTAAGTGAAAATTTATCATTTATTATTTAAATTTAAAATAACACATTCCTTAGACATTACATCCAACATTCGTGTTGATACGTGATAATAATTAAGTGAAACTTATAGTGATTCAAAAAAATATTATTAAAGGTTTTTTAAATGAATTACTCAATAAGTCCATTTAAATGTGTATTAAGTTAGTGATGAAGTGTTTGTGTTTATTAGTCAGTAACGTATCTAAAATGAATAAACTATTAAAGTTTTGAGATATCATGTTGATAAACTTAGAATTGTTAAAAAAAGGCTTTTTTAAAGTTGTTCATGACAATGTCATGTAAGCATCATACTCAAATCTTTAAAGTTGCCATTTGCCAATATATTTGCACTATTTCTAATATACTTTTAAATTATTATTTTATTTTACAATTATAATTCGTATACCTCTATCTAAACTTATAAATATTATCACATTTTTTCAAATCGTGTTTGAAAAACATATTACATTGTAAACTAAAATTTTGTATTTTGAAAAAAACATAATCATCGGAAAATTTAAAAGGGGAACTAAAGATGTCGGGAGGCATCAGAGGAAAAGTTATATTCTTAAGTTTACCCTTTACAAATAAGTTCAGAGAAACAAAGGAAAATAATACTTATCTTCTTCCTTTCAATTGTGAAGAGATTTGAAGAGTATGAAGTATATTTAAACACCGATGCAATTTCGAATTGCCTTCAACCAGTTACTAAAAACTCAATGTTATCACACTCTTTTCTTTTCCATTCAACTCGACAAAATATAAAATTTTAATTTTATTTTTTTATTGGCAAATTGGATTTTAATAATCTCAACTTAATGCAGTTGGTCAATAATAATCTCAACTTTAAAAATAGCTGTCACTGGTCTTAGCTTTCACACTATTTGTTTTCATTGGACCTCCGTTAAAAAAAACTTAACGACGTTAAGTTTTTTCCAAATTTCAAATTGATGTTTAGGGCTTTTGATCGGAATGAGAATACAAATCGATTGTTGTAAAACTTTACTCGAAACGGTGCTTCAAACAGTTTGATTTTTGTTAACTAAAAGTTCAAACACCGGAATTAAAGCATCTTTTAGTCGCTTGGACCACCGTTTTTAGGTAAGTTTTACATCTATCGACTCGTATCCTCATTTCGATCAAAAACCCTAAAATATCAATTTGAAATTTTGAAAAAACTTAACGTCGTTAAGTTTTTTTTTAACGGATGTTCAATGATAACAAATAGTATGAAAGTTGGGACCAGTGATAGCTATTTTTAAAGTTGAGATTATTATCGACAAACTGTATTAAGTTGGAATTATTAAAATCCAATTTTGCTTTTTTTATTTTCGTTTCTCATTCTTTCTCTTTCTTTTCTTGAGCGTCCTTCAATTTCAATTTTGAATCCACTTGATCTATGAGACTATGTCCAACTTTTCAAACCGTGGCATTTACGTTAGGGGTGTCATGACCGTGTGAGCCATAGGGTACGACTTTACCACCGTCATGTGGTGTGTGAAAGTTCTCAAGTCGCTTAAATATCATAATCTCTAACCCCATTTTCCATCCTCTCTCTCTCTCTCTCTCTCTCACACACACACACATTATATTGATCTTCTTCCACTCTACTCTAGCCTCATTTTTACGTGGTCACAAAACTACTTCAAACCTTTCATTCTACACCTCCAAATATTAATCCCCAAGTAATCGAATTTGAATCGAATTCGTACCGATATGGTTATCGTCGAAGAAGGATTCGTCTACGAAAAGGAAACGCATCTAACGGTTATGAAAACGTCCCTCTTTTTCGCGGGAGACGGCTTTGCCGTCTACGACTGCCACGGCCAGCTCGTTTTCCGCGTTGATTCATATGGTCCAGACTCGAGAGATGCAGGCGAGCTCGTGCTTATGGATCCCAACGGACGGTGTCTCCTCACCGTCCGTCGCAAGGTATGTATATTAATTATTATTTGCTCTGATACCATGTAAGACAGTAAAAAAAGGTACCTTTTTAGTTTTTACCATTTCACTCAACTAACTATTATTATTTGTCTATATTACAATATATAAACAGCGTGTACTAAAACCCTAAATACTATATGCTTCAATATAACAGCGGCCGAGTTTGCATCAAAGGTGGGAAGGTTTTTTAGGAGAGAGGTGGGAAGGTAAGAAGCCGATATTTAGCGTGAGGCGATCGTCGATAATCGGTCGATCAAACATGACAGTGGAATTGTTCAGGGATCGGACGGAGGAGTACCAAATCGAAGGGCAGTTCGCTCACCGAAACTGTACGATTTACGACTCGGCTAAGGAAACAATGGCGGAAATAAGACGCAAAGTGGATGCTACAACAAATGTAATGCTTGGGAAAGACGTATTCTTGCTAACTTTGAAGCCAGGATTTGATGGAGCGTTTGCAATGGGATTGGTTTTGGTTTTGGATCAGATCAACGGTGATGATGGAGATGATGGTCCAGTTGGTGATCTAGACACTGCCACAGATTGTAATTTGTCGTCTTGAGTTTTGATTTTTTGTTTTTGTTTTTGTTTTAATTATTGTGGTGAAAATATGTTTGAATATTTCTAAGTAATAATGGTGTCTTAGAAATATATATGGTACCATTAAATATCAGCCTCATGGAGAGTCAGAGAGAGGCTAGAGAGCCCAAGTGGGTCAGTACTTGAAAGTAACACGTTCGGTTTAACGTTAAACGGACAATCTATGTAGTATATTTCTTATATTATTTGTATATTTTTCTGCAAATGAGTTATGTTTTTTATATTAATATTTTATTAGTTATAATACCGGTCGGTTCGCTTTATTAATTGTAGTAGGGGAGTCTACCGAAAAGATGTGAAAGACAAGAGGGGGTCTGATGTTTTACTAAAGGGTGTGAATTAATGAGTCGGTTTGGTTATATTAAAATCAAACTTACAATTCATGTTTCAGTTTTAGATTACCAAAACTGTATCGATCTGTTGGATTTAGTTTGAATGTGAGTAGATTAAAGCTAATTTCAGTTAATAAATCAATTATCTATTACATCATATAAAATATAAATAATTATCTTGTCTATTAAAGAAGATAAGTGGTAGCTAATTAATATGTTACAAAAATTATAACAAAATCTTAATGTGTTATTTATATTATAATAAAAAGTATAAAGGTAAATTGTGGGTTTGGTTAATTTGGTCATTAATTTATTATGTACTTATTGAGATAACCTAGCCTAAAAAAATGGTCACCGAAAAGCAATAAAGCATAACCGATTTACCCTGTTGAAAATTGTTAGATTTGTATACATTGAGCATCCCAATTTTACTATAAGCTTTTATTCGTGGCCCCTATATTGACAACATGCCTCTATTCGTTGCATAGCCTTTTGCGATGATATGTCGTAGCAACAAGTCTCGTCGGCTCAACTTCGACGCTAAAATTACAAATGCTGTTGCAATATGCGGCTTCGCTATAGGTTATAACTTAGCGAAGACAAGCCAGACACGACAAAGTTTTTTTTTTCTTTCTTTTATTATTAAAAATAAAGATTTTGTAAACTAAAAGTCACCATTTTTCCAATGACTTGTTGTCGCGATAAAGCTGACCAAATTATCATTTTCCAGACGAAAAAAAATTGAAATTTCACTCTTTCCTGATAACATGTTGTCGCTAATGCTTCAACCATAATAATATTATGGTATATAAATGGTCAGATCTATTGAATTTTTGTTACCGATGTTGTGTTTTTGATTTGATTTGATTAACCTTAATCTCTTTTAGTGTTTTACTTACTTAGATTGAGCGATCATCGATCTCATAGATGTGCTTGGCTCAAAGGCCGTAAACTTTGAGGCCATACAAAGCTAGGGGCAACACATTATATATCCTGAAATTTTATATTAGATCATGCAAGTGGTTAAATGATATATTAAATAACGAATATTCGATTATAAACACCCCACAAAAACGGGTTCCTCATGGGAGATTTGATTGCATTTAAAACGGATCCATTTTATATAATGCAAGTTGGCCATACTAACATCAAAAATCATTTGCCACAGTAATTACCATTTCAAATGAAGACGCCACAGTGCTCATCATACGGTAAACAAATTAACGCGTTTCTGGTCTAGCAATGTTAAATTTGACATGCTAACGAGAACATAAGTTACTAGTATCTCGTTTGACCTATCGAATAATTTAAATAAACCTAGCTAATTCAACACATTAAACGGATAAAAATTACCAAAACAACTTTTTTTTATTATTAAAATAGATCATGATCATTAGGTTTGGAACCTTGATTCCTTGAATATTGCATACAATACTTTCAATAACACAATGAGAAGAATAGGAGATGGTCCCATTTGTGGATACAGAATCAGGCTTAGTTGTGTTTTTGATACCTTTTTTTTTAATATAAAACTAATATGCTACGTGATAGTTGTGCAGATAAAGTAGTCAACGACCGTATGATTTAACAAACATGTGGATATACATATTAAGGGTGGTGGTGTTGTAACATCACCTTTTGTTAATTTATGATTGTGAATTTATATTAAGGGGGGCAGGTCAACACAAAATATAAAGTGGAACCCGTTAATGTTCTCTCTATCTACTCTTTATCATGCTTTCGCAAATGCGAACGATCATTCACATCCTTGTAGTTTTTTTAAAAGAAGCTCATCATGATCAAGAATTAGCCTAAAACACTTGTCCTAATTGTGACTTGTAGCATACAATTAAAATTTAGGCAAATGCATTAAATTGATGTTAGAGTGATTTTATAATAGCAACAAAGATTTGATGAAGAGTACAAAGGTATACGTAGCTCACATGAAAGATAAAGATTTACGTATCTCATGACCATATTTGTCATTTTCTCTAAAAACTTTTAACTTTTCCTTAAGGATTATATATATAGTCCATATTAGAATGTCTATTTAGTTACAATAAGTGAACACATCAAGTACGTTGATTTCAGTGTATATATTATTTATACTAGGAAAAAGAACAATAACATATAAAACTTAAAAAGTAATTAGAAATAAATCTAAAAAAACGTACATATAAAACACCAACAAAACCACTTAATTAGAGACTGCAACTTAACCAAATATACACAAAAGCAAAAAGCCATTCATTTCAATATAGGATCAAACCAAAACATAAACACGATCGTCACCGATCAACCCCATGCCCGCACAAGGGTGGATCTTACGTAGGGCGTGGAGGGGTACCCCCCCCCCCCAACTTTTTGGTTAGAAGTATATAAGTATGTTCATTGGAAAAATATCTGGTTAGTATTTGTAGTTGTAGGGGAGGAGGATTTTAAGGAAGAAGATGATTCTTTTAGGGGGTGTTTGGCCTAGCTTTTATTTTTTGGCTTATGCTTATATTTTAAAGTAGTTTATGGCTTATTTTATATTATTTGATAAACTCTTTTTAAGTGTTTGGATTAGCTTATATTCTTAAAGTTGATAATAAGTTGTTAAATCCACAATTCTTTAATTTGTTATAGTAATAAGTTGCTTCAATAGTTATTAATCCACCACCATTTAAGGGAAAATAAGTAACTTACACCGTTACATAAATAAGCTTCTTCAAATAAGCTAAAAAACCATCTTCAAATAAGCTTCTTTAAATTAGCTTATATAAGCTTATAAGCATAAGCTTAAAAAACTAAACCAAACACTAATTTAAGCTTACTTTGTAAAAAAAAAGCCAAAAAAACTATAAGCTTTGTTAAAAAAGTTAGGCCAAAAACCTCTTTATATAGGTTAACTTATGTTTAGACTCTAGGCCCTGGAGCTTCTAGACTCAATTTTTATTTACACCTCTTTACATATGTATTATAAATTATATTTAATATTACTATCAAAGGAAATGATTTCATACTTATTATATATTTACAAATTTGTTTATTTTATTTTTATCTTAGAAAAAAAAAACTGTATATGAAAATCAAAAACATATATAATTACCATCCAGCTAAATTTTTCTTGTTTCGCATTGTGTTTTATAGCCCATTAGGGTTGAATAATGTTATTTTTACATGGTTGGCTCGCTCCTAACCCAAAAGCTGAAATTTAACATATGTTTTTGGCCCCTCAATATAAACGTTCAAGTTTCGTCACTGTGTCCGCATGATTTTTAGATGATAAGATCAATAACGGTACTGCTATTTAATCACAAGATAAATATGAAGATAAGTCACTAACTTTATAAAGGTCCCTCAAGGTCCCCTTTCTAATGTTGTCGTTTGCATTTGCACATAGAATATAATGCACCTTTTTAAACAGGTTCTTTGTCGCTAATCATGAAAAGCACACACACCAACAAATTCGCCATGTACGTTAAAAATGCATGAAAGCAAGTATCATCTCAAATAATGAAAAAAAGAAGTAATAATTTTGTAGTCAGATTTAACTTTTTAGCATGACAAGTACTTTTTAAATAATATCCCTCGTAAAGTTCCACTAACTTTTCAACTTTATGACCAACAAAAGTTAAGTGTGCTTCATTTTTCATATTTTCTCACGAAAGCAAAAATCTATCAAATTAACAAAAGTACCAAAACTTCTCTAATATACATAAGGCGTATAAATGCTCACTTAAAGCTTTATCTTTAAGTACACTTAAGAGTTTATTTACATTTAACGTTGCTAGTTCGAATATCACTCATGTGCCATTTATGCTTGAGAAATATGTAAAAATCTCATCGAAAAATCGAGATGCTTGTCAAGTCAAGGAAGAATAGTGATGGCCTGAAAATCAACGTGCTCGTGCCCAGAAAATCAATGGTTGCGGATTTTTTGTGGGCTTGGTGCGACATCGAGTCAAACGAAGTAGTCACGGGTTGTGATATTTTACATGAAACTGAGAAATATGATAAACTCTTAGGAACAATTCTAGCATGTCACCCATTTTTTTTAAGAACTTAAAAAGACACGGTGATGAGATGTGCCTTTATATATTTTTTATTCGTTATTTATAACATTTCTTTTGAATTTTATCGTTTTTGAGAGAATGTTATATTAAATTACATTTATTTGTTAAGTTGTTTTTCTGTCAGTTTATTTATCCGAAATTAACAATATAAAATGCGTAATTTGCATTAAAATTAGGTGAAATAATTTAACAAAAGATTTATTGGATGTGTGGCTGTGTTCAGCCCGCGTTGATAATATTTTCTAAGAAATATAAAATTACGTTTATGAGTTTTATCTATCACTTTTAGCTTTATAAAAAGTTATGTCCATATTTACCTACTTTTGAAAAAGTTAAATGACACTTTCGGATATTATTGCGGTGTCCCACAATAACATTGACACATTTACGTTGTTGATGCATACATTCAACCAAATGTGAGAAAATAAGTTAACTTCTAAGTTCTAACATATTTTATTGATAACAGATAAAAGAATAATTTATTAAAATATAAACGAAGCAAATAAGTCACTAAAAGTTGAGTAATCTAGATTTTTTGTTAACAGATAAAAAGAATAATTTATTAAAATATAAACGACGCAAATAAGTCGATAAAAGTTGAGTAATCTAGATTTTTTCATTAATAAGTACATAAACGACTATTTTAGTACTATCTTTCTTCGACTATCCGTAATGAAGGCGTCTGGTTGATACCTGAACGACTATTTTAATACTATCTTTCTTCAACTATTTTGAACTTTCAGAACTCTTCCGCCGTTGTGTATAAAACGGTTGAAAATGGAGAGGATGAACCCACAACTTTGTTCAACCAATGGAGAAGTAGGTGGGGGGCATTCAACCCCCCCCCCCCCCCCCCCCCCCAAGCCCGGGGGCACTATACATGATGTTATAAGTAACGTTTTAAAACCAGCTCATTATTATATTATTATGCTTATTATATTCAAAATAACAAAATATATCATTATTTTTAATAAATAAACAAGTTAATTTCAGTTTTAGCTCCTAAGGTTTAATTAGTTTTAACTTAAAGTCTTCATTTACTTGAAAATCCAAGCGATTACAATGAGGCATGCGTTTTCTGATTGTTAACAATTACATCATTTTTGCTAACTTAGTTAGATTTCTTAGTTAAATATTCTAGTCATTTTACTTCTGAGAGACTCAAATGGTTAAATATACTTGATATAACTACTAATTATTATTAGTTATATTACATAAATTATTATCCATATTATAATCACAATAGTACAAATAATAATATAGGTCCCATGAACCACCGGGTTGACCCGAACCTAACCCGTTTAACTAAACCAGCGAATTTGTACCCGAACCTATTTGCACCAAACTCAAACCCGTAAATTTCGTGTTAGGCTCATGTCATGTCAGAAATTCCCAGCCCTAGTTGCACCCGGCCTGACATTCATTAACTTTTAAGTTGTCTAGCCCGACGCCCCGACCCAAATTAAATTTCAAAATATGCGAGTCCAGTCCACTCCAGATCCAAACTCCTTTTATTGTTTTAACATTCGTCGAGTGGGCTTTACAAAGCCTTGTTACATATAACGGAGGCCCAATATGATTGGCAACTGCTGCCGGTGACGGTGGAAAGAGTACCCGTCCGGCACCTCCTGTATCCGATCTACTGATTTTCCTTCACAAGGTATTATTATTATTATTATTATTATTATTATTATTATTATCGTATTTAATCATCCAAAAACGGTTCCTGCTTACGTAAAGTGAGTACCCTAGGGTTCGTTATGATATAAGTTGTGTTGAAATTGAACTTGCTACATGAATTGACCGTAGATTTTAATTGAATTTGGCGGTAATGTAATCGGATAATATGCTTAAGAAAATTATGAGTGTATTTGAAGCTGAACGAATAATCGTCCAAATACTCGGTTTAACTAGAGCTATATACTGCATATATGCCCTAAGATAGAGATGATGATGATGATGATGATGATGATGATGATGATGATGATGATGATATAGGGAAGAAGCAAGTAATTTTCGATTCGCGGAAACGGTTAGAACAAACTTGTGCTGGTAATTAGTTTTAAGATCTTCCATTAGGATTAGGACAAGTTTACCTTTTTTGTGAAAAATAAGATCATATAGATATGGATCATAATATCAGTCGCTAGATAAGCAACCCGATAGCTGCATTGACTAGAAAGACGACGGGTGAGGTCTAGGGGGAGTGAAGAGACCTCCGACATGGAGCTCACGCCTTTTTTAGTGTTGCCTGTACACGCTTATGATACATGAAATGGATTTGTAAAATCAAACTAAATACAAGAAAAACAGATAAAGTACTTGAAATGGATGAAATTAATTATTGTTATCTCGTTACACCTTTAAATCAGAAGGAGAAATTATAGAAATAAACATGATCTAGGTTTTGAGAGCTGTTTTTTAGAAAGAGGTAGTGGCTTTTGAGAATAAATTACTTTTTTTTTGTTGAAAAGCACAATTTTGTATAAGAAGTTAATTTAGTTTTTAGGACAAACTATAGTAACTAGTAAGTTCTAACTTTTTAGAGAAAGAAGCAAGCCCGATGTCACTCGCAATTCACAAATTTAGCTAACATGTGTTTGTTTTTGGTAAATGTGTATGAGTTGGGCATATATAAGTTAAACGCTGAAACTACTTGGTTAACTTCATTAGACTCTCATAAAGATTAGATTATAGTGAAACTAAATTTATAGTTATCTACATGCATTATACTGAATGACAAGAAACAGAGTCTTGTATGTTAGTTCTTTTATTAAGTTTGTCTCAAATCTCAGTGGCACGTTCCAGAAGTGTTTGGTTGCATGCTGTTTTAACCATGTGGCTCTTTGTTTCTGAAGGTAAGATGGACAGAATGATAGATTGTTGACCACCATTAGTGTGATGATTGCATTACAATGGAACATATAAGAAACTCACATTGGCTGACAAGAGTTTCTTGAGTTTCTTCTATACATCGAAATATATGTAATTCTAAAACTGACCGCGCAGCCACAATAGCGTTAACATGCCTTATCTTTTCCTTTTTAATTTCTGCGCGAGTTAATCCAAGAGGAAGGCCTCTATTATTTAGTAATATTCTTTAGCAACCAACGAGTCTTCTTCTGTGCCAGTGGTGAGTGTGTGGCATTGAAAATGCCAATGATAATGGCTTTAGCGCGTATGAGGCAGTCGTAAGCAATGACGAACAATTCAACATCACGTGATTCGAATTATTGATTGCAAAAGCTATAAATAGAAGGATATGATTAGGTTCATTATCAGTAAGACAAACTTCCCTCTAAGCTAAGTTTTTTGAGTTAGCTATAAGCTGGTAACAACACGTTAGATCAAAGGGTATCACATCACACACTTTGGCTGAAATCACAAAGAGAGCAACTCTGATTAGGATTCCTTTCATTCACTTGACGGCGTGCCCGGTGCCCCGGTTCAGTGGTAAGATTGCTTGTTCGGCACCTCGTAAATCCAATCTACTGATAGGATAATATCCTCTATTACAAGGCATTGTTATTCATGCTTCTTAGCATTATACTTAATCATCCCAAAAAGTGTTTCTGCGTACATAAATTTTAGGGCTCGTTATATTGTTGATTTTGTGCTTGATTATAATTGTTCTGAAATTGAACTCCTTGCCTAAATTGACCGTATATTTTAATGGAATTTGGCGGTCATGTAATCATGTCTAGGATTTAGTCATTCGATTCCTATTGTTTGAGCAATTCTTTTCTAGTAAGTTAGATGCCAACTGGTGTGCTTTTCATCTTCAAAATTGATATGGATCTGCACGTCTATATACACATTTGCTTACTAAATTAGAAATTACAGAACATGCCGCAAGTACGGCTCCATGTTTAGGTATGATAGAATAATAAGCTTAAGAACTTATGAATGTATTTGAGCTTAAGAACATGCCACAAACGGTTACTTTAGAGCTATATGCTGCATATTCATGTTCTAAGATGACGACATAAGCTTTTAGAAGCGGTCTAATGCTTTCGACTATTGTTTCTGCCGCTACAATAACCTTTTAGCCTTCTATCGAGGTCTCATGTTCAAATCTTGCTTTTGGTGGTTTCCTACTATAACCTCTTAAAAGCGACCCACCCATCACAATGACTTTCTGATAACGTGTTCTAATGATTGCAACAACAAAAAGGATGAAGATATAGGGAGGAAACATGTATTCTTTTAGTCCCAGAAAAAATAGAACAAACTTGTGTTGGTAATTAGTTTAAATAGTTTTGAAATTTCTTTGACAGCCACAATCAAGGTCTAAATGTTCAATTAGGACCAGGGCAACTTCCTGAAACCTTGTGAGGCAAAACCAAAGGTACTCTTCTTTGGCAAAATAGTATTAAATACATAACATATGCGTCAAAATATCAATTTGCGATTACATGTGATGACCAATAGCTACAAAGCAGCTCAGTAGTTACATTGACTAGAAAGGTACGAGATGGGTGAGATCTTGGGTGAGTGAGGAGCCCTCTGACATGGAGATTGTGGCCAAAGGCTGAAGCTATAGAAATAGACAAGATCTAGGTTTTGAGAGCTATATTTAGATATAGGCAATGGTTTTTTTGAGAGAAATTACCTTTTTTTGTTTGAAGATCAGAATTTTGTATGAAAAGTTAATTCAGTTTTTAGGATCAACTATAGTAACTAGTATGTTCATAATATAAGACGATATAGATCTTGAGTTTGCTAGCGTCATGTTTCTTGTTAATCAATTTGTTAACACATGATAAGCTAAACCTGTTAAAGAAACAAGCCAAGCCCGATGTCACTCACGAATTCAGCTAACATGTATTTGTTTTTGGTAATGGGTATGAGTCTGGCATATGTAAGTTAAATATTGAAACTACAGTCTAGGTCAACGCCATTAAACTCATAAAGAGTAGATGATACTGAAATCGAATTTGTTGTTAGCTGCATACATTATGCTGTATAACAAGAAACACAATGCTGTATGTGTTAAAACTTTAGCAAAATTTCTCAATTTTACATTTGAGAAGTATTTAGTCACACGCCGTTTTAAACATGCAACTCTATTTTTCTGAAGGGTAGATGGATACATTAAGATGGATTGATTGTGGATCATCATTAGTGATATGACTATATAAATATATTACAATGGCACGTATAACAAACTTCCTATGAATGGCATGACTTTTTTTCTATACAGCAAAATAAACATTATTTCTAATTGACCATGTAGACAAATTTAGCGATAAAATGCATTATCTTTTCGTATCAATTTTCTACACAGCTTGATGCAAGAGGAAGGTGTCTATTTTCTGTTTAACTTCTTTAGCAATCAACTAGTCGTATTTCTGGTGGGTGGTTGGGGTAAGATATTGACAAGGACAATGACTTTTACACATATGATAGTCATTGATGGTGGTGATAAAGACTCTTTTTTCCAGAAAGACACCTACTCTACTTGACTACTATTAATTACTCATTGCACCAACAAACCTACACATAATTCAAACCCTTTTAGGTTCGGGGAATACCCCATTACTACCGGGATGGCCCATGAGGATGATAATGATCAAGAATTAAAGATCACGTGATTTGAATTATTGATTGCAAAATCTCTGAAAAGAAGGATGGGATCAGGTTTATCAGCATTATTATACTTTTGTTTAAGCCAGTTTTTTGAGGTAAATATAAAACGAAAGTAACGAACTAGATCAATGGGAGAAGATCGCTCACTTTGACTCAAATCACAGCTCACTTTGACTCAAATCACACAGGGTTACTATGCTGAGGAATCCTTTCATTCACTTAAAACCTAAAAGTCTGCTTCACTTAAAAACAGTAAAATAACCACTTGACTTATTTTGATTCATTTAAATGTCTAAATAACACCGTATCACTAATTTATTCAACTCATAGTATTGCTTATATATTTTTGTTTAGCTTCATGCCATGTGTTTAATTTATTAAATATGTGTATACATATAGTTTTTTTCTTTTGGTTGAACTGAAGGCTTTGAAATTGATAGAACGTGATTTTGATGCCAAAATGAACGAGTAAACATGTTTATTATTCTTTCAATCTGATAAGTTTTTTTGTTTCTTAATTTCTTGTTTTCTTTTCTTTTTATGACCAAGTAAAGTGAATGTTTTAATTCATGCAGTTTGTTATATTTTGATCGAAAGACGTGGAAATGCATCCTCCGTTGACTTTACACCGACACCCAATGTGTGCTGAAGTAAGTTAAAAGACTCATTTGTCCTTTTCATAAATAATAAACACTTATATAGCTTTAAAATGTGTGTTCGGTGTACAATTGTGTATAGTTTGGTTAATATTATTTGTTGTAGATAATTGAACTGTTTCAGAAGTGTCATAATGACCATCCTTATGGAATATTCTTTGGTGAATGCACAGATCTTAAGATAAAGCTCGATAAATGTTTCCGTCAAGAAGTAAGCCTCTTTTATATTTGTTAAAAAAAGATTTCTTTTGTGACCATCCTTATGAATTGAAAAAAGTCTCCATTTGCAGAAAGCGGTAAAGAGGAAGGCAAATTTTGAAGAAAGTAAGAAGTTGAAAGAGAGGTTGCAAGCTTTAAGGAAAGAAGCTGCAGCTGAAACTTGAGAATGTATGTGAAAACTCTTTTTTCATGGAAATGAGGGCACTTGTGCAATAATAAAATAATTATAATTGTTTCTTATATTTTTCTCATGGAAACTTGAGATATCCGAAATTTCGGATTCGTATAGTGAAATCCAATATCCGAAAGGTTCGGATATCCGAAACTCCAGATATCCGACTTTGAACACCCCTAATTTAAATTCGGAAAAGGGCCTCGCAAAATCATTTCGCTTTAGGTCACCAAACTTGTTTTATACAAGTGAACTGAACTGTGATAGCAGGTTACTTTTATTGTGATCTGATTTGTGTTTAGTTCATTGACCTGGTTAATATTTATTGTTGCAAGCTA